>NC_090930.1:654277844-654582162 GCF_040938575.1 Ambystoma mexicanum
CAGTATAACCACTGAAAGCCTTGCGGAAACGTAAGCTGCAATTGCATAAGAAATTCTGTAGCGGGGCAGGTAGGGAGGGAGCGATATGGAATACGTCGTCGGACCATCCCATCGAAAGAACGTTACCAGGTAAGAGAGTAATTTGTTCTTCGAGGGGGTTGGGTCCTCCGACACATTCCATATCTATGACAGACTCCCAAAGCAGTACCAACATATGGAGGAGGGAAAAATAATTTAGAATATAGAAATTTAGAATGCCCAATCAAATTGCAGAGTAAAGGACCGCCTTGCCAAAGGCCAGATCCTGCCCATGGATAGAATCTAGGGAGTAGTGTTGTACAAAAGTATAAAGCCCAAATGGCTGCTTCACAGATGTTAGGAATAGGAACACCGCTCTGCAGGGCAGTAGAGGCAGCCATACCCCTAGTAGAATGGGCCGCTAAACCTACCGGAGGGTCCTTACCCGCCAAGCGGCAACATTCAGAAATTGCCAAGATAATCCATCTAGACAAAGTCTGCTTAGTAACAGCTTGTCCCAAACGCCATCCAGCGTAACCAATAAAGAGCTGATCGTCCACTCTGACCCGGGACATGCGAGAAATGTAGAAACTTAACGCTCTCCTAGGATCCAACCTATGGAGCCTCTCCTCTTCCTTACCAGGATGTGGAGGAGGATAAAATGCCAGAAGAACAACTTTCTGGCTTAAATGAAATTCTGACACCACCTTCGGAAGAAAGGAAGGACAAACTCTAAGGACAACCCTGTCCTTATGAAACACAGTGAAGGGTGGCTTAACTGAAAATGCCTGCAACTCACTCACTCTGCGAGCGAAAGTGACCGCAACTAAAAACACAGTTTTAAGGGTTAACAGCCTTAAAGGACAAGAATGTAAAGGCTCAAACGGAGCACCCATAAGGAATTTCAGAACAAGGTTCAAATCCCAACCAGGCACCTGGAAAGGTGACGGCGGAAACACATTAGTAAGTCCTTTGAAAAACTGAGAAATTAACGGAATTTTGAAATAAGAACACTCCTCAGATGAGCGCTTAAATATAGACCGCGCCACCAGGTAACCTTTAACAGTACCCACTTGCAGGCCCCTGTGGGTCAACGAAAGCAAAAAGACAGAACCACAGGAACCACAGGAATGTCACATGAAAAAGGATCCACATTCTTAACCCTGCACCAGTCGCAGAACTTTCTCCAACAGCAACGGTACAGGGACTTTGTTGCCGGCCGTCTGGCCGAAAGCAACACCTCCATCACGTCTTCAGGGAGGTCCCAATCTTTATACCTCAACCTTACAGAAGCCAAGCGTGAAGGTTGAGGGATCTGACCTCTGGATGGAGAACCTGACCCCCCCTCGCTTGAGAGCAGGTCGTCTCGATTGGGAAGATGACGTGGAGATCAGATGGACAAGTCGAGAAGGTCCGGGTACCGCGTCCTCCGAGCCCAAGCCAGAGCAATGAGGAGCAATGAGGATCATCCAGGAACCGAACCTCTGTAACCTGCACAGTACTTGCAGGATGACGGGGACTGGAGGAAACGCGTACAGCATTGGGAAGGACCACTCCACCACGAACGCGTCTCCTAAGGCTCCTTTTGGAGGAAATTCCCGCAAGCAGAACCTCTCGCACTTCCGGTTGACACTGGAGGCCAAGAGATCCACCTGAGGGGACCCCCAAAGGGTGGAGATCTCTAGGAGAATCTCCTGAGCCAGCTCCCACTCCAGTTACAGGTACATCCTGGCAGAATGTACAGTAGAAAAACCGTGGGGTCATGGGACACAGATAATTACAAAATATACATAGGACACAGATAATTACAAATATACAAGGTTCAAATGCGGGCAGTCAAGGTTGAGGGTGACATAGGTCATGTGAGATCAGCTGAGGTCAGTAGAAGTGAGGAATTGGATATGTTTTCTAAAGCGAGGGTAGGGTAGGTCCACTCTCAAGTCTTGTGGTAGTGAGTTCCAGGTCTTTGCAGCCTTTACCTGAAAGCTATTACCTCCGATCGTCTTAAGTCTAAAGTTCGGTATTGTCAGGCAATTGGAATTGACAGCTCTAGTCGGTCTGAAGGATGTTCTCCTATGGAATTTGTCAATCAGGTATTTAGGGGCGGAGTTGTTAAGGGCTTTATGGGTCAGGGATAACATCTTAAGTGTTATTTTGTTTTCAGTGGTCAGCCAGTTGTGATGGCGTCTGGCGGCAGAGATGGGGGATCTTTTGTTTAAGCCTAGTGCTGCTTTCAGGGCATTATTTTGTAATATTTGTAGTCTTTGCGTTATGGTTTTATTTGCTCCGGAGTAAAGAGCGTTGCAGTAGTCAATCCTAGAGAGTATTAAGGCTCTAGCCAAGATTAAGAAGCTATTATTAGAGAGGAAAGGTTTACCAGCTCTTATCAATTTACACGTGTAAGCCGTGGAGGAGGCAAGGGATTTTAGCTGTTTGTCAAAAGATAGGGTGGAATCAAGATAGAATCCCAGGGTTTTTACGTCCTTCGATACTTGGATGATATTCCCATCTATGTTAAATGAGGAGAATTCCTGACCTAGTTTTTTTATGTTGGTTTGAGTGCCCAAGATAATCAACTCTTATCATCTTATCATCGTTCAGACAGAGGCCATGAGTGGCCATCCAGGCCTGGATGATAAGACATACCTTGTTCACCAATTCTGTGTCTTTCGCATGATCCCCAGAAAGCGGGAAGAGGATCTGTGTATCATCTGCATAATTAGTGTAGGTGATACCGAGATGGTCCAGATCCTCAAACAAGGGCTTGGTGAAAATGTTATAAAGAGTTGGGGAGACGCAGGAGCCCTGGGGGACGCCGCATGAGATAGGAGTGGGATCTGCCGCTGCCGAGGGGGAGAAGACTCTCATCGTTCTTTCACTCAGAAATGACTCGATCCATCTGATGGCTTCCGGGGAGAAATGGGCAGCGGAATCCAAGTGAATGCAGAGGACTTTATGATCCACCAAATCAAAGGCAGCAGAGAGGTCAAGGAGTAGCAGAAGTACTGTTCTCCCTTTGTCTCGTAGCTCGTCAATTTGGGATTTTAAGTCAATAAGGGCAGTTTCAGTCCCATGTAAGGGACGGAAGCCCGATTGTCTCTCTCATAGGAGGTTGTGTAGTTCTAGATGCTTTTGAATTTGGTTATAGGCGGCTTTGTCCAGAATCTTGAGAAGAAACTGTACCGTAGTAATGGGGCGGTAATTAGTAGGGATGAGAGGGTCTAATGTCTGCTTTTTTAGTAGGGGGAGTACCCAGGATTGTTTAAGGTTAGCCGGGATGGTGGCTGAGGCAAAGGAGGCATTGATCAATTTGGTAATAAATGGCGATAATTCTCTGGCAGCGTCTTTTATTAACTGTGCTGGGCAGAGGTCACCTTTACAGTTAGATGGTTTAAGCGACAGGATAACTTTTTCTACTTCCAAGGTGGTCAATTTAGAGAAGTGGAAGGAATCACTGTGCGCCGATAGATTATTGGTGTTGGGCATTTTAGGCAAATCCTGAATTTTAAGTACTTCTTTTTTTTGCTGGATTTTATTTTGGAGAGTAATAATTTTATTTGTTAGGGCTTGCTGGATGTCTGTGCACCAAGGTTTGTCCTTGGTACAGACGTCCGGTGTGGCGATCGGAGACTTAAGTTCATTTAGAATAGAAAAGAGCTCTTTCATGCTGGAATTAGAGTTGGCTATGCGGTCATCATACGAGTTACGTTTTGCCTGGCAAACTTCTTTTTTGTAAAGTGAGGAGAGAGAGGTTAGTTTGGCTTTATTGTTGACTGAAGGACAGAGCCTCCAGGTGGTTTCACTTTTTCTTTTCAGGATGCGCAAGTCTCTTAATTGTGGAGTAAACCATTCGTTTAGGTGGGCTTTCGGTTTGCTTGATCTGAGTTTGAGAGGTGCCAGTTTATCTAGGGTAACGAGCATGATATTATTGAATTCTTGTACTAGGGTGCTGAGGCTTAGATTAGCTGGTAATGGATTGAGGGTCGGTAGTATAGCTGGGATCACTTTCTCTACCGTAATATTTTTTTTTTTTTTCTGGTTAAGCAAGGCGGTGCTATTGGAAGGACTGTGGGGTTAGGTCTGGACGTGGCTAGGTTAAAGGACACTAGAGAATGGTCTGTCCAAGGTAGGGATCTTATGGATAGGATAGTGGCTGAGCAGTTGCAGTCGGCTATCCAATCTAGCGTTCTTCCTTTCAGGTGCGTAGGCTTGTCAACTCTTTGAGATGGGCCTAGTGCGTGAATAGTGTTCGCTACCAATGTAGCATTAGTATCAGTGGTGTCATGGAAACCTAAGTTAAAGTCCCCAAGGAGGATTATGTGCAAGCACGGTTTGAGGTTATTAGTGAGAAGGTTGTGGAGATCCTCGTCAGGGGGCCTGTATAAGAGGTGGATAAGAGGTGGATGGTGAGAGTTTGATTATTATTTATCTGGAGTTTAGCAGATAGTCTCACAGGATTGGATCGATTGGGTGGGTCTGAGTGAGAGGCTTATTCTGGAGATTATGGCGATGCCACCGCCTCTTGCACCTTCTCGGTCATTTCTGATTATCGTGTAGCCATCCGGGATGGCTAGCATGAGCGAGGGTCCTGCTGCATTGTGTAGCCACGTCTCTGTAATAGCGGTAAAGTCAAGGTTGCCTTCTGATATTAGGTCGGCAATGTCTAGGGCATGGGCGACAAGCGATCTCACGTTCAAGAGTGCTCCAACGATAGTTGGGGTCTTGGAAACCTCTGTGGCTTGGGGGGATGGAGTACTAAGTATGTTAGATGTAGTGGGCTTGTTGTTCTGAGTAGGGCAAGTATTGGAGTTGGGTGAAGGAGGTAGTCTAAAATAGCGAGGATTGGAGTTCTGCTGGAAGTTAGATTTGATGTTAGTAGGGGGAAGAGACTTACGGGGAGGTTCATACAGTTTGGTTAACCTGGCGCGGAGTCTAAGGTTTCTACTAAGTGTATCACATGGACGTGATACAGAGGTGGCTGTCTCAAGGGATCCATGGCTTGGATATAGGTATTGGCCTGGAGAGTTACAGGTCAGATGTATTACCGATGTCAGAGGAGGCAGGGTGTTGGGTAGGTGAGCATCTAACATGATGAATAGATGTAGGATAGTCCTCAGTAGGACTGTGTAAATAGCTGGTAGATACATAGTTATATAAGGAGGTCTATCTAAAATACCACATTAGTAGTCGGTGGGAGCAGTTGGTAACAGGTACAAAGCACAATATATGCTAGAGGTATTTGCATATAGGAGCAATTTGGTAATAAGAGTCACCTAGATACTAAGTGCTACCGACTCCTGGACCGAGACCCCCCGGACTCACGATGATGATGTGGAGAGTCGCCCCTTGAATCATCGGTCGAAAGTCCAGCGGATCGCGACTTCCGGAGCTTGCCCACCTTACCCACCTACAGCTTCTTCTTACGCCCCCGCAAGGCTTTCGATGAAAGAGATTGGCAGTTGACACAGTCATCCGTATCATGGTCCTCCCCGAGGCACCAGAGGCAAGCATCGTGCGTGTCCGTCAACAACATCTTGGACCCGCACACCTGACACTTCTTAAAACCCAACCGCGGGGTGGAAGAAGCCGAAGACATCATATTCAATACACAAACTAACAGGTTCGAAGAACCGAAAGAACAGGATTCAGTAGAACCGAGGCGTGCCAAGATCTCCAAAGCGAACACGTTCGTGGAAAAAACGGAACTGAGGCTATGGGCGTCGTGCGTCCTACTTATAACATCCTGTGACGTCGACTCGATGGAGGCCCTCGAGGACAGCATATCGACGTCATCGACGCAGATGCCAAAAGATTTTCCGAAGCAGCACAGCTGTGGTGATTACTGTCATAGATATGGAATACGTCGGAGGACCCAATCCCCTTGAAACATGGTTCGTAGTATCCAATTATGCTACTCTGTTCTGTTCAGCCATAACAATCTGTCAGTATCTCCATAGCACTTGATTTTGATGCTGGTTTAGGTACTGTTGGAGAAGATTTCTGGGATTTGCATGTTTGAATGACACTATTTTACAAATTGAATCAAAATTGCACAGACAGCAGCACTGCTACCATATGCAATCTGGTGCATGTACTCGCCAGGAAGTTTGAAACTATCCCCCTTTGCATTTTTAATATTGCTGAATTAATCAAAAGGTCACCAAAAATAACCCACTCAGCTCCACAAGTTACCTTTAACTCATTTTTTACTTATCAAACCTATCCAGAAATTGTCAGAGCTCTTGGTCAAATAATCTGCACATAATTTACAATAGACCTTTTCGAGGTCACGTCACATGGCCTAATATTTAAAAATATCTAGAAAAAATATTTGAATAGAGACCAGCTATCTTTAATATGAACCAAGTCTGAAATGATTGCAAATGCACCAACCTGCACCATTTTAGCAGCATGTGTAATAGTAAATGAAGCAAGGATGGTATGCTTCAATTTATATTAATTAATGATGTTTGCACTAACGCAAATATAAAGCAAGTGGGTTTGCACATTTTCTCTGCTTGCATAATAGTGGAGGGAGTGAACTGGCATAGCTACAAACGTAACTAGAACCGTGTTATGCAACGTTGGGAATTAGGAATAGAAACTTTATGAAACAAATTGATTATAAGAAAACGAATATTGCATCACTTTTCAAATGTGAAAGCTAGGGCTGTGTTGAGTCCAATTGTCGTTCTTCCATTTTTATCAAGTTAAGCACAAAGCATTGCAGGAGTTCAAAAATATCATTGTTAAATGGATGGAAGTACACGATTTTTGCTCTATTCCATATACTACAGACACAAGCAACACAACCTAAATTGTTAAATATGCTGTGCCAGTGCTAAAGGCACGTGGCCTGTCCTCTGGAGCTTTGGCTTCTGTCCAACATTCCATGTCCCAGGCATACGAATCTATCCTCACTCATCATTTTCCGGCAGACTAGTGTTAAAATAGTAAATAGGTAACCAATACCTGAGACACATATTCAATGTTTCCATTTAAAACAGTCCACTTCCTGCTTCTGCAAACATAACAGACACATATTCTGACATGCAAGTGTACCTGAGGCCTTGCAGGCGGATGCTTCTGCTAGGCCACGGAACACAGGGAAAGGTAGACGATACAACTGCATCTTTGCTGGGCCTCACCAGGCAAAAAAAACACAGAGTAGCATGGACACGTTTGCTGGAGTGTTCATATTTATAAAGTGTTGCATTCATTTGAACAGTTTTATATCTTGTTAATTGTGCTTCTTTTCAGTGAAATGCCTATTTTTAGGGAAAGAATGAACGAATTTAAACTAAAGTAAAGTTGAATCAGTGCTAGTAAGCAATGCTGAATATTAGAATTATGTGTCTACCAGTCCTACCAAAAGCAAATGAGGTCTTTCTCACCAGAACACCAGCTTCTGATGGAACATTTTAGCATGTTTGAGTATTCAGAGATTTGAAGCATGCAAAGTTATGAGGTGTGCTTTTTATATGTTGCCACTTATAGGCACATTAAGCACCATTTAGCACACACAACTAAGGGCCTGATTCACAGAATCGTTTTATAATGGTGGAATACCATAGGAAAACGCTCCATGAATCAGACCGTAAGTGTTTAATGTGAATACTTTGCAGCTTGGGTTACCAAATGCTGCAACAAATGTTGGACAGTGTTTGGGAGTAGAAGACGTAGGACCCCTGGCAAGTGTTTTACAATGGCGCAATCCCACTAAAAAACGCTTTGTAAACGAGATCCAATGTGTGCAAAGATTCTGGCCATCTGGTGTTTTGTTTGGGTCATTTGGGCACAATAAGCACAATTAGCATTCACATGAAAGGGCTTGATGTGAATACTATGTAGGTTGGTCCTCCAAAGGCCATGGAATTTTCAGCATACGTCTGAGGATTTGTAAAAAATGTTTTGTGTTGGACTTTTGGGCATATTGTGCAACACTACGCACTGTCAAAAACCTGCTCAATGTGAAGAATGTCCAATTGGGCCTTAAAATGCCCCAACATTTCCAGAAGAGTTGCTAGTTAAAACAAATCTTTTTTTTAAAACTTGTCTTTATTAGTTTTCAGATATCAACATTCATCAAACATTGTAACAACTCCCCCCCCCCCCCCCCCCTCCCCAATCCCTCCCCCGGGGACACACGTGTTTTGATTCGGGGATTACATTATGCATTAAAAATGTCGGTAACTTTAATGTTGTGTGGGCACCATTGTTCCATAAAGTCTGACTGGAGATACTCTAGGACTCCTCCCCATTCCTTTGCAAACCTGTCCCTCGTTCCTTGGATTGTGTGAGTGACTTTTTCCATTGCCAGCTGCGCCCAGACTTTTTGTAGCCACGTGAAAATCAGTGGGGTGTCTTTCTTTTTCCAATTCTGGGCTATTGTTGTCCATGCCGCAATGAGTAGTCCCATAAAGCTTCTCCATTGTGGTTTTTTGTATCTTCTTGCTGTTTCATCTCTTATTCCACACAACCAAACACCCTCTCCCAATTGTCCCACATCTGGAAATATTTTGCCCATTTCTCCCTTAACTTCTTCCCAAAACGGCACTATTCCTTTGCAGGCCCACCAGGTGTGTTTCCACATCCCCACCTCTCCGCATTCCCTCCAGCATAGGTTTGACGTTTTTGGGAACATTGTGTGAAGTCTCTCGGGGGTGTAGTGCCACTGTGTAACTATTTTAATCCACATTTCTCTTATTTGTGCAGATCTGGTCGTTTTGGGGATCAACGTCCATAAGTCCACCCACTGTTGTTAAAACAAATCTTATGTGCTTTTATTTTTTTTTAGCACATGGTTTATGTTTTGGATCTTTTGGGGACATATTAAACATCAATAAGAATTGTGAAACAAAAATTATGCTTACCATAAACAGTTTGTAAGATATTTTACCAACCTTGTGGATGTGGGAATCATATGGTGTTTTTATTATGTTTTGTAACTTTTTATGCAATATAAATTACATAGCACCATTGACATTTTGCTTAACATGAACATTTTGAATGTCGGGTCAATGCACGCCATGAAATGTATAGGATAGTTGCAGGTCATATTACTCTTATTCTCTGCAAATATTTGTGGAAATTGATCTATGATTGTACAGCAAAAGCTATAGTACAGGTTTCCATATTAAGGGCCTCATCACGAGTTTGGCCCGAGCCCTTAAATGCAGCGGTAATCATATTACCGCAGCATTTAAGGGCTGACCAAATCACGAGTTGGGCGGAAAATGGCATTTTTACCTCCAGCTTTTGGCTGGCGGTAAAAATGACAATTTTCAGGCCATTTTTGGTGCTATTGCCAGTGGTGCAATTACCACCGGCGGTAATAGCGCTCCCAGCTTCATTGGGTCCTATGGACCTAATGGGGATTTACCGCCCCCCACAATTCAAATTGCACCAGACCAAGTTGCGGTAGTGCTACCAGCATTGGGCGGTATGCCGGCATACTGCCCAACTCGTGATGAGGCCCTATGTGTTTTTATAACTTTAAGAAATCGTATAATGAAAATAATTTTCATTGATTCGCCAAAGGCGATGACATTTACAAATGCATACAGCATGTATAAATATGCTTCAAAATTTGGAGACAATTTACATTTCATTCAACGAATTCTATTGGTGCACATTTTGAAACACTAGTCATTATAAAGTGCTCTAAAACATGATTAACATAAATAATTTGCAGCTTTAGCCACCAAAAACCATCAAATATTCTGTTTATGTTTTGGAGGTAGGAAACTAGTAATGTCAGCATTCCTGAGTAAATGATTTATGTTTTGGAAAAATTGGGCACATTAAGCAACATTAAGTGCTCTAAGAAATGTTGTTAGCGTGCACCATTTGGAGGTTGACACAGCCGTCAACATTTCTTTTTCTGCTTTTCTTGCCACCTTGTGGCATTGCCTTCTTGGCCTTTCGCCTCCCACATCTCTTCCTGCTTCACTCGTCCTGCCAGCCCCCTCCTCTGATTGCACCTAGGCCGTGCTCTGAATCCACTGTATGGGTTTTTTAGTGAGCCCTGGCTCCGTGCAGCACTCCGGCTGTGTTTTCCATCTGCAACAGGTCATCATTTTCCATCCAGAGCATGCGCTCCTCTCCTGGCCCACCATGGGGTTTTCATTTGTTTTACTGCTTTTCTTGCCGCCTCGTGGTGTTGCCTTCTTGGCCTTTACCTTCCCCACCTCTTTTCCTGCTTACCTCGTACTGCCCGCCCTTCCTCTGATTGGGCCTAGACCCTGCTCTGAATCCACTGTGTGGGTGTCGCCTCCTCTGATTCCACTGTGTGGGTGTCTTCATGAGCCATGGCTCCATGCAGCACTTCGGCTACGTTTTCCATCTGCAACAGGTCAGTGTTTTTCATCCAGAGCACACGCTCCTCTCCTGACCCACCATGGGGTTTTAATTTCTTTTTCTGCTTTCCTTGCCACCTCGCAGCATTGCCTTCTTGGCCTTTTCCCCCTCCCCACCTCTCTTCCTGCCTCCCTCGTCCTGCTCGCCACCCTCCTCTGATTGGGCCAGTCCCATATAAAGCCACTACTATAGAGAAGCCCAGTGCCTGTTGCAGCCCCCTCGACAAAGGGCCCTGAGGCAAAGGGCAGCTCGTACAGTTGCAGCTCCAGATGGTGTTCGCCGGTGTTCACCGTGGAGCATGCAGTGCAGCCGACATCCAGCAGCAACTGACAAGATAGGGAAGGTGTGGGTAGGGGGAACATCCATTACTGCTCTCTTATAACTCCTGTTAGCAAATCTTCCAGTTATATTTTTCAATATCTTGCATGTAATATTTTTGTCTTAGTCACATGGGGAATTCCCTCACTCTAGGAAAGTAAATCTGGGTGTTTTTGTATTGTGGTGTGTTTGAAATGTAGGCATTTTTCCCTCTCTCTAGGGAAGTCAAATCTGGGTGTTATTGCTTTTGTGGTGTGTTCGATATTAGCCTTTTTTTACCTCTCCCTAGGAAAGTCATATCTGGTTGTTTTTGCATTTGTGGTGTGTTTGAAATGTAGGCTTTCCCCCTCTCTCTAGGAAAGTCAAATCTGGTTGTTTCTGTATTTGTGCTGTGTTTGAAATTTAGGCTGTTTTCCCTCTCTCTAGGAAAGTCAAGTCTTGGTGTTTTTGCTTTTATGGTGTGTTTGATGTTAGGCTTTTTTCCCTCTCTCTAAGACAGTCAATTCTGGGTGACTCTGCAGTCATTCCTTGCCACCGGAACCCTCTCCGCTTCTCCTCTAGCACTCCCTTGTGCAACCTCCCCTCTATGTGCAAGTGAAGTTGTTCACCGGCCAATATTGCTCCCCGCCGCTCCCTACCACCGTCCCCTTCCTGCTTGCCCTGCACTCAGCCTCTTCCCCCTCACCCCACATTTCTGTTACTGCACTTGCATGCTCTGGATTTTCTCGCAACCTAGTAGGAACGATGTTTGTCTTCGCTGTTTACCCCAACCTTCACTTCCCCTTCTCTCCTTCCCCCATTTCTGTTACTGCACTTGCACTCTCCGAATTGCCTCAGGACTTAGTAGGAATGTTATTGTTTTGTCTTCCCAGCTCATCCCATCCTTCACCTCCCCTCGTCCCTTGCCTCCCTTTGTCCCTCGCCTGTTTTTCTCGTTACTACACTTGCATGGTCCGAATGCCTCAAGACCTAGTAGAATCGTTAATATATTGTTTTTTTTCTCCCTTCCTCCCCCTCCCCTGTTTTGATGCACCTGGAAACACTTTTTCTGTATAGCTGCATTATAAATACCCAATAAATAAATTAAATAAATAAAACAAATGGCACTTTCCAGATATGCTTAGGAGGTAGGACACATGTAATGTGGAGAGTTTTTGGGTTAAGTATTATGGGCCTCATTTTGGGTTCAGCGGTGTGGCCAATAACAATGCAGTTGTAACATATTTACCAATGCATTACTGCGCAGTACCCCAGTGCCACACCTTGGGTTTGGAGGTAAGATGGAGGAAAAACCTCCAGCAAAATCCTTGAGGTAATTCCTCCACCTTACCACCAAACATCAGCTGTAGAGGAGGTCCCAAATATGGCCTGCACTCCAGCCACCCATATCGAAATGCCAGAAGCATACTCGCCAAGATATGTGACATATAAGGACCAAATGAACCAACAGTGAGCCACGGTGGGGCTCTGTCCAGTACCCATCAGAGGGTCATGTATACCTATTGAAGCACCAATATCCAGACAACCGTGGGCTGCAAGGTACCCACTGAGACAACCATACCAGCAGCTGATACGAAATGAGGATTACTTACAAACAGTCCCTGAAGAGACCCAGAGAGCCTTAATGGAGGGCAGATGGTGACAACAAATGAACACAAACAACGAACGAAAAACTGACGCACAAGGACTAAAAACAAAGAGTAACGATGTAATGGACATAAAAGAAGAAACAATGTTAGGAAACAGAAACGTAACCATGAAGTAAGATGAAAATATGCGACTAACTGAATGCATGCGAATAGGCTTGGAACGCAAGAAGCAAAGAAAAACGGTACTGCTTGCAATGCTTAGTAGAAGAATTGAGCGGCATGCGGCAAGTATATATCACCCTCAATGAAGCACGCTATACAAGTGCGACTTCATTTTGTAAAATCAGAATTAAGCCCAGGCTGCAAGGGACTAACAAGGCCAAGATTCATATTCCAGCCAAAGCCAAAGGGAAGAGCGGAATCGAAACTCAGTAAGAAGCAGCTCAACGCCTGGGAATTCGAGGTCAACCTAAGGAAGGGAGGAGAGCTGCAGCCTCCGAGAATCAAAACTTCAGAGCATGCCAGCCAACCAGTGAAGGTCGAGATAAATAGGCTCCAGGCAGGTGGCGATGCTAAGGAAGAATCAGGTACGCGAATAACAGGAAAAGCAAGCAGATTCACGGTGAACAGACACATGATCAGCCAAGGGCTCAGAGATACCAGCGTCTGATGTCACCCAGAACCCAGGATGCCATAACCTTTCCTGATAAGAAGCTACAGTTTCGAGGCCATCCCTCGCCAACTAATTGACACATAGCCCTAAAGGTACTAATTGATGGAAGGGAGGCAGGGTGAATCATGGGGCCCTCCGCATCTGGGTGTCCATTCTGCATGCTGCTAATTAAAGTGGAGATTTATTCCTAGGGGTGTAACCCACCCAATCACAATGGACCAAATAATCTAGGGTCCAATAGCTTGTAGAACCAATAAGACGTCATAGTTGTAGTGACGTCTATCACGAGAGATGTAGTGGGATGGGCATAGATGCCCACCCGATAAGAGCTACCCAATCCACATGCTCTGTTACCATATACAGATATAGCACCTATACTTAAGTCACCTTTCCGACCAATAGAATTGCATGACAAACGTATGAGTTTTGCACATCAACTGAGGACGAATTGTGCCCATATAAGTTGCTGTCTGAATGAAGAATTTGGGAGTTGAAGCGAGACAGGCGATTGCATCATTAATGATTACCATTTGTTTCCCCGTTTTTTGTACTTGTCATTAAACGGACTTCCCATTGCCAAACTATTGAGTTGTCCTTATTGAAGTGTGTTGTAGTAAGTGAATCCTGCACCCCGATTCCTCTCATGGTGCAGCTATGTTGTCTTACAGGTACTAGAGGGGGAGCTCTGACCTATAGGCCCGTCAGAGGATGCTACGCCCTCCTGTACACAGCCATTTCAGCAGAATTACTGCTGGCAGAATTACCGCCAGTGATGATTCCACTGAAATCCCCATGTAGTCCTATGGACTCCATAAATGCTGACAAATACTGCCACTTGTTATCCAGCATTAATTCTGCCAGACCAAGTGGTGATAACGGTAAATCCATTTAGTGGTACCTCAGCAAATTTACCTATGAGATATCGCCAAACTCATAATGAGGCCCATTATGTTTTGTCTCGGTTTGGCATATTAAATGCCATTAGGTGCCCTAAGAAAAGTGCTTCATGTGAGGAGTTGGAAATGAAAGTCAGACGCAGGTTTGCCATGTTTGTGGTTAAGAGGCTCTAAGAGGAATTTCCCTACTTAAACCAAAAACAAAGTATCTGTCTGTGCAGAATGTCGAAAATCAAATTGTCCCGTTTCCAAAGTTCTATTCTAACCCTCACACTATAAACGTAACACTAAGGTGAAGGGGAAATGTCCTTAACCATAGATCGTTTGAAAAAGTGTTCGTAAAAGAAAGAATGAATGGCTTCAACAGAAAAGTTCTACAAGAACAATTTGTCTCGTTCCAAAGGGTGGTTCCCTTCCACTGGATTCTTCCTTGGTCTTGATGAGTTCACAAATAAGTGTTCTGGTCCTTTCTTGGCCAACAGTCACCTTTACAAAAAGAACTTGATTGACTTCATCACTTTGTTAGCACAATCTTTGTTTAGTGCTGGTATTTACCCTTGGGACTTCTTTGGATCTTGTACACTTCTAGTTATGGACTGGTATACTCAAGAATACTCTCCTGCCAGGTATTCTTGTTCTCACACATTTGCAGTTGCCTGGTATACTCACCTGCCAGGGCTTCTTAGTCTCATACACGTGTAATTGCCTGGCATACTCTCCTGCCAGGATGTCTTGTTCTCACACACTTGCAGTTGCCTGATATACTCTGCTGCCAGGGCTTCTTAGTCTCATACACTTGTAATTGCCTGGTATACTCTTCTGACAGGGCTTCTTGTTCTCACACATTTATAATCATGGTCCTTTGTCCTTTTCCAGAATTGAGTACCAACTCTGATGGATAATATATCTTCTTGATATATCATCTTATCAGGTTTTCTATGTGCTTGAATTGCACTCATTCATATATTCTTAAGGGTTCTATACTTAGTTCCTTTCCATTCAAATATGTCCTTTCGTTTTCTTTCTCTCTATCTGTTATGCTGCATTCATGTGTTTGCAGGGGTTTTATACATAGTTCCTTTCCCTTTGAATAAGATGTCCTTTCGCTCTCTTTATTGTATTGTATCCAATTCTCTGTATCTGCCATTGTTGCCAACATGCCCTGGGGTCCCCACTCTCTTTGGGCAGGCTCACCGGCTCTGAACAGCATTCCTGGATTCTCCCATGGTCAGCCGGTAACGGATTTCGGCTTTCCTTGTTGAGACTGTGTCTGTTTCTTTCCTCCGTCCCGTGGCTTCCGCAGATCAACTCTGCTTCCTTCTCAGCTCCATTATGTGAAGTGCTGCTGTGGACTACCTGCGAGCACTCCAGAGTGCCTCACCGGCTCTTGGCGTTCCCACAGCATATCCTGGAACAGCAGCTTCTTCTTGTTTAGTCGGCAAGCATCCTGGCTCCACCACGCTGGCTCCAGCCTTTCTTCTTCCCTGTTTTCACAGAGTTTTCGCTCCCTCCCGCCAGTAGCAGACCTCACAGACTTCCTGCCTCTGCCTTTTGAACTGCCCTGGCTCAGATGCATGCGAGTGAACACTAGAGCGATCGTTGGACTTGCGGTCTGCTTCAATCTGCATTCTTTGATTGATCTTCTTCGTCCCAGCATTTTAAGAGTTCTGGGACATGGGGTGCATTGTTGCAAACAAATTCTGATAACTTAAATAAGTATTTGCAAATGTTTCACAAGGGAGACCAAAGGTGGGGAGTTGGTCTATAGGTTTGATCAAATGGGTTTCCCTATTCTCTAGAGGGGAATGACTAGATGCATGACAGTAGGCCATAAGGCTATTGAAAATACAAAGGTTATTTTCAACAGAGAATGGGGGATGCCATGTCTCACCCGATGAAGCCATGAGGTCATCTCCTCCCATGTGATCCTCCCTTATATAAATCTGCCCCCAGGGTCAGGATCAGGCAGCAGCTGCTGTACCCTGGCCACATCGGAGGAGGTTGCCACTGGGAAATTAATTATGACTCCATCGGGTTCATTACGCAGACATGAATAATTTGCTGGTTTGACCAGCAAAAACCATGCAACTTTCCAGTTATGTTTAAGAAGTAGTATCTGGGTAAATGATTTATGTTTTGGTACATTTTGGCTCATTAAGTGTGCTTTGAGAAATATTTACCATGCATCATTTGGAGGTTGAGCAAAAAAAACATTGAACTTTTTCCAGTTATGTTTAGGATGTAGAAAACAATCAACGTGCAGAATTTCATGGTGAATGACTTATATTCTTGCACAATTTGTCACATTAAGCAACACTAAGTCCAATAATAAAAGGGACTAATTTGGAGGTTGGGTCATCAAAAACCAGTTATGTTTAGGAAGTAGGAAACATGTAATGTGCAGAGATTATGGGTAAATTATGTATGTTTTTGCTCAAATTGGCACATCAAGCAACATTAAGTGCTCTATGAAAAGTGCTTGACATTATTATTTGGAGGTTGATCCACCAAAAGCAATCCAATGTCCATTATGCTTAGGAAGTAGGAAACATGCAATTTGCAGAATTTCTGGGTAAGATTTATATTCAGGACGAGAGCAGCAAACTTTGCTTGGTCAGCGTTCTTGGACCCGGCGGGGTTATGCGGGTTCCTCACTCACCACGTACACTCTGTGGTCCCGCCCCCAGACAGCGCTGGTTCCCCATGATACCAACAGCATCCGCTCTGCGAGTCTCTTCCCCAAGTGATTGACTTTACGTCAGCAGTTCTCTCTTTGCAGGTGAGGATTGAAATGTCTTTATATGCGTCTCTGTCATGAGAGATGATGTTCTGCTGATTACAAGGCTACAGAATTGAGTTGGGGTCAGCATTCATTTTAGACAGGAAAAAAGGCTTTATCACCTTGCCAACCTCTTTGGCGCTCATGTAGACCGAGAACACTGGATTTGGAGAACATCTTGATAAATAGAGTTCTAGTCCCCTAAGGGGAAGTCACTCCCACTGAGATCCTACTTGCCAATCCCCTAGGGAGGTTCTTGCATAGTGGGCTCATCTCCCTACTCTCAATGGGGATAGGTCCCTCTTGGGGAGAAGGGATGAATTCTCTATGTTCATTACAAGTGATTAAAGTTAAAAATGTGCTGGTCGGACCACCAAAAACCATGGAACTTTCCAGTAATATTTAAGAAGTAGGAAGCATGTATCTGGCTAAATGATTTATGTTTTGGCTCAATTTGGCACATTAAGCACCATTAAGTGCTATATTAAAAGTGCTTAACATACTTCATTTGGAGGCTAGTCCCAAAAGCCATTGCACGTTCCAGTTATGTTTAGGAAGTAGGAAACGCCTCAAAACCTTCCTCTTTGCTTCTGCTTTCTCTCCCTCTCTCCCCTGCTGAAATTCCTGGTTGAAACTGCACTGGTTACCTGGCCACCCTTTCTGATCTAGGGGCCAGGCCCCGCCTTTTGCACACCTGCCCTGGCTCCCTGGCAACCCCTGCACCTGGGGACTGTTTTCTGTATCCCTACAGTCCCCCTACCAGCACTTATGTCTGCTCTTACCTTGCACTTGCCACCATCTGGCCGCTTTTATTTATCTATTTATTCTTCTATCCCATGTACTGCACGTTCCCCTCTCCCTTCCCCCAGGAACTTTTCCCTTTTTCCCTACCCACGCACTTGCGCGATCTGAATGACACCTGGCCCAGTAGGATCATTGTCTGTCTTCCCACTCTTTCCCCTCCCTTGCCTCGTCGCGCCTTGAAACACTTGTTTATAGGCATGTTACCGCACCGGCCAACTACGAGTTTGCCGGTGGGGTGGGGTAATGACCTCCAGTTAAGAGCTGGAGGTATTTCTGCTACCTTACCAGCAGAAATTGTTGGTATCTCAGGCGCCGGTAACACCGGCAACGTCCGCCACGGAGTCCTAAAGGACTCCATGGAATTGGGACTAATGCTGCATACCGGCACTTGTAATCCGGCGGTAATACTGCCGGAACGATTGCCAGTATCAGTAATTCAGTTTTTCAGTATCCTGGCATTTTCAGCCAGGACACTGGCAAACTCATAATAAGCCCATTTGAGCATTATTAAGTGATTTTAGAAAAGTGTTTAAAGGGAATAATTTGCAAGGTTGACCCCCAAAAACCATGGAAACTTTCAGTTTGTTTGGAAAATAGGAAACATGTACTGTGCAGAGCTTCTGGGTAAATTATTCATGTGTGGCTCAATTTGGCATATTAAGCAACATTAAGGGGCCGATTCATGGAATAAATGTGCGCCGAAAAGGGGAGCGCAAGCGTGAAAATCGCAGCGCAAGCATGAAAATCGCAGCGCATGCGTGCCAAAGCCGTACACATCAATTCATGGAATTCAGTGCACGTGTAAATCCTGGGATGTGCGCTAAAATAGTGGGTGGCGCACGCAGGTGCACACGTCATTAAACGGCATGCGCTGCGCGCACAGGGAAAGCGCACATAACGCAGCGCACACAAGAAAAGTGGGCGGAACACGGGGTGGAACACGCGGAATGGGGAACAACGCGTGAAAATATGGGCGTTACGGGGGAAGTACAGGAGGTAAATGCTTGCAACGCCCACACGCGCCAATAACACGTATTCATGGAATCAAACAGGGGAAAGGCATGCGCCAAAAAAGACGCGCTAATCCGGAAACACGTACGCCAGCAGGAAGCAGGCGGAAGCGGCCCCGCGCAGCATAAAAGTGCACGCAAACAACAAACAAGCTCAGACGCTACGATGAATATACCGTTCCTCGAAGCAGTGGTCGTGGGACACCGCAGGAGGAGGAGGATAGCCAGGCCTGCATTTATTACCCAGGACCAACCTTTTTGGGATGCCTGATGACCAGGTGTATGGGAGGTACAGGTTTCCACCACACATAATCCTAGACCTGGTGAGTGAGTGGGAGGATGACCTCACATCACCCACCCTGTGCTCGCAAGCACTGAGCACCTTGGAAAAGGTGCTTAATGTACTGCACTTCTTGGCTACTGGTTCATTTCAGCGGCCAAGTGCCATAGTGGGGGGTGTGTCACAGGCCACCGCAGTCACGCTGCCTACACCAGGTGTTGGCTATCATGACTGCACGCCCCTCAGTCCGCAGGCACATATACATGCCCAGAACACCTGCAGAAAGGCAGGCCGTGGTCCAGGACTTTTACGGGGTGGCACACTTCCCCAAAGTGCTAGGTGCCATTGGTTGCACCCATGTGGCTCTACGTCCTCCCAGGGCCAATGAGCACATATATCGAAACCGCAAGCACTGGCATTCAATCAACGTGCAGGTAGTATGTGATGTCAAGGGAATCATCACTTCAGTATATGCCAATTATCCAGGGTCAAGCCATGATAGTTTCATTTTCAGAATGTCACCCCTAAACCGGGACCTGGAAGCTGGTGGCATGGCGACACATGGCTGATTGGTGAGTATAAATGCCTCTACACATGCATGCATGTCAGATACTGAGTAATGTGAAAACTCACTAATGATAGCCATCATCACCTCCCCAGGGGACAGTGCCTACCCTCTGAGCACCTACATGATGACGCCAATTCTGAACCCCACCACACCACCCGAGGTAAGATCCAACATAGCCCATATTGCAACCCGGGGCATAGTGGAGCGCACATTCAGAGTGCTCAAGTCACGCTTTCGCTCCCTTGACCGCTCTGGTGGGCAGCTGCTATATGCGCCCCAGTACTGTGCAGGATCATAGTGGCAGCATGTGTCCTGCACAACGTTGTAACCCGCCGAGGCGTGCCGGTGGACATGGTGGTGCCCCCACATCCCCAACCACATGCATGGCTGCTGTGCATGGGAGGTGGAGGGGCACGTGGTGAGGCAGCCCGTACCCAGCTGGTGGCAAATTACTTCACCTAAAATCCCACCCCTGCGGAGTGCACACTGTCAGCTGGTATGTGCCAGGGCTATCAATGATGATGACAAAAGGGACAGTCAACTGTCGCAACCATACCAGCCTAAGATTGTTCACCTGGAAGTGTTACATTGTGTGCATCCCTAGCTACTTTAAGACACCCAATGCTGTGTCACAAAAAAACACAAATTCATGCAGCATGCATGACTACCCCCTTGCAAAATAGCACATCAAAATAGTGCCATGTCACCCAACCCCTCCCCATCTCAGCTACCCAACACACCATGGCATGGCATGCAATGTGAAAGCAACCAAATGAATGCACAACACATGGACACAAGTGTCACAAAGTGTACTGTCCCTAATGTAAACAGGCCACAGACAATATGCTCTCAGTAATCAATAAGAAAAGGCACACATGATTGAATACTTACCAGCAACACAAAACATCAGTACAGGATGAAACGGTGCCAATATATGGCAGTAAAAAATGAAAGTACTGCAAGTGTCACAACCTGACTAAGGCAGCAAATCGACCCCTTCCAACTGCAGTGTGTTGCTGTCAGGCAAATGTGTCAGTGTACTGCAACAACATGAACTGCATCTGCAAAGGAGATGGGCTTGTCAAGACATGAAAAAGCTACATGTATATAAGGATAAAGACATGGTTGCACAAGCAAATATCAATCCACCATGCAGTGGAGAATCGAACAACAATCTCCACTAGGGATGTACACACAGGTTTGACTACAGACTGGCCACACAACTCATGGGAGCCCAATTGCAAGTTACTGTCACTTGGTCATACCCTTTGCAAGCCCAGGGAGGGAGGGAGGGGGGGAGAGAGAGAGAGAGGGAGGGGGAGAGAGAGAGAGAGAGAGGGAGGGGGGAGAGAGAGAGAGAGAGAGGGAGAGAGAGAGAGAGAGAGAGAGAGAGAGAGAGAGAGAGAGAGAGAGAGAGAGAGAGAGAGAGAGAGAGAGAGAGAGAGAGAGAGAGAGAGAGAGAGAGAGAGAGAGAGAGAGAGAGAGAGAGAGAGAGAGAGAGAGAGAGAGAGAGAGAGAGAGAGAGAGAGAGAGAGGAGAGAGAGAGAGAGAGAGAGAGAGAGAGAGAGAGAGAGAGAGAGAGAGAGAGAGAGAGAGAGAGAGAGAGAGAGAGAGAGAGAGAGAGAGAGAGAGAGAGAGAGAGAGAGAGAGAGAGAGAGAGAGAGAGAGAGAGAGAGAGAGAGAGAGAGAGAGAGAGAGAGAGAGAGAGAGAGAGAGAGAGAGAGAGAGAGAGAGAGAGAGAGAGAGAGAGAGAGAGAGAGAGAGAAATAAAAAAAAAAAAACACGCACACGGGGGGGCTGTGTGTCTGTGTCCCCAAAGACAAGCCTGCATGTGCCCAGCTGGAATACACAGTGGATGCCTGCTGGACGCCAACATGTCCTCCCTGTGTGAGTGGCAAATGGAGACTGCTGCTGGAGCTCCATCTGCCTTTCAGGGGGGAGAATGGAAGTGGCCACCCTATCCATTGCCTGACCCATCATTTCACACGATGCCCCCTGTTGTGCTGCTATACTGTACATGGAGTTCTCCCACACAGTATTGCCAGGTGCCGCACGGCCACCGTGTTGGCAGGCACCACACCTGTTTGGGGCAAGGCGATGTGCACCTTGCTGTGCTGGCACTGCCTGAGGCTGCAGGACTGCATTCCTCCTTTGATCTGCTGGCCCAGGAACAGGAGCAAATATTGTGGAGTGTGACCCTGCATCCATAACCGCCACAGGCGGACTTTCCAACACTGAAATCCCCATAGAGGAGTCTACCCCCGGTGCAGGTGGGTTGGACAGAACCGCATCCCTGCCAGAAACACTCACCTGCAACGGCACATATGTCTCAATGTCCGATTCAGCACCTGATTCATAGAGGTCTCCGGAGGTGTACACAGAGACACCCGTGGAGGGCATGGTCTGTAGGACAAATGGGTTTTCACCCACCACCACCCCACGTCCTCCAGTGGTGCCCTGTTTTGGCTGTGATTCTCCTGGGTCTCCACCATCTCCTCCTCCTCAACAGCATCAAGTGCCTCATCACCTGCAAAAACATGAAAGTTAAGTTAACAAATGGAAACAGGCATGAGCACCATAGCACACACACATAGGCCTGACGAGGCAGAGATCCAGCACATAAATTACACATGTCCCACATGACAATAACCCTGGCATGCATGCATTGTCAATGAGTTGGAAGGGGAGGCAAAAAGCAGACACTGAGGACTCCAAGATGGAAAAGCAACACATGTGCTGCATGCTGGATAGCACTGGCATCACACATTAGCCTGTGAGTGGCATGTCCAATACACATACATTACAAATGCCAGCACACAGATGGCACGTAGCATAGCCATGGTACATTTGACAAGAACAGCCATATGGTAGGAAATAAGTACTGTCACCCATCCATGTGAGATGGACATCATGAGATAAAACATGCAAAATAGTGTGACAAAACACGCATGTGCCACATGCTGCAACAAATCCAGTGTTCACTGATGCAGTGATGGCAGGCAGACAGATAGATTAATGGTTGGTCACTTCAACAGGACAGAAGACAACAGTCATGTTCAACATTCAAACAAGGCCCAAAAATGATTGTGTGCAGGCCATTTTTCAAACAGCCTGAATGGTTAAATCATTCCCATAACAAGGTAATAAATGTGGGCCATTGTGGGGTGTAATCTATGACAGAAGTATGTTACATTTGTGGCAGTATGGCAAAAAAATGTGTTGTAAAAATGGCAAGGATTAAAACAATCAGGCTGAATGAAACATTTTGAACAATGTTGTTGCAAGATGACAGTTGAAGGGCAACTGCAGTAATCTGGTGTAAATTGGCAACTGTGGTCAGAAGTGATACTGTCATGCCAAAACCCAAGGCCGGGGAATGGTTTGGAGGGACCACATGGGTGACCCATACCAGTCATGACTACACAGCCTCACCTGGCACTCAATCAGAACACATCACCCAAGCAACATACACATGGATTGCACACACATGCATGGGCACTCACCGGACAATGCTTCAAGATCTGGTAGGTCTCCCACGCCTCGGATCTGATCCTCTGTGATGAAGCCTCCAGTGACAGACTCCTGTTCAGTGAGTTGGTCGTCCTCTGGTGGAGACCCACCGCCAGTCACCAGAGTAGAGGCATGATTGGAAGCCAGCTTGTTCTTTTCTCTGCGTTTCAGGTCATTCCACTGCTTAGAGCAATCATCAGCTGTACGCTTCACAAATCCAAGGGAACTACTTTTGGTCAGCGATGGTCTGCCAGTGGGCCCTACGTTGAGCAGGCGTAGTCTTGCACCCTGCAGTCACCACCATTTCGCGGCTATGTGCTAACGCATAGGCCACAAGTGCATCTAGTTCGGCGTCATTGAAACTAGGCTTCCTTGATGTGCCGGAGTGTGTAGCCGTGTCTGGGGTCCCAGCCTGTACTGCAAGAGCACCCTTCTTCTTCTTGGAAGGTGGTGTGGACCCTGAGTGGCTTACGCCGCTCTGGTTGGTAGGGGCAGAAGCGCAGGTGGACTGGGCACTGGAAGTTTCCAAAGGCATAATGACCAAAGGTCTCACTGCAGGCATTGTCTTCAGGGTGATGTTGGCAGGACCAACCTCGGTGTGATGGAATTGGACGACACTGTCCCGGCTGGGAGACTCAGAGCTGTGGTGGATTGAGCTGCATCTGCCCCTGCAGCCTCCTGAACCTGGCTACTTGGAGCAGCAGATGACATTGCTGCCCCAGATCCACGTGGCCTGGTGACAGCAACTTTCACCGCCGCACGTGGCTTAGACTTGGTGACACGGAAGTCAGCCTGGGAGTCATCCTGTGCCGGTTCAGTTGACAATATGGGCCGGTTTAACAAGGGCTGAGCTGGGATGGTGTCAGCTACATTTCCCCCAACCATTGGGGGAGGGCATAGGTGTCCCCGATTGGTCCTCCACACACTGGCCTCTTGGGCCACCCTGCACATCCTGGCCACGTCCCCTACCGCGCCTACTTCTTTGAGCTCTGCCACCTTTGCCTCCCTTACTGCTTGGTCGACCTCCCAACCATGGCACTGATGTTGTTGTGCGTATGGGAGTTGCAGTTAACAATTGTATTGGGCAATTGGGGTGAAAGGGGTAGGGTACTAGATGGAATTCGTACCCTAGTGCTCTAGCAAGGCTGTCTGTGACCCCTGGGGGAAGATGACGGGTCACGCAACGCACAGGCACTCCGAAAACAATATTAAACATGCACACAACCCCTGGTAGACCATGTGCGTGGAAAAATGAACCCGCACTACGCTTTGGCACCCAGAAACACAAAAATGAGCGTACGCGTGATACATGCAGCCTACAATGACCTTTGAAGGGGTACGCGACACACGGGGGCAACCACAGTTGGAAAATACATTTGCGACTCACCGTCTGCCTGGAAAAAGAATGTGAAAAAGACGCACGTTTGCGTGTTGGCAACACCCCCGCCAAAAGAAGAATTGAACGCTGTCTAGGTAAACAGGGAGTACGAACTGGAACCGTTGTGAAGTAATCGCGTGTGAACCGACAAGAAGTACAAGAATCACCCGCTCGCTCTCCACAAAAAGCACGTACGAGAAAATGGCATCATATGCGTGCCTTTTGAGCAAGCCCACACGTGCAACGTCACTTAGGCGCGTACGCGCTAAGGCCCTTTCCTCCAATTGCACGCAGTGACACACGGATGTGCAGTTATTGCACGTGTACAATGAACATGCACCCGTGTTGAGGGCAACGCCCGTGTGCATTACATCACAGACGCGCTTACGCGCTAAGGGCCTTTCCTCAAATTACACGCTGACGTGTTCATGTGCCAAATCACTCCGTATCAAGCTGGCCATGCGACAAACCACGGAAGACCCCACGCTCCTGCCCAAAAGGCCATTTTCCTGCCCCCCAGATCCCTGAGCACGCTCCCACCTGCCATCTGCTGCTGCCTGCCTGCTGCCCAAATGCCCTGCTATTTGGTGCCTGCATGTCACCCATCTGCAGGGGTCCAGTTGCTGTGTCCACCCCTGCTGGAACGGAAGACTCCCGACTGGGATACCATCGCTCCACAGCCCAGCCCCAGGACCCAGTTCCCCACCCACACCTGCCTCGGGGGTCGCCATGTCGGGGCAAACATCATCCGAGACCGCTGGCGACCCCCAGCCAGAGAGGCAGAGGGCTACCAGCTTCACCGATAAGGAAGTTTGTACCCTGGTGGAGCAAGTTCTGGGGCATTATGATGCCCTCTTCACACCATCGCGCGCCAATAAGGAAGGACGGGAGAGGATCTGGGAGGACGTAGTGGTTGCCATCAACACGGAGGGGGTGGCAACCCGCGACATCAAACACGCCCGGAAGCGCTGGGAGGACTTCAGGTCCAGGACCCTCAACAAGGCCCGGCGCCTCTTGAAGGCAGAGGATGCAGAGGGGTGCCGGATCAGCCTGACCAACATCCAGATGAAGGTCCTGGAACACATAAACCCAGTGCTCTATGTCCAGATCCTTCAGAGGCAGACCCGTCTGGAGTTGAGCGGTAAGTGGCCATGCATTGCTGTGTGAAACAGGGCATGTTGCAGTGTGCTGGTAGTCCGCTAATTGCCTGTATGTGTGACATAGGCCATGTATGGATGTGTGTGTGCAGGGACATCATGCTAATGCATGTGAGACCAGTCATGCATGAACCACATGGATGGTGCATGTGTTCCAATTCGACATGGGGAGCAGCATGCGGAATGCACACTTGAATGCATGCCTGTCTCTGTTCTTGGACATGGATGGGGTGTGAGAGATGGGTGCCGCTCTCATGTACATGTATGGTGTACATGTCTGTGTGTCTGAGTAGCATGTGTGTGACTTTGAAACGCCATGGATGCATGACACATGTCCCTGACGATGTGTTGATTCACTTATGCAGTCTAGTCATCCTTGTATCCACTGTGTCTGTGGTGTACAAGCCCTGAAGCATGACCCTCCGGTGATGTGTGTGCATGGAATCAGTATGAGCCATGATGCATGTGAGTTTGAAGCCAACATTTCTGTCAATAGAGGCCCTTGTACATGGATGCTGATGTTGATTGCATGCGCCATGCCTGTTTCTGCATGTGTGTTGCCTGCATTGACCCATGTGTTGTGGAGGGACAGGATGGAAGTGACGTTAGAAAGTGCCACTAATGTGTTATTGCTTCCTGTCTAGGGGACTATTGTACAGTACCCTGATGCTTATGTTCTATGTCTCCCTCTATGCAGCGTCGAGTGAAGAGAGGGCGGAGACGGCGCTGTGGAGAAAAGCGGCGGGGATGCCTCCACGGGGCGGCGACGCAAGGCCCAGCCACCCTCCCAGGAATTGCCATCATCTGGGAGCGAGGGGACTGGTGTCGCGTCTGCCACTGCGGCTGTAGCAGAAGGACCGGGTGAGCCCCCAGAGGGGCTTGCGATGGCGGAAGACGGTGTGCAGACATCCAGGTTGGTGGTCTCCACAGAGGAGGAGGAGGCCGCTACTGAGCTGCACATGAGGCCTGGTGGGGGTAGTACCACTGGTGCAAGTGGTGCAGTTCAGTGCCAGGGGCAGGAGGCAGCACAGGTCACCGCGGAGGGGCCTTGTATGTCACTGTCCCTGACCCTGTGACTGCACCACCATGCACCAGCAGGGATGCCCCGTCCCAGGCCCGTCTGCAGGTAGGGGGGAGGCCCACGTCATCTGGCACTCCACTACCTGTGGACGAGGAGACCCCCTGACCGTATGGGTTCTGTCCTGATTGGTGTCACGTTGCGCACACGTGTCATTCGTGATGACGTGCGTGCTTCCTGGGGGACCACTCACGCCATCACGAAGAGCTGCGTGGCAACGTGGTACAGTTGGGAGGGTCCCTGGTCGGAGGGTTCCTACATGTGTCGAGCACTCTGGCGGCCCTCTCCTCCTCTGTGGAGACTATGCGCCAGTCGTTCTCCCTGCCGTCTTCCAGCCAAGATTCCACAAGGGCCCCCTGTGGACCTGGCCGACCAACGCAGCCAGCTTGGTGGAGCTCCCATCCCTGCCACAGTTGAGAGTCGGAGGTCCAGCAGGGGTGGACACCCCACCAACTGGAGATCAGCAGATGGAGGATGTGCCGGCATCATCGGGCAGGGCACATGGACAGCAGCAGCAGGCGCAAGGTGAGAGCTATGATGGCTCGGGGCCATCAATTTCAGAGGGGCAGGCATCGGCCGGAGGGTAGGAGGACCCTGGAATGGGAGTGTCTTCCGTGTGGCAGCGGTTGGGCCAGCGGATAGATGCGGAGCAGCGGCGGGCGGAAGAGGCGCGGCTCACCATGGTCAGGGTGGAGTTCTCCATGCGCCGGGCGTTGTGGCGGGCTGAGTGCCTCGAGGCAACTTGCAGGGAGTTGGAACAGGCCATGACTGCATCCCTGCGAGACCTTGGGACCAGGGCAGACGCCAGCCTCCGGGACATCGACATGGAGTTCGATGATGGCCCCGGACATCAGAGTGAGCCGTAGAACTTGCCCGCCGCCATTGTATATAGTTAGTTAGTGTTAGGTTTCCTTACTGTTTTCATTTATTTTGGGACGCTTGGACAATGCCCCACGTTTTTGTATATAGTTTTTCATTAGGTAGGTTTTTTTTTTATAGGTTTCATTTCAATGATTGGGCACATGGACCCTGGATTTGTACTTTGTAAATAGTTCGACAATGGATTTGGCTTCTTATTTTTTTTTCCATGGATCAATGGTTTTTTATTGTTTTTGCACTTTGGATTTGTTTTGCCGGACTGACACTTTGGACACGTGCTTTTGGATTGCTTTGGATTTTGCTATCATGCATTTTTGGTTTATATTTTGGACATGCAGCTTTTCATTTTTTATTTCCATTTTTGTGTTTTTCATTTCATTCCCTTGCTTTTGTGTTTAATACATTTTTATTTCTTACTTCAATGTGTGGTATTCTCTTTTTGGTTTCATGCATGTCACAATGTGTTTTCTCAATCACATGCACCCATTGTGTGGGTGTGACGGAAATATGTTGATGTACATACTTGCCATTTGGGATTTATCATGTAATGGGGATTTCATTGTGGGGTGGGTGTAATACCTGGTTGTGTGTTTGGACTGGGGTGGTGTGGGGTGTGATTTGGGTGGCCATAAGGCCCATGATTGTGGATCGTCATGAGGTGTTGGGGGCGGGGGGGAAGACATGAGTTGGGGCCTGCTTGCAGGTGCCTGTCACTGCTGGGTGGGTGGGTGGGTGGGGGGACGTGAGTTGGGGCCTGCTGGCAGGTGCCTGTCACTGCTGGGTGGGTGAGTGGGTGGGGGACGTGAGTCGGGGCCTGCTGGCAGGTGCCTTTCACTGCTGGGTGGGTGGGGGTGCAGGGGGACATGAGTCTGGGCCTGCTGGCAGGTGCCTGTCACTGCTGGGTAGGTGAGTGGGTGGGGGACGTGAGTCGGGGCCTGCTGGCAGGTGCCTTTCACTGCTGGGTGGGTGGGGGTGCAGGGGGACATGAGTCTGGGCCTGCTGGCAGGTGCATGGAACTGCTGGGTAGGTGGTGGTGCAGGGGGACATGAGTCGGGGCCTGTTGGCAGGTGCCTGTCACTGCTGGGTAGGTGGGGGTGCAGGGGGACATGAGTCGGGGCCTGCTGGCAGGTGCCTGTCACTGCTTTGTGGGTGAGTGGGTGGGGGACGTGAGTCGGGGCCCTCTGGCCGGTGCCTTTCACTGCTGGGTGGGTGGGGGTACAGGGGGACATGAGTCGGGGCCTGCTGGCAAGTGCCTGTCACTGCTTCGTGGGTGGGGGGACATGAGTCGGGGCCTGCTGGCAGGTGCCTGTCACTGCTGGGTGGGTGGAGGTGCAGGGGGACATGTGTCGGTGCTCACTTGTGCATGGTGACATGTGGGGTGGCTGGGGGGCATGGCCAGGGTGGATGGGCTGCCTGCGGGGCATGGCCAGGGTTGCAGGGTAGTCCCCTGTGTTGTTGGCTGCCTGCAGGGCCTGTGGAGGGGTGAGAGGGCACACCTGGGAGGACACATACTGCCAATTCGTGTTGGGGCACACCAGGAGTACACGTACCCCTCCTGTGGCAGCGAAAATGTGTGTAAAAAAAAAAAAACCCCGCGTACCCCCAAAATACACGTACCCTGCTCCCCAAGGCCTATCGCGTGCGATTCTCCCCACACACCCCTCGAAATACATGTACCCCGCTCCCCAAAGCCTATCGCGTCTGATTCTCCCCGCGCACCACTCGGAATACACGTACCCCGCTAGCCCAAGCCCTATTGCGTGTGTTACTTCACGCACACCCACTAAATACACGTACCCCACTCCCCAAGGCCTATCGCGTGTAATTCTCCCCGTGCACCCCTCGGAATACACGTACCCCACTCCCCAAGGCCTATCGCGTGTAATTCTCCCCGTGCACCCCTCAGAATACACGTACCTCGCTCGCACAAGGCTTTTCGTGTGTGATTCTCCACGCGCACCACTCGGAATTCACGTACCCCTCCCGCACAAGGCGTATCGCGTGTGATACTTCACGCGCACCCCCCAAATGCACTGTCCCGGCCCTGTGAACTGGTGCAGGTTTAGCGTGGCCCTTTGCGCTGCATTGGGGATTTCAATGCCTTATCCCTGCGCAAGGGGCGTTCTTGGGGCGTAACTGGTGCTGCGGGATGTCCTCTGCGCCAGCGCTCAAAATGGCTTTGATATTCCATGAATAGGCGCTGCGCCAGAATGCTGTTTAGCGCACACGGGTGGCGCACGCTAGCTCTCTGCGCTGCTCGTGTGCGCTTCCTCTGTGCTGAAATCTATGAATTACCCTGTAAATGTTCTACGAAAAGTGCTTCTCATTCATCATTTGGCGGTGGAGCCCCCAAAAGCCATGGAACTTTCCAGTTATGTTTATGAAGTAGAAAACCTGCAATGTGCAGAGTTTCCTGGTAAAATATGTATGTTTTGACACAATTTGGCACATTAAGCAACATTAAATGCTCTAAGAAAAGTGCTTCACATGCATACTTGACAGGTTGGGCCACCAAAAATCATAAACATTTCCAGATATGTTTATGGAGTAGGACACATGTAATGGGCAGAGTTGCAAGCTACATCATTTATGTTTTGGCTCAGTCTGGCACATTAAACAACAGTAAGTGCTCTAAGAAAAGTGCTTAGTCTGAATATTACTATATGGACCACCAAAAACCATGTAACCTTCCCGTTATCGTTAAGTAGGAAACGTTTAATGTGCAGATTTCCAGGGCACAAATAATTCATGTTTTGGTACAATTTGGAATATTCAGCAATATTAAGTGTTCTATTGAAAGTGCTTAACATTCATCATTTGGATATTTAGTGACCAAAAGCCATCCAATTTTCCAGTTATGTTTTGGAAGTAGGAAATCTGCAATGTGCAGAGGTCCTTTGTACAGGATTTATGTTTTGCTGCAATTTAGTGCATAAAGCAGCATCAAGTGCTCTAAGAAAAGTGCTTAGCGTGTATCCTTTGTAGGCTGGGCCACCAAAAATCATGAATATTTCCAGTTATGTTTAGAGAGTAGAAAGCATGTTATGTGCAGAGTTTCAGTGTAAATGATTTATGTTTTGACTTTGTTTGGCACTTTAAGCTTTAGGAAAAGGGTGTATTGTGCCTAATTTGAGGTTATGCCACCAAAATCCATTAGCCTTTCCAGTTATGTTTCAGAAGTAGAAAAAATGTAATGTGCAGGTAATCTCAGTAATTGATTTAGGTTTGGCACAATTTTCCACATTAAGCATTTTTCACATTAAACATTTTGGAATGTAAGCAAAGTGCTTAATTTGAATAATTTGCAGGTTATGCCATCAAAATCCATTAGCCTTTGAGGTTATGTTTGAGAAGTAGGAGATATGTAATGTGCAGAGTTTCTGGGCAAATGATTTATGTTTTGGCACATTTTGGCACATTAGGCAACATTAAGTGGTGCAAGAAAAGTGCTTAATGTGAATAATATGCAGTTTGGGCCACCGCGTTCCATGGAACTTTACAGTCATGTTTAGGATGTAGAAAACATGTTATGTGAAGAGTTTCTGGGTAAATGATTTATGTGTTGGCAAAATTTGGCACATTAGCAACATTAAGTGTTTTTCACATTACACGTCTTAGAATGTCCCCTGATACACTGATGAGAGGAGCCGTGGCTGCATTCCCTTTTTTATTTAATTAGCATTTTTGATGCCTTGTTTGGGTAGGAGTGTGGCACATCTTCCACCCCTCCCAATTCATCCTCCTTTTCCTAGCTATGTATTGTTGTTGGAACTGCCGCTACAATGAAATCTGCATTCAAAGCTTTCAAGTTTACTGTGGCCATGCGAGAAGATCATCCAGTCCTGTGTTTTCCATTTTTGGTTGCAGTTTTTTCATTCGCATTTGAAATTAGGAAGACTACATGCCATATGGGTCCAAGGAAAAACGGGGCAGAATGGCCTTCTCGTGCATGGCCATGAGAAACCTGAGGGTTCTGCTCACAGTGCTGGAAATGGAAAGAATGTATTGGGGGAACCCTCTCTTCCTTGGAGGAGCGAAGCCACGAGGGGAGGGGGGTCGGGGGGTGGCGGGCTGAGGTACCTACAATGCAGTATCTGTTCATAGAACCCAATCCTGGCGATTTGCATAAAAACAAAGCGCATATTGGGAACATAATAATGTCCACATTTTTTTTAATTTGAAACATGTTTTATAGTCATTGAGTAATAAACACTTTTGAGCGAATAATGGACGTTGGCTGCTGCAGTTCTGATTGGCATACTACTCACCCTAATGGATGTACATTGCAGGACATATATACCAGTTTGGACAGCTGCAACAAGTATATGCGGCTTTGGCTCTTTAAGTATTTAGTGTGCTGTGTCTGCTGCAAGCCCCGGGTCTGGGGACAGGACAGCGCTCCGTCATGTTCCAGCCCATTTCCTGCCCTGTTGCTGCATTGCGGTAATAAGAACCGGTACTTTGCAACTATCAGGGTAGTTCAGTCACACAGAGTTGGACAGTGTTTTTCCACTATTTTTTAGGGGGGCTCAGTCTTCCAGAGGGTAGCTGTGGAGAAGGGGACAGTGTTTCATTGGGCGCATTTAGAGCAGCTCAGCACAACAGAGTCTAAAGCTGTCGTGCCTCTGCTTATTTTGAGGGGCCCGTTCTCGGCACAACTACACCTCAATGGCAAAAGCACACACTGCACGCATCTGGCTGCTCAATACTCGCATGCGTTCAAGAAACCAACAACTATATAAAAATAGTAAGCTGTCTATTCCATTTCCACGGCAATTGCTTGTTTGACAAGTAAGAAACGTATTTGTTCAGTGGCACGGCAGATTTAATTTCATTATGCTGACGGGCAAGCTGCACGACTGTGTCCCAGAATGACTAGAAGCAGCGGCTGCCACGCAATGGCTCCTTCAGGGTGTGGCTTTGTGTCTTCAATACAGCAGGTGAGTTTACAGTGATCACAAGGTATCCCTTGTCATCTAAGTTTTTCAGCTAGTCCTCCCTGTAAAACTCACAGTACTTTGAATTGTGTTACTTGCAGTCCTACATTTAAACAAGGAAAATATAACTCTATGAATAAAATACAAGAAATGTCAATGCGACAATAAAAAATCCAAGACTTGCACAGCATCACTTGCGCCACCCAACATCATACAACATATTAAAAGGGCAGATGTATTTTTGTCCGATGCAGTCCTGCACAGTGGAGACTGCCCGCTTTGCCTGTTGCCACCACTGGAGGGAGCTGTTGCCTTAGGAAACGCACTTTGGCCCGTGTAAATAGGCTTTCACACTAGTATTTTTATAAAATGTGAATGATGAGTGGCGCAAGGTGATAAAAGCTGGCAATAGTTGGTCATGCTATAGCTTTGTGGCAGAGGAGAAAACATGTTCTGCTGCCAATCAAGTCAATTTTAACGAGGGGCCTGGTACACCCTCGTTGACCATACATGTATGGAATTCCATTGCTGCCTCTGCATGTGCTCTGGCATCACTTACTCTCTTGAAGCACATTCTGCATGCTTAATGATAGGATATGGCATTTATAACGTGCCTAGTGTTTCAAGTTAATCCCTTCCCCACTTATTTGTTTAGGATTAGTGCCCTGCGTGGCATAATAACAGTTGTTTCCTAGTGTGCAAAGCCCTAGTGGAAGAGACATACCTGAGGCTGGCATTCTTTTCCACACATGATCACCAGCAATGTATTAGGACTTTGCTGTGTTCCTCTTGTCTCATCACACTTTCCCTGCCTAGTTTGTCATGTACTATCAATATGTTTATAGCACCTCTTGTAAATATGGACCCACGCCCTAACAGGTTGACTAAGCTTCCAATTGAAACAAAGGCCGACAAGTATATTTTTCTTTTTTATTATCAGCAAATGTAGGTGTCACCGAGTAAACTGTCCCTGTGCTAGAGGTATCAAGATCGTTACTGTTATGTGTCATTTGTAGAGTGAATCATGTTTTGGTGGTCTACCCCAATGATGCGTCAGACACCCCAAAATTATCTGAGTTTATCTTTAAATCAAAAAGTGCGGCAAAATCAGGGACTTAGATGTCAGCAGACATATTTAGTATCCCAAACGTCCATATGTCGACACGTGTTTCGGCCCTACTTGGGCCTTTTTCAAAACCGGGCTTGTTGTCCTGTGGCTTATAGATTAATTAAAAGTAAGATTTCTCCATCAAAAATATATGGAATAGTTTTCTTGTCCCTTCTTTGTTAAGGAAGGATGACCCGCTCCGAGTGCAATATTTTAAACAAAAAGGCATAAGTAGGGCCAAAACACGTGTCAACATATGGGCGTTTGAGATAATAAATATGTCACTGACATTTAAGTCCCTGACTATGGCAGAATTTTTGATTTAAAGATAAACTCAGATAATTTTGAACTGTTTGGCCCACCATTGGGGTACACCACCAAAAACGTTATTAACTCTAAGGAATGGAGCGACGAACAACTTGGATTCATAAAGTATCACGTGGCGCGGAGCGACAAGGCATACCCCTTTTTTGATTATCATTTGTAGAGCACTGGTCTTCCGTTGGTCTGGCACTATTTCCATCGCCTAACCCATACTCTCACATAGCCTAGTCAGGTTGTGTATATTGCCACTCCGCCATGAGCGGACACCTGGAAGCCACACCTCCACATTCCAGCTGTACAAGTTGTCTGTTGGCCAAATCTCACCATCAATGGGAGTGTGCGGTGGCATGGGCCTTCTAAGAAGCAATGTGAAGTGTCATGGGCAGTTTTGGGAGCAATATGAGCGATGTGCCAAATTTAGGGGCGATGTGATGTGGCGCAGGTAAAATCTTGGGTAACGTGAATGACATTTAGCAAATCTCCGGCAATATGGCATAATAGGGGTCAATGTGAGTGGCAAGTGAAACATCTGGAGAACATGACGTGGTACATCTGGGGACATTGTTGATTGGCATGGTGCTAATCTGGGATAATGCAATATGACATATGCAATTCAGGGGCCAATGTGAAGGGTCCTGGGCTGTTCCGAGGCCAATGGGAGTTACTTTGGGAAATCCTTGGGGCATTGTGACGTGGTATGGGAACATTTAAGGTAAATGTAGCATGCCATGGGTAGGAGTGGGCTAATCGTTAGTGGCATGGCTAATGCATGTGGGCCATGTTATGTGACATGCAACAGTTCTGGCTGAAATGTGAGTAACCTAGGGAAAATCTGAGGGAAATGGGCCATGGCATAATGCAATTCAAGGGCACTGTGTGTCATATGGTGAACATCCTGGACAATACGTAGTGTCACAGGGTAACGTGAGGTGGCATAGGCAGTTTTGGAGCAATGGGACGTGGCAAGGTCCTGGGAGCAATATGTGGGTGTCTTATATGGTGGGGTAATGTGAAACTGACATGATCACTTCTTTAGGACAAAACAGGAACTATAACAATGTGCATAACGTGGGCAACAAAATAACATTCTTAAGACAATGGTCTGGTCATTTTTTAGGGGCATTGTTGAAACTGTACGATGGTTTGCAAGACATGCAAGGCACTGTTAAAACGGCAAAGGTCATCTTTCTGGAGAAACGTGAAACTACGTTCTTGCAAGACCCGCTTTAGTTGTGCGTTGGCACTGGGTCGGGTTTTGCGGCTGCAGTAGAGATGAACCAATACGATATGAAATCTGTTGTTTTTTCAAATACCATGGAGTATTGGAGCACCACCCACAGCAGGTTGGCACAACCGGCATCACTTTACTAGCAGCTCGCTAGCTTATATGGGCAGCATCGTGATATCACTGAGCACCCTGGATTGGAAGTAACCTGGCATGTTGTGGCAGCAACCTTTCTGGCAACTCTGGCTGCAATACTTTCAGGCATTTCTGATTTCCATTTAATGTACCTGAACTTTGACCTAGGATGTGCATCATTACTCGTGGCACAGATTGTAAGACTGGCGGGCGTCGATCTGCTTACACAATATTTAAAACTAGCAATGTTCCTGTTGGGATTTCATTCATGATTGCTCGGTTTCCCAACACACAGCGAACCAGACACTGCTTCAGTGATATGGCAAATGTGTGTCTTCTGTGCATTCAGTGGCTCTAATGGGCGCATCGTGTTCTGATGGGCGCCCACATGATTTGTTTTAGTCCAGTGTCCCTCTGTACTGCGCTGCAGCTGAAGTACTGACATATATTGCACTCGCCTTTGAAACGGCCTGTAAAAGGCAGGTGTGGACAGGGAGGCAAAAGAGGCCCTGGAAATCATTTTCAAAATGGCCCCATGTTACACATTTTCAGCAAGCCCAACCCATTTCCTTTGGGAAAATGAGAAAATACCACACAAAAGCGGCCCAGGGTGCAGAGACCCACTGGGAAATCTCCAGAGTTCCCTATGGGCCATTCCACCCCTGGTAAAAGGTAATGATATTTGTAAATTTCATTTCTTCGAAAAATGGTGCTGCAAGAAGCGCCATTTTTACTGATTATATATACAAAAAAATGTATTATTTTTTAACAAACCTTACAAAATATAAAGACAATTGAATCATGCATACAAAATACACACGAATTTATAAAATATTTCATAGTAACTGTTTCCACATAAAAGGGTAAAGAATGAGGCCCTCTAAACTCTGTCACAGCAATAAATTATTGCATCTACTAAAAATATTCTTATAGGTGGGCAAGGAGAGACCCACCACCATTTTCGGCATTCTTGATTGGCTCGGACTAGTTTTGATGTTTATTTCCGGCCCACCGGTGTCCAAGTTCACCAGAAACCACTGCCTATGCTCAAAGTTGAAGTAAACAAATGGCCAACATTCAGAGGCCTAATGCAAACCCCAGCTAATTTGCTCGGCTGTAATTAAAGGGGAGTTGTTGTGTGGTCAATGGTTTGCTCCTATTATTATGATGCTTGTAGTGAATGCTAGTGACACTAAGTGCAAGGTTGATTGTGCACAATTAGACAGGATCTGTGCGTATCATTAGTGCGTGGGCAGTGAGTGCACAAAGTGTCCATGGTTGGTTTCATAGAATGAGAGTTGATTGGCCGTACTATAAGAGGTGAACCGTAGAAGTGCAAAATAAAGTCTTCTGTCCGAATCCTAATCAACCAACTGGCCCTACCACTTTAGAAAACATCCAACTAAAGGGGAAAAAAGGAGGCTTGCACAATTGCCTCGGTATCAGCTTCTGCCTGGTCCAACTTGTTATTGACTTGCTCTCAGTCTCAAAGTTCTTTTAGCACATAATGGTATATTCTTCCCAGTCTTCATATCGAGTTCTTTGGATACAATTATAATTATCTTCTGTATGGGTTTCACTCTCCCCTTGATAAAGCCTTTGATTTGCTGGAGTGGAAATGGTTATTCCGAGTGTTGAAAGAATTTGGGTTTGGGGAAAATATTTGTAAGTGGCTGGCCCTACTATACAACAAACCAATGGCGATGGTGAGGACTAATAACTGGGCATCTGAAAAATGGGAATTAGGCAGAGGGACTCGACAGGGATGTGCGGCGTCTCCAATACTATTCGCCCTCGCTATGGAGCCCTTAGCAGAGTTTATACGGCAGGAAATGGTGAAGGTGGGGATAGAACTCGGAGGAGTCCAACATATAGTGTCATTATATGCGGACAATCTCCTCTTATATGTATCCAACCCATGGGAGAACTTACCAGCGCTATTAGAATTATTAAAGAATTTTCGCCACATGTCCCAGTTTCGCATCAACGAGGAAAAATCAGTCTTGTTCCCCTTGGGAGGGCTACGTGAATGTCACATACAAGACCTGCTGATGGTAGGTATACAATGGGAGATGGAGTTGTTTAAATATCTAGGTATACAAATATTTCACGACATGTAGGAAACCTTTATGCACAATACTGGGAGGGAATTCTCAAGGATAGGGGACTCAATACAATTCTGGAAGGACCTGCCACTTTGCCTGATGGATAGAGTGGCGCTATGTAAAATGTTGACCCTACCAAGATTGCTTTTTTTCTTCACCAATACACCATATGTGGTGAAAAAGATCTTTTTTTAAATGTTGGATAGTAAAGTGGGGGAATTATTATGGAATACGGGGAGAAGAAGGGTGTCCTTATAAATACTACGTAAATCTAGAACAGAAGGCGGGTTAGGCCTGCCTGACTACGAGAAATACTTTGTAGCAGCACAGCTACAGTCAGTGTTGGAATTGGGACAAACGGGGGGAAAACCTTGAGGGGATTGGTGGGGAGCCTGCCACCACATCGGAAGGGTGTTGAATTACTGTGGAACCCAATGGGGAATAAAGGGTCTTCGATTGTGTTTGAGACTGTCAGGGAAAAATGGAAGAAGTACGTTGGAAAGAAAGGGCCGGGAGGGCTCTATGATGGGTATTTGCCCTGGGGGGTAGACCAGAAATTGCGACCAGCAAAAGGGAGAGCAGGGATACCGAGGCTTCTGGAAAAGGGTTGTGAGAAGGTGGGTGACCTGTTTGAAGGTGGGAAACGACTGACCTTTGCAGAATGGTGCATGAAGTTTGAAGAAAGAACATGGGGGGGCGGAATGTTGAACTCTTTACGTTTGTTATTATGAAAATGCAAATAAAAAGTGTTTAAAAAAAAGAGGTGATGGTGGCATTCACTCGGCAAATTAGATAGCGGCTGTGGCTGGGGCATTGCCTTCCAATAGCAGTACAGCTGCATGGGGTCATTTTCCACCATATGTTGTCACTTATAACCTGCCATGCCAGGTGTGGTCATCTTACGCTAAATACAGCCCCACATTCCCAGGTGATGCCATAGTATTCCAAGTGCACCCTCCTGGATGTGTGTGTATTGCCACCTTATGCCAAGTAGAGACTCACATGCCAGGTATAATCATGCTTTATATAAGGGACAACCTGACATAACCAGGTGCTCTCATCACATGCTTTACAACTATGCTTATGCAGCTGGTATAAGCATCATGTGTAAGAAGAATGTAGCCACACTGGTGCAGATGCTGCCATCATACTATATGCCAATGGCAGTTTCAAATATCCCACAAATGTCATCTTGCAGCCTCTTATGTCCATGTCCACGTGCATGTTTAGCGGGCAAAGCCTCAATAATGTGATTTAATGCTAGTGAATGTCTCTTGTACATTCATGAGTTACTCGCTTCAGCAAAAATGTCTCATTCTGAACATAGAACAGCTGTAATACATGCAAAGAGATCATTTTTTGCCAATTTCATTAAATCCTCAGTTAATTGTCATCGAGCCCTATTAGCATTTTAAAAGAGCAATATTAACCTATACTTGGACCACAATAGGTCAATCCTCAAATACTAACAGTTTGCAAAATGTCTTCTCAGATGAAATTAGAAACATAAGGACTAATGTCAGTTTATCAATTGAGAGATCTAAAGCCTTAACTTATTAGTTACCCCAGGGGTTTGCCATATGACTCCCACTGACCAGACTGATCTGTTTGCATAAAAAAAACGTAATGGGAAAAGACACTAGGAACAACATTTCAAGTCTTAAATCTGCCAATTGCCCAGGAGACCTGTGTCATTCAACAGTCGTTATGGAAGGTGTTGATGTTTGTCTCCAGTCATTACCACAATGATTAACTCTTTGCTTGAAGACTCCAACAACCCAGAAAGTATACAGCAGGCCTGAATAACTGGATGCAAAGGAATCTCAAGTGGGTGTAGTTCTCCCTTGATAATGCTCAGGATTGGTGGGAAGCCCTAGATGATGGGGCTGAAGGCAGCCCTGAGGGACGTCATTGAGGGTTATCGCTAGTTCCACACTCTATACAGATAAAAGGGGGGAGGGTGGGTTATGATATTTAGTAATCATGTGCCCAGGTCCGAGGTATCTTCAGGATCAAACCTTTCCCAAAGTAACATGAACCCTTTGCAAACAGGATTTCTCCATGGAACCTGTCCTTGGAGAAGTGTGGTGCGCATGCATAGGGTATCGTGCCCTACCCCTTTGTACTGTGACTGTGTGTGCATTTTAGCTAGAGATTACATCAGATACACACTTTTCATTGTACATTTCTGATGCCTTAAAATATTCCCTGATCCTGGTCATAATTCAATGTGTGTGGTTTGTGTATAGCAGACTGTGTGGTCACTGTTTCACTGTCTATTGTCGTTTGGGATATCATTTTGTGTAGCTAATGAAGTTATAGCAACCTGATGCCCTCCCGAATTATGAAAGGTTGATATCCCCCCTCCATACCCTTCACATACCTTACATAGCTAAACTCTGATCTGGTTATTGTTCCCCTTGGCTAACACAGAGTGTGAGGGTCTCCTGTTCACTCCCCTCATCCCCCATAAGTCTGCTACAGGTCATTTATAGAACACGGTTTCTACTGTATGAGGTAGGCTGTTAGAATGTGAGATGGCCCTTCACACTTTCTTCATACCTGCCATCATGGGGTCTTCTCACTCTGCTGTTAGAGGCCACATTATGGTTGTGCTATTCTACCGGCTCGTGCACTCCTTGCTTTGGGAAGATTAATGAACTGCTGGACATATAAACAAGGACTTGTGTTGGGTACATTTTCTGTAATTTGAGTGAAGAATGACTTTTGTGATAGAAACATGGCATGTCTGCCTGTGGATAGGATGCAGTTTAGCCCTAATATATATTGGGTCCTGGCTAACCAGGCGCTAATAACCATGGCCACAGGGAGTCAATAGGGCAATGATTGTTTGGTGTATTGGATGAACCTTGCATTGCTTTGCGGCTATGTGTTTATGAAGTTTTAGGGACTGACCTTGAATACACACAAACTGAGATATGGTAAATGTGATGATAAATATGTGGCATTCAGTGAAATTGCTATTTTTAAAGGCTGGCGGCACTATGATTTCTTTAATTTCTAGTACATAGCAACATTAAGGGCCTGATTCTGAGCTCGTACTAAATGTACCATGGAAAGACAACATTTTTCCCTCCAGTTTCCGCACCACCATTCTGAGGTGGGTGGAAATATTGTGGGGAAATGTCGTGCTTTTCAGCAGCAAAAGCTGCTTAAATCTATCATTTAGATATACACATGTGGCACTGCGAGCATTTCCCAAAAAACTGCCACTTTTCTATTTTAAGAAAGTTTTCTTAAGCTTTCATTAAACTAGAAAAGTGGTGCTGCAGTCTAGGAAATGGTATTTTTATAAAGGGTAAAGTGGCAGCAGTGTTTGGCAGCACCTCATAGGTGCTGTATTGTAACTCCTCTTTTTGACGTCTTAAAGCAGTGCTTTTGAAAGGAGAATCCCCTCACAGTGCCCGCACTGCATTTCTCATGGTTGCTAAGGATGTTGTCAAGCAGTAAATCGGGCACATGCAAAAGTCGTGGCTTTGATGCCAGATCTCCACATGACCACTTTATCAGAATATAGTGCTTTTAAGGAAAGTTTTCATCCTTCATAGATGAACACTTTGCTATTTTGCATGCACCTCAGTATCGTGCGTCAGTTTGCAGTACGCTAGAGCTTTTTATTACATCCTTAACTTTAATTCCACATGCAGTTGGATGGTGAAGCTATATTGTGCTGTGTGGTAAGTCAGAATCAGAGACAGAGAAGGTGGCGTTTTGAATTATGTGCCTCTTTTATTAAAAACAATCCTATCTGACCCTATCTGTGCTGACCCTATCCTAAAGGAAAGAAAAGATATCAAAAGCGTACTTGTCAGGATGTCCCACAACATAAAACTCGTCCATCATCTAGAAACCTAATCATACCTGATTTCTGTCCCTACCACTGAAACAGAAAGAAGCTAACAAAATGAAAGCTCTAGTCTCTTGCCCAATGCTTGAATGGTGGTTGGTTCCTAGCCCACTGTTATGTTTCAAGAAAAAGTGGGTCCTTGGCCTCGTTGCTCAGTCACTGTAATGCCTCTTTCACTTCCCCTGCCTTGGGTTGTGAGTAAAATCAAAGTTCTTTCCTCCTTCGTTCTCTCTATCTTTTGATTTGTCATCCACTTTGTACCAATCCCGGGCATCTGATAACTTTGGGATTTGTAAATCCTGTTCCGGGTCTTCACTGGGTATTACATTCCAATGATTTTTGTACTGTCCTTTCCACTCTTCCTGTTGTATATGCCTCCCTGGCGTCTCTGGTTTCACACCCTAAATTGGGTGTTGCCTCTCTTTTGCCAACCTCAGGGCTGTATCACTCATACCCCTACTTGAGGCACCCAGGTTCTCGCCCTGCATCGTGGTCTATTGCTTTTCACCCCACCTTGGGGTCATTAGATTCTCACCCCAGTTTGAGGTTGTTTGGGTTTCACCCCACCTTGGAGTTCTCACTGCACCTCAGGGTCTTTCGCGACCTTTATACCCACCTCCCAATTTCCACGAGCAACCACGTACCTTTTCTTTTCAAGTGGCGATACTCTGATCTGGTGTGTTGGGTAGGTGGTGTGGTCTTCTTCTTTCAGTGTCCTTAATCTCTGTTGGAGCAGATGCTCCCTTCCCAATGGTTCTTAGCAAGGTTTTGGTGGCGGCTTCGTGTCTTGCTGTTGGTCGTAGGGCTCCAGCTCCCTCCTTTGAGTTTGTTGCGCCGGATCTCACTCCTCTGCTGCGGCTTGTTTGTGTAGCGTTCCATGGGCTCCATAACAGGTCGAAGCACCACACCTCATGACGGTTCGTCCCTCCAGTCCACACCTCCTAGGAGGAGCTTCCTCCCATGTGGCTCAGCTGGACTCTTTCACCAATGCAGATGGGCTCTCCTCCCTCCTTGTAGCGAGGGCGGGGGCTTATGTCCTGTTCTCCAGATCTGTTAAAGAATGGTGGCTGAAAACAGAGATATGGTCAGGATTGTCTAACAAGTGGGGCCTGAAGCTAATGCAGTTGTGTTAGGATGGATTTCTGAACTCTGACCTAGTGGGCAGAGGTTCAGGAGGCCAGCCTAGTTTCTTGGAACAGGGTAACTGTGATGCTGGAAATGCGTCAGAGGGACAGGGCCTCTGTATCCTTGTCATTTACTGCTTTTTATTGCGTGTTCTGCCATGTGTTCATGTGGGACTCCTGGCGGGGCAGCTCTCTCCTTTGGTTTTGGTGAACAGACCCATGGGATACCCTTATGGTACCCATGGGTAGGGGTGCAACCCTGTGCCCCTAGTGTATGTTTTTGGGCACCTGTGTGTGGCCCACAGAGCAGGGTATGGGCTGGTGGCAGCTCTGTGCTGAATTGACTGGTGCCTTGAGCATCCTCCATTTTGGGATGCCCAGGCCCTGTCATTGGAATCGGTACATTCCGGATGGAGACAAGATGGCCCCCATGGCCTCTTGCCTTCCATCGCATGCTACCTTGATCTTCCCGAAGTCCCGGGAAGCCCTGACTCTGTCCCTTCCCCCTGACTGGCTGTTGGGTGGAAGTTCCATATATGGTAGTGTGGGGGAAGTGCTGACCAGACTGGCTGGAGCCTTCCCAATGACCGTATGTTGTGGGTACGCCTGAGGATGGGACCTGGGTGAATGGAGTGTGTGATGAATACGCATTCTATGTTGTGGGTGTCTAGTATCTGGTGTTTGATACAATGACTGAGACAGCCCTGCCCGAAACCGGTATGAATGCAGTGTGGAGTGTTGAATGGCTTGGTACTTGTCCCAATACACATAACTTGTTGTGAGTGTCTGGAGAGAAGTGAATGGCCTGAATGCACTGTGTGCCTGATTGGCTGCCTGCCTGCCTGAATGCCCTTTGCCGTGATTGGATGCTTGAGTATGACACAGTGGAATGAATGTGAGATCAACCGTATATCTGGGGACCTCTCACTGCTAGGAATCATGTTCAGAAGCTGAAGTCCACTACGACGAGTAACTGGAGTAACTGAAGCGTAACCTTGAAGCCCTGCTGGAAGGGAAGAATTGCTGTTGCTCTCCTTCACAATCTGAAAGCTGCTGTGTCTCCAAAAACTGACCCAGAGAGGACCTGGTAAGGCGCTCTCTTCCCGAGCTACGAGGAACCATCGTGCACCAGCTGATCTTTGCCAAAGCTCCCTGGTAGACAGACCTTCGACACGCTTCCGACAGGAGACGTGGACTGCTGCAGAATAGGAAGGAGAAGCGCCCGGACTGTTGTCCGCCACTGCTGTCGCCGACCTGAGCCGCCGTGCTCCCGTTTGCCTAAGAACCTTCGAGTCCAAGGACTCTCTCGTCCGCATCGTCACCGCTGTATCCTGCTGGAGAAGGCCTGACCGTCGGCGTGCCGAGGAGCATCCGCCGGTGGGTTTTCTGCCACCCAAAGACCACAGAGATGCCGATGATTCGACGTCCTTGCTGGGCCACAGTTCTTCAAACTCTTTGCGGTCCAGAACTATCGACACCGAGGTGGCCTGCACGCCTCTTCCTTGTAGGACGTTTATGCTTCCATGTCAACGAGCACAGCTAGGAACAAACCTGCCACTTCACCGTCGTAGCTCAACTTGTTCTCCGTCGGATGTTCGACCCGTGACTCCTGCCTTAAAGGGAGGGCACTCAAGAAGGGCCGTCGATTCCCTGACGAGGAACGCTACAACACCAGGTACTTTGGGGTTGCAGAACTATTGGGAAGTCTCTTGTGAACAATATATGGACTGGGCTTGTATCTTTATTCTACAGGTTGCCCAGGTGGGGGGGATCTCCACACGGAGCTGTGTTTAACGCTAGTGACCAGTATTTCTGCCAGTTGTTCTCATCAACTGCTTTCCTCTTTTCTCTACTGTTGGCTTTCTTTACGACTTGATTTGTGTGCCATTTAACCGTACAGTTCATGAACTTTAAAGAGATCTAATAGTAATTGTGGTACCACGTAGAACTGTATATATTTACCATTGTTGATTTTCTGAGCTCAAAGTGAGTTATTGTGATAGTGTACATAACCTTGACTATGAATTTTATAAAGACTGTGTTTTAATCAATACAGTGTGTGGACATTCCTTTGTGGAGGCTTGGGGACTACACTGTACTTAAGAATCAGCCCACATCACCTTTCTGAGAAGCTAGGCTTTGATTGCTCAACTACGTTACCAATAATAGAGAATCTTGGCTGGGGTCCTCTGTGTCTCTCCTCTAACATATAGAGAGCGGAAGTACAGAGACCCCCCTCCAGTCTTTACAGTAACCTTCTGGACAAGCCAGACCAATAAAGGTAGCATTGTCGGCGGTCAAGACTAGGTTTCAGGAGGGGTGAGGGTGACTGAAAGACCTCAACGAGCACACAGAGCAAAGGACACTTACAAATCACTCCCAGTCAGTTGTATATATAAAAATGATATGTACATTTATTCAAGGCCTTGGAGTTTCAACACACAGTAATTATCAACAGTAATACTTTTAAACCAACACAATACATGTATACAATGCCAAGTGGCCTAAAGGGATTAAAGCACAGAATGGATCAACAACCTATAAGGGAAAGAAACGGGCAATGCAAATAGTCTTTAGGCAGTTCGTCGTTAAATAAACCCTAACTGAGAGGCATTCCAGTCCCTACGAAGAGTGGAGCCAAGCGCTCAATGTACTTTCAAATGCTGGTGCACGCGATAGTGCAGAAGGGCGAAAACACAGTCTCTTGCAGGGGCTGTATCAGCCCAGGAAGGTGGCTGAGGCAATGAAGAATAAGTTCCCACTATTCGTGGAGGGTCTCCCCAAGAGGGCAGAATAGGTTCCAGGAGTTGGGAAAGTTTCGATACCAAGAGCTACCTGTGGAAAGGAGAGTGGTTTTCAGGGGACAAAATGGATGGATGCACTAGGGGCCACCGGAAAGGGTTGCAAGTACTCACGACCCCCAGCGCACTCCGGACCAAACTTAAGCAGTCGAGTCCACTTCGGTTGCAGGTTCAAATGTGGCAGTTGTGCGGCTCTGCGGCTTTCAGCGGCGAAGTTACAGTAATGATTTCCCAGTGGGACAGTGGTGATTTCTCTGCTCCTGGTTGATGGATCAGGCCAGTTTCATTGTAGCAGGCTTCAGGGCACAGAGGGGCACCGCAGCAAGGCACCTGCAAAGTTTGTCACCACAGCTGGGCAACATGGTAACAGTGTGTACTCCGGTTCGGGCGCTTTCTTTATTCCAGACCTAGGAATGCCAAGTGAACACAATTTGGTGTGAGAGTGCCGTGAACACAGAGCTTGCGATGTACCATGTTTCAAGGGTCTCATCGAAACGGCAGCGGTTTGGGAGCAAAGGTCCTGCGCAAGCTGGTCAGCCCACTGGTTGGCCCAGGGACACTTCCGAGAAGGCTTACTTGCAGGGTTTGATGAAGGTGCTGAGAAAAGTTGGTCCCACTATTCTAATGAGCTGAAGCATGTTCGCAGACCTTCTAGTTCGATCAGATGCAGAGGGGTCCAGCGGGACAACAGCGGGCTCAGGGTGCCAAACCTTCCAGCAGGTCACCAGCAGTTCCACGACTCGGCTTCTTAGTTTCCAGGCACTTGGATCCTATCCTAGGTTCAGTGAGAACTCAAGAGATCGACCTGGCATGGGTGTTTGGGGCGTTCTCTTATCCAGTATCTCCTTCGTGCAAAAATGAGGACCCAATGAGAGATATGCTCACATACAATCACACAAGACGTGGACCAATCACGGATCACGGTGGTCCCATTCATTCACAGCACACCAGACGTTCTGGCACCCAGTCTGTGTATTGGAACTAGACAGTCCAGCCCACATCCTGGAAGCATGCACACAAGGCATGCAGAAGCCTGCGAAAGCTTGGTGTTTTTTCGCAGGAGAATGAATGCCCAAATAAGGACTGACCCGGGTTAGCTCAACCTGGGGAAGGCAAAGGGGAAAGATGGGCAAAGGACAGGACAAAGAACCTCGTGGCATGGCCATTTTGGAGCGAGGCCACCTTCTTGTGCCAAACGCTGTAATCGCGGTTTGCATGGCAAGAAAGGGTTCAAATAAAGCGAAAAGATAAGCTGCCACCAGCCCTGTCCAAGGCACATATGCACTTCTCCTAAAAAATCCTTTGAGGGAGTCTAGGGCCTTTTAGAATCGAAAGGAAGACCCAAGCGCACTGTACTGTAAGGTACATGGGGCTCATTACGAGTTTGCTGGTCCGGTAAGCTACCGGCACCGTAGTTACCGGACCGGCAAACTACGAGTTGTGCCTGCGGGTGCCTTTCTGCCCACCAGGTCTGCCCTGGCAGGCAGACGGGCACCCGCGAGCACAACTCGACGGATGCACCGGCACCATTCATGAATGGTGCTGTTGCATCCGACCTCCCCATGCCCTAAAGGGCTCAATGGGAATGGGGAGTAATGGGTACCGGCACCCTGCAATGGGTAATTACCGGGTCCGCCGGTCGGCATAACCCGGAAATTGCCCATTGCTAAGTGCCGGTAATTTCATGAATTTGGCGGCAGCCGTGCCCGGTTTTATTGGCACGGCTACCGCCAAACTCATAATGAGGCCAATGTGCACTTGTAACATGTTGCAGAAAAGTTGCAACATTGGAAAGGACTAAGGGAAACCAAGTATCCCAGTACTGACTGTCTTTAAGGGCATGTCAGTTTCCCCATAACAAAGTGAGCAAATGCCCAGTGGAGTGCAGCTGGAGGCTGTGCTTCACTGGCAAAGTCAGAGTATGGGGTTTAAAACAGCAGCAAAAAGTCAGGGAGTACATAACTGGAGGGAAAATTGCCCATAAATGGAAATCTTTACTAACGAATTGGGCTCACCACAGTGACATTACCATCTGTAAATGCCCACTCAGCACTGAGTGGCCATTTACAGATTTTGGGTGGGAATTGCCCGCTCAGGCCCTACCCTGTCTACGCCTCTGGCTGAACAGAGTCAGAAAGTATTCAAACGTTTGGTATATGAATTGGTAACTCGGTACATATGTCAAGAACCATGTAACCAACAAACCTATTGTATTCTTGAGACAAGGGAGGATAACACAAATCACTATCTAGAGATTGCCTGTCCTCTGAGGGGGTCACCGCCAATGGGTTCACGCTTGCCCTGTCCCATAGGTGGTGTTAAGCTTTGTGGGTTCACCTCCCTAGTTCCAAGGGGGTGGCTCCTCCTTGGAGAGAGGGGACACGTGCCCTGTATTCATCACATCTGTGAAACATACAGCCAACAATTATTATCGCAAAATAAAGTTGAGAAAGAATGGCAGCAACTAGGCTTAAAATGTATTAGCATAAGAAATACTTGTGATAACATATCACATGAAAAGTAAAAGATTAACCGACAGGTAGAATGGTCTTATATGCACATTTGGAGGTGTGTATGAACATTGTCTGATTAACTACACACAAAGGATATTGGTAAACTAAGCAACTTTAGAGGGGGAGGGAGTTAGAAAAAAATTGAGGTTGGTTGTGTTCAATCCAATGACCGTACAGCATGCCGTGTAATAACGGTTGCGAGGCCAAGTCATATCTTAGCGTTTCACACTTATTAAATGCATTCATTTCAGTCATCTATTGCCATATCTGCGAAATGTGAGTGAATTCACAACTGGTCGCAAAGTTGATTAAGAATGTTCTAAAATCCTTAGAAATGCACGTTAAGTGTTGCAACCACATACTCTTAATGTTAGCATTGCATTACATAAAAGGCAATGATTCTAGGTACGAAATTTGCAAATCTCTTTTTATGTGATTCGCATTCTGTATACCTAAACATACACTTTTTAAATAACTCCCTAAACGATTGAAAACCTAGAAAAAGGACAACCACCTGTCAGTTGGTAGAACGTACAATGAACACCACTGCACCGCAAAATGCGGCATTAGCATTACTGTGCGCTATGGTGAGAAAGATGTCCCATCTTTCGCATGCCAAAGGAAACCGGTGGTTGTAGAGGGCGCAGTCATATTGTACTGGGGTGACACAGTTGCCTTTTCCTATCAATGTTACCATTGCGAGAAGGCATGCGAGCGAGGATCCCCTGAACTTCTCACAATGCACCATTTCCACATGGTCCCAATGACCACAAAGCAAGTAAATTACTTAACATGGCAAGTAATGAGTAGGTTGGAGTCGGCAATAGAGGCAACATAGATGAAGTGTGGAGAGAGAGAATGACGATGACATGCAAATGTTGTCAGTTAAAATTCCCCAGGGCAAATGAACCTGACATTAACATGGGTCTAACAAATGTAAGAACAATGTACACATTAACATTGACAAACTCCCTGGACCCTCAGTGGACTACCTCCTCCTATTCCTTAAGTAACATGTTCTTGGCACCAGGCAGTGCTGGAAATGAGAGGGAAAAGACCTTCTGTGGTTATCCATCACTTGTTATGGGGGAAATGGTGAGAGGGCCTGAAGCAAAGGGGTTAGAGCTATAGGTGGCGTCGGTGCTTTATGTGGGGTGAGAAATCAGGTGGTGGGGCTGGGTCTGTAACTAGTGGGTGTGGCTTAAATAGTGGGCGTGGCCTGAAGTGACCGCAACACGGGGAAATAAAATAAAAAAAAGCCTTTGCTTTATTGTTGTGGGCTGACAAGCTGTCACCTCACGCTGTGCTGTTTCATAAGAGCTGTATTTCTTTTGTTTCATTTGATAGACTACTTGACACTCAAGTATATTGAATGAAACAAAAGAAATCCACCATCTCCAAAACGTAGATTTGGCACATGAACTTGTTATAGTCATTTATACTATAGTCATTTTATAATTTTCAAGATGGAAGCCAGCATGCAGAGCAGACGTGAAACCTCGCTCTTGCCCGCTGAAGATCCTGGTGAAATCCTACCTTACTTCGCCCTTCTCACCCTGGAAATCCTGCATTTGCGAACAAATTACAGGGGGCACTCGAAGACCAGGCGAGGTCGCCTACAGAGGCTGAGAGGAGGCTAAATGACTGGGTCGAAGAGGCCACACAGAAGGCGCTATCTTGGCAGCGTCGCATTGGTGCCTCGGCCCTATGATAACTACAATCCAGAGAGGGACAAAGATCAGCATCTGCAGCAGGGACAAGAGCCGAAACGGAGAGCCCCGCAGAGCAAGCCTGGGCAAAATAAATGGCTAGGACCTTGGGGTGCGAACGATCACCTCCCCTCCCAACGTTCCCAGCTGTGTTAGAGTAACATAGAGGGCCCTAGAATCATTATGTACTGCCTGAATGACGCTGCATACTCTTGCAGTGGGATCAGCTCCGAAGCTGGACAAAGTCCTGCGGGGTGAGTGCCGGCCCTGGGGAGCACCAGGTGTTTTCTGCAAGATGGTGGTAGGCCATTAAAGCTGGTTAGAATACATAGTTTGTGAAGGGGGCAAGAAATGTAACACTTGGTCCCTCCAATCGCAGGCATTGTATCCACGGGTGCGAGGACTCATACCAAAGCTGCAGGGAGGAACCACAAAACGGAGGTGGGTGGTTGTGTAGTTGGACAGTCTCCAGCACGTGGGACCATCTCTGATCCTTTTTGAGCTGTCTTTAATGAGTTGACGAACCTTGCCAGATCGCATTGCTTCTCGAACCAGACGTCCTTAACAGAAGGTGCAATCTGAGGTAGTAGCCAAACAGTATAGGTGCACAGTCATTTCTGCTGGGCTTTGCGTCAGGCTGACAGGCTGCAAGAACTGTGAAGTGCTCCTAATGGTGGCCGGCTCCTGGTGCACACCACTTTGAAACAATGCCTAATCATAAATTAATGGGAGTACCTACCTGCTTCAAGCCACCGACCTGTTTTTCTGCGACCTGCAATGTCTTGTTCATGTGACTTCTTTGCTACTGTCTTGCTGCTTGGCCACCTGAATGGAGTGAAGTGATATACAATTGGTACCCCCTACGGAGAGCAGATGGGATAATACCATTAGGTTTCAAAAGGAGTCCTTCGCCTGAGAAGAAATCTGCCTACCTGAAGGCATCATTGACTTAAGATCCTAAGGCCTTGGCGTGCTGAATTTGTACATCTGTCCCGTTGGCAGGAGGGCCTGACTTGCCAGATGCGGCAAGTGCAATTGGGCCTGTTTCTCTCATCTATCTCATTCTCCATCTGCGGCGCCCCTCGGGACTCTATCCTCTTGCTGTGGCTCTTTAGCATTTACCTTACCCCTCTTGCCCATCTGATCTCCACTTTCCACATTTTCAAGGTTATGCTGACGACACATAGCTCTCCTTTAATCTTCCCTCCTCTTCCTCCTTTTCCTCCTCTTCTTCCTCTCATTCCTGACTGTCTGACTGCTATTCAGGCATGGTGGGCCTCTAACGAGCTCTGCCTTAATGCCAGTAAGACCGAGATCCTTCTCATTGAGACTCCTTCCCTCCTACTCGCTGGCCACCCTCCTTGGACCCCCTCCCCTCACCATTGTGTGATGCAAAAAGCAAGGGTGTCATCATCGACTCCTCCCTCTCCTTCTCACCTCACATTGCTGACCTTGCCAAGAAATTTCACTTTCAGCTTCACCTCATCAGAGGCATTCTCCCTTTCCTCACCTTCCCCCAGAAACTCAATGTTTTTAGAGCTCTGGTTCTCTTCAGGCTGGACTACTGTAACAGCCTCCTCCTTAATCTGCCTCTTTCCTCCCTCCACCCTCTTCAACTAATCCATAATAGGACTGCAATATTTATCCTTGGCCTCAAGCTCAGGGACTGCATCTCCCCAGCCCTGCAATCTCTCCACTGGCTTTTTGTTTTTTCAAGAATCAAATTCAAGACCCTCTGAATCATGCCTCTCTGCTAGAGTTCTTTGGTCTTCTAGCCCTTACTCTCTGCATGTCAGACGCTTCTCCAAACAGGAGTGGCAGGTAGATCTCTTTCTGCGGCAGGAGAGAGGCAGAGCCCAAATAAAAGCTTACCGCTTTGTGGGATGTTTTTACCCATGCATCCAAGCCCTACCATAAAACTGTGCAGTACTGGCATGGAAAACATCATGATGGCCAGAACTCCCCAGAGAGTGCACAGGGAAAACATATAGAATAGGCTGCCACCCATTTTTGCCTATGTTGTGAGCACAGGAGGGCACTGCCTAAAACCACCATTGGGCTACACACAAAGTAGCCTGAAACCATTGGGAATGTCAATGCTGATTGCCAAAAAGCAACTCAGAACTGTGGGGAATTCATTTTCTTAATCCCAAAAATGGTTGCAATAACGGTACTCGCCACTATCAGAAAGCAGGCGTTTTAAAACCACCAGACTTTTGTGTAAAACTGAACAAATGAAACAAAACCAGGCCAAGGAAAGACTTGCTAAGAGGTGGATACAATGTAAAACTATATTCTGAAATGACTTGAAGGAAGTAATTATTTAATGTATATGTAAACATTGTAAGTTTGATTTAAACTGGGAACAAAAAGTGACATTTAGCTGAAACCTGGCTTAATGAAACTGGATTCTGCCTGACAACTACACCCGACAGGAGAAACCTGCTCAGCCACGCTTCCCAGGCCTAGCTGCATCCTGCTTCCCCACCAAAAGGAGTTGACACCTCTCTGATTAGATTAGGGGTGGAGCACCTGGGAACTGGAAGGGACAGAACAATGCAACTTCCTTGACTCAGGCAAATGTTATATTGGGGGCGTCGTAAAGTGGCTTCCTCTTGGGGGAAACTGGGAGGGGCAGTGCCTCTGCTAGCCAGCTGAGCTTGGGGGAAGTGGATAAACCAGTTATTCCACCATGTGATGTGGGAAGCCACACCCCTTTTTGACCAGGGCATACTTTTAAAAAGATGGATAATTCATAGTACGGACCTGTCAAAATTATATAAATAATATCATTATTCTTATGATTTTTCTGTGCACATTTTAAGAGGTGTTAGGACCCTGTGGTATGTTCCTGGGGATAGTAGCGGAAAAAAGGTTGTTACTCCAAATGTATGCATGTTAAAAATCTGACACTTTATCATCTGCAACCCATATCCCTGGTGCACATTTGTGTAAAATCTGGAAAGGTTTAGAGGTTATCTGGATGAAAAGGGGAGAATTCTGTCATCAGTGGACACAACATCGTACAAAGACAGGGATCGGATGGTTTGGTGCTACAGAAAATATGTTAACTGGACCTATAATATTAGAAAAATGGTACATAGATAAATATGCATTTGGATCAGAAATAGATTTGTGTGCAAATTGACCAGGGGAGGATCCTCTGACCCATAAACAGACCTCATCATGATGACAATCCATTTCCTTCCCCCAATCATGGGAGAGGGGAGAATTGGGCCAATGACAAGTAGAGAGGGGCAGGCTTAGTTAGGCCCAGGCACACACCCATTTTCAAAACACATAAAAAGAGACTGCTGGGACAGGTAGAGACATTCAATTCCATTTGCTGCGGAGCATGCTGACCGACGACTTCACATCCAGAGATCCAGACTTCAAATCCATCAATCTCCAGAACCTGTAGCAGAAATTAACTCCAGAATTTGTAGCAGAGAGGCCTGAATCCACCAACTGAATCCGCTTCAGCAGGCCTCAAAACCGACCAAACTATTCAACAGCCGGGCGAGCTGTTTGAATTTTTGCCAAGAATTTTTGCAAGAACCTGTAGCAGGATCCAGAAAGCAGTGCTGTATCCAGAACCCGAGAGAACCACAAACCAGACCGTTGTGAGCAGATCCGGTGCTTGACAGACCCAGAGAGCAGAGCTGACCCAGTTAGCCGGGACTTCGGAACCACCCGTCGGAAGTCCCGTCCAACCTGACCAGACCGTGATGAGGCCTATTTCAAATTGATATTGTGAGTACCTAGCAGAACTGTGCAGAACCAATCTCTTAGTTAAAATAATCTAATCCAAACTATTTTAACCTAAGTAGAACTGCCTCCTAGAAATCGTGTCATCTGTCATTTTTAAAGCTGCACAACTGTCACCTGTCAATTCTGCAGCTGCAAGCTGTCACCTGTCATTTTGAGTTTTACTTTAAATCCGAAAATCTACCTTTATTAAATCGTCCGTATCTCTTGAACCGAAAGCTTAGAATATAGGCTTTCCAACGAACCTAGAACCGACTTCCTACTCCCTATACTTTTCCCGTAATCGCGAGACACGCACTCGCGAAATTTACCGCGATTTGCGATTTGGCCCGATTTCTTCATCTGTAGAAATCAGCAGCTTGTTGCTTCTCTTTGTTAAAATCCGTTTGCAACCTGGTAATAACTCATAGGGCATTGCTAAAGTGAGCCCAAACTAACACCAACAAGCATCTCTCACTCACCCTGAACCTCTAGAGGGAATTAAAAGCAATTTTAGCACCTTTTCACTTCCTTGCAAACCACATTAAAGTAATTTGCCTGTGTTTAAAACTCATCCCTGTTTTCTCTAAGCTTGCTGGGGGAACTGGAACTGTGTATTGCATTATAAAGTGTGATTTGTGGGATTCTTGAAGACTGTGTGCTCTCCTTCCATTTCTTGTATTGCATAGGGGGGGAGTGAATTGTCAAAAGAAAAAGTGATCATATTACCTTTTGCTAAAATCGTAACAAGTTATTTCTGTACTGCATTTTATTCCACCTTGCATTTCCTTGAAACCATCAAGCATTTTCAGCTACCTCCTCTGCACTACTCCTAAGCAACCAAATCAGTGTACCCCTGTAACATTATCCATTGTTGATCACGGTCGTATTGTGAAGTGTGATATCAGTTATCAATTTATTTATAAAGTGTGATAGATATATATTGTTGAATTGTCCAAATAAACCTTTTAAATTTGCAAAACAAACCTACTTCTTGGCTCAGTGGGGTCGGGGGGATTCTAAGAGGGGGGTGTTATACAAGGGTTGTCATCCAGAGTACTGAACTGGATATAAAAATACATCAATAAGGGTTTCCTCAGCATCCCAGACTAGGCATTGACTTAGCTGTAGTGTTGATTGAATATCGCTTACAGCTTAGACAGAGGTATGTTATCTTATAGTCGCTCAGCCCAGTGACGGCACAGGCAATGGTGCCTTAGAGCATCCTCACTGATCACGCCAATCACTTGGCACACTTCGCTCGCTTCACTTCTGGCAAGGTTTTTGTAAGAGCGTTTCTTAAAGCAACATTCACACGCTCAGCAGAGGCTCAAGAACAAAGTGTAAACACAGCGAAGTCAGCAAAGCAAATCCGGTCTCTGCAACCATGCCAATCACTTTGGGAGTACGATTCTCTGAGTCAGTACCGGGTCGAGCACACCTGAGAAAGCAATCGTTGAAGATGATGCAAAATTCGGGAGGGCTTTTTCGTTTTTTGACCCGATGCCAGGGGCAACTGCTGGATTTGTCTTTAGAGGTGTATGCGAGACAAACGAAAGTGGCAACCTTGTATGGAGCACGCACCTCTATGGGGTTATATGAAAGTGCCAGAGTTACAGGTGTTGGAAAACACGTTTCTCAGACATTTATTGGGACTCCTTAGATCCACATCGAATGTAGCAGTGCATAGGGAACTGGGTGTGGTCTTTCTGGAGGATCAGTGGGAGCTGGCTCCGATTTTGTTCTTGCTCCACCTTTGGTCCAATGAACGTGCTAGTTTAAGTCATTTTATTATTAAGTCTTTGATAGGTGGGGCTAATTGGTATACTATTCCCTGGCTCACCTTTATGAAAGACTGCTTAAGAGTAACGCTTTGATCCTTTTTCCACCTGGCAGCTTGTTATCCCTGGGGCAAAAGCAGTATTGTAAGTGTATTTTGATGTCAGTGGTTATGGAAAAGAGGGAAAGTCGGGCACTTGTTACTGATAATCATAGAGCACATGCTTTTATCAGCAGGGTAGATAGGATACAGCCTTATCTCCTTCTGAGCTCTAAAAAGGGAGATTGTTGGCTGAGTACATGTGCTAGAATGGATTGCCTACAGTTCAGGGGAAATACAGTTCACTGGTAGGGTTATTTGGATGCTGCGAGTTGCCCGTTATGTGGGGAGGTCAGGGAGGATCTAAAGCATTTAATTCTTTTCTACTATGCATACAGGGACTTTAGAAAATCCACATTACTGCCTGTTTTTAGACAGTTCAATTTGCTCTGTCGTCATCCTGCCCTGCTCTTTCGCTTATCTGTGGATACAGTATATGTTGCTAGTGTCTTATCTTTTTTTAAAAAAACATCTATACATAAAAGAAAGGGTGTTTTGGCAGTGTTATGAAGGCCTTTATTTTATTCTTGTTGACTGCATAATGTATTGTTTTTATTATGTATTGTTGTGTTTTTTGTCTGATGGATGTTCATATCCAAATAAACATATTGACTGACACTTGTTTTGCATAGACCAGTACCCCCCCCCCCCCACCTCTTCCCTCTAACTTCTTGTTCTGCACTTGGACGTTCCGAATGTCACAAGGCCTGGTAGGACCGTTATTGTATCTTTCTCCCTTGCTCCCTTCCCCCCTTTTTTGTCTTGGGGCGCCTTGAAACACTGTTGTATAGATGCCTTACAAATATCCAATGAATAAAGATTAACCCCTTCTCCCCCAACATCCTTGAGTCCTCAACAATACTTTAAAGGACTACTGTGGTGCAAAAGCCACTCGCAATTATAAATGATCAGAAGCCAAGCAATTGACACATTCTGTTCACTATTGACTGCCTTTCCTTTGCCTGGAAAACGTTTAACAGTGTAGATTAAGCAAAGAAGCTTATTAAACAACAGTCTCGAAAAGACCATTTTGGAACCCACCAGAAAAGGAGTCATTGATCGGTTTACAGATCACACCTCCGCTTCCCCCCAACAATGGCAACCCGCTGCCCCCCAGTGTATGCAGGATCCATGGCAGCAACTCCCTGGAAGAGATGTGCACCGAAAGCTTTCTGAAAGTGGCTTTATACTGCGAACACTGCTCTTGCATGTGTGTGAGAGGAGGGGGGAGAAAGAGATGGCAGACACAAAGGCGGCGGTAACAAGCGGCAGGAGGGAGATGAGGGGTGTTGCAATTCTGCAGGTTTGGAAACATGCAGCCTCATGCCACTGACATGCTGCCCTGCAGACAGCATTGAGTCCCATTGCTGCTCTTTTGCTTGAATCAAGGCTTGGGGTTGCTAATCATTTTCAATGATATTTACTATTATTGGCAGCAATGATATCTTGTCAGAACCTACAGACTAAAAATAAGCAATATTTGTATGTCATTTGGCATTTTCCTCCAAAGTACTGCCACGAGGAAGATGACTTGTGTTGCTTTCGTTTGGTGGGTCCCAGACCCTTAAGCTTCTCTTATTGCGGAACAGACCTGGTGCACTTGCCTGCCAGGTACTGTGACTATGAAGATGCTAACTGCACCTTCTTAGTTTCCAACCAGCCAGCCCCAGTGCTTCCCCTACCTTTATAGAGCCTTGTAGTGGACTCTGGTCCACCCGTGAACAGTGCAGTCTCAATCTTCCTCTGGGCAGTGCAGTCTTCCCTTCACGTGCTTCCCAGGCTTCAGGAACATCGGGCGCTTCTCTCTGCCAGCTCGCCTTCTGGTCCTTCCACTTTGGACTGGCCCTGATCTTTCCAGCTCCCTCTTGGCATCCTGGTTTGCTTACGTCCACCTTCCTGCACCGTGCTGGCTCCTGCAGCTCCTCCAGGAAGGACTAGACAACTGCTTCCTGAGCCTCTCTTCCTTTACTACTCTATATTAACCAATGAGCACCTGGCAATAACTAGACTGCTCATTATGGTTCCTAGGAGTACTATTCATGGCTCCACACCTCCTGCTCGGCTCAGTACTTAAATCTGCGTGTTCTCCTGAGAGTCAATGGAGTTCTTCTTCGTCTCATTACTTCTACTCTTGATCTTCCTTGGGTCGGTTATGCTCTTCATAGTCCCAGTACTTTCTAGGGAAATCGTAGGATGACAATAACTCTTGAGCCTATTAAGGAAGGGGTTGTTCTTAAGGTTGTAGGAAGGGGGTGTAGGGTCAGGTGTTTGGCGGGAATACTGCATTCTCTTGATATAGTTGTCAATGGTTCCACAGGGGGATCCCCTCCCATGAGATCCACCCACTGAGTACCACCCCCAGGGGGACTATTGGGTAGCAGCCTCACCTCCCTGACCTCATGGGAAGGGGCTGCCCCTATTGAAGCAGTGTCAATACCCTGGGATTAGTCACACTACACATTGTCAGGATCTGCTGCAGTATTTCTCGCTCTCAGTCTCAATGCTTCATGCTTTCATTTTCTGCCCTCAGTTTTTGCATTCGGTTTCTGCCCTCACACTGTGGTTCATTCCATAACAAAATGGGTAAAGTTGATGCATGATGACTTTGTGCTAAAAAAATTGTCAAGTGAATAAATATGTACTCCCCCTAATCGATATACACAAGGAGCTGATGTAAATTACATTTTAGGTGATTTCAACCTCCTGCTCCGAATGAGAGTAAAAAACGTATTCAAGACGAAGATTATAAAAACTTTATTAAAACCAAAGGAGCTTTCTACTTGTCTGCTTGACTTCTCTGGGAGCTCTCCTCCGACAAAAGTCATAGACAGTTATAGACGGTCCAAATTTAAAATTACATTTTATGCAGCTGGTCTCTGCTCAGACACTGGTCTCTGTTTTGAATGAAGGTAAGCCACTAATGCACATCCTTTTTGATCACCATAACTTAGATATTAGGCGCAAACACACTGAGACTCTGTGCTATCTCTGCCCCTTTTTTAGAACGGCACCAGTGCACCATTCGACACTGGTATCTGCCTGAAGGTAACTTCCACCAACACGCTGTACCCATTATTCGGCCTTCCATGTCTGCCTGAGCCTCACATAGTCAGCAGAACTTCTCTTCTGCCCAGCACATTAGAATTGGAGCATTTGTATTCCTTGGTAAGCCTCCTCTGTGGAATCCCATGATTCTTTGATATTATTCACCTTACTAATAGCTTTTATGATTAGATCTACTCTCACAATTGTCTCCAACTGCATACAGACCTTGCCGGTACTGTAGTTGCCGGACCTGGGGGGCGGAATGGCACCCGCGAGCAGAGCATGTCGGATGCACTGGCACAATTCTGAATGGTGGCAGTGCATCGACCTTTAGATCTACTCTCACAATTGTCTCCAACTATATACAGACCTAACTGTATCCTCATATGTATCCAACAGGGTTTTCACAGCTACGCCCTGACGAAGGCGACTTCCAACAGTTTTATACCGCCAAAACGTGATTTGAATTGGGGGTCCAACAAAGTTTAACTTATGTGATTTGTAATCTTCCTTCTGGACATTAATTTACCCCTGTCGTTTAGGCAGACCCCTTAGGTGTTCCTTTGTAAATTATCCTTGAAAACGAGGAAGGACATACATTTTAAAAAGAAAAAAAGAAAACAGAAGCAACTTAGCCTCTAACAGTTTAAATACAACTGCAACATTTGTGATTCACTATTGTTGTTCCAACTGCCTAGTTAGATTCTTTGTAGAAATTGAAGACATGGGGGCCTCAAAACAAGTTTTCCGGTCCAGTAACTACAATACTGGTAAGCTTGTCGGTACCGTAGTTGCCGGACTGGCAAACTACGAGTTCTGCTTGCGGGTGCCTTTTCACCCGCCAGGTCGGACCTGGGGGGGCGGAAAGGCACCCGCGAGCAGAGCATGTCAGATGCACTGGCACAATTGTGAATCGTGGCAGTGCAGCCGACCTCATTCCCATTGAGCCTGGTGGGGCTCAAATGGGAATGGGGAGTAAATGTTTCCGGCCCCTGGCAATGGGGCAATATAGGGCCGCCAGGGTTGTAATGGCCCTGTATTTCCCCATTGCCAGGGGCCAGAAAAATGTGCAAGTTTGGCCGCAGCCTGTCGGTTTTACCGCCAAGGCTACTGCCAAACTTGTAATGAGGCCCATTGTTTCCAAAACTAAGGGAACACCCTGATCATCTTTTGATCAATTAACTTTGTGTAACAACACTATATGGAATTTTGTATTTTCAGAATGTCTATCTGCACTCCTTTAATTCTCCGTAACCTTTTTCTTTAGCTTTGGTTTTGCACACCATTACCACTGGGTCTCTCTCACTGTCTTGTTCTTTCTAAAAACCACTATATACTTTTGCATTGCTGTTGCGCTCACTTCACATTAGTAATCCGTTTTGTATTTAAAAAACATTTTGTGTCTGTTTACCAATGAGCCACAATCAATAATGCTAAAATTCATATTTTTTTTAAAATGTCAATAAATTAACATTTATGGTCCAGTGAGCATACTCTAGTGGTCTGTATGATTATTTATGGGCACAATTATAATTGCATTGAATTACAGTTTGATTATATGTTGATGCAGCAAAGTTCTAAATTAATACCCACATCGGCATCAGCAATGCCTCTCTGTGCGTGTTCTTTACATCGATCTCGGATGCCACGTGAGGGGATATTACATGTATGAATAGGTCAAAAATTGAAAACCTTAAAAAATAAAAAGAACATAATCTGGCAATATGTCTTTTTAACCATTCAATGTGAACTCTCATGATTACTAAAAATAAGATCTTCCTTGTTTACAGAATGATATAAAACCATGGTCCATCAGCAATTTCCTGATGTACATGTTCAATAAGTGTAAGATCATGTGCAATAAAAGTATGTATGATAATCCTAAACATATATTAACAGGTCCTATCTTATAGAAAGGTTGTCTGTTTTGTAAAGGTTTTATAAACCATAAACAATCCAAAAAAAAAGAAAAGTTATCTATACTGTAGAAGATTTAAGTCTGTGACACGGAAGGGTCATGGTGATTATTACAAACTTTTATTCAAGTGCAAAAAGGAAAAGGAGACCCTATCTCGCCTTAACTCTAAGAGGGGTTTCCCTGCCTCAACTGAAATAACTAGTATCCCCTGGACAAAAGACAGTTCTGGAATCTTCAGACCTTGAAGTATTGAGAAATATCTCCCTTCCCCGGCCTTGTTCAGGCGTCTTGTAAAGTTCAACAATTGTTGGAGGAAACTCTGTCCCCTTCTTGGCCCTTCACAGGCTTCTTTTCTGTCCCTGGGCCCTGAACCCGATTGGCAGACCTAGTTCCTTTTCACCAGACCCAGTTGCAAAAACAAAAAGATTTTGGATGTGTTTCCAAACTGGAGTGGGTCCTTGACCCTGGTTGACAGACCTGGTTTCCTCCCACCAGGCACTATGATGATGATGATATGCTTGGATGCACTCCCAAGCTGTGGTGAGTCCCTGACCCTGGTTGGCAGACCTGGTCTCCTGCCACCAGGTACTGCGATGAAGAAGAACAGCCTGTATGCACTCCCAAGCTGTGGTGGGCCCCTGACCCTGGTTGACAGACCTGGTTTCCTCCTACCTGGCACTACGATGATGATGATATGCTTGGATGCACTCCCAAGCTGTGGTGAGTCCCTGACTCTGGTTGGCTGACCTGGTTTCCTCACACCAGGCACTGCGACAAAGAAGAACAGCTTGGAAGCGCTCCCAAGAAGTGGTGTCACATACAGACTTAGTTTACTCCCCTGGCAAGTACTGCATGTACAGTCTATCACATTGACTGTTCTCTTTACATGGGCTTGGGTCCAGACTCACACTTCGGGTTTCCACCAATACTCGACTGAACTTAGTTCACTGTTCTGCCAAGTATTCTTCACCTGATTAGGCTTTCGTAATTAATGTATGTGATTTTACCAAATTAAATAACAGAGAATTAATTGAATTAATAACAAAACTTATCCAACGAAAAAATATTGAATATTGAATTTTTTAATTTGGTGCGGGCCCCCCAAACTCCCCGTTTCCCAATGCTTTTAAACCCATCCCCAACCTCCTCACCACCAGTTTTAACCCCTTACCCCACCCCCCAAATATATATATTTTTAAAATTCAGTATTGTTTCATTATTAGAGATTCATTATTAAATGCATTCTCTATTTTCTAGTTGCTAAAATCACTTGATACCTTTCGGGATGTCTTTTGACTTTTGCTAGGATCACAGACCCATTCATGCAGCTCTTTGGGCTTACTTACTTGCCTCATTGCACTGTTTCTGACATTTTACAGGACCTCCCCGAACATCTACTTACCTTGTTTTGTAGTCTGCCATGTTCTCAGGACATCCTACGTGCCTGCCGTCAGCGGTGCAGCTTCCCCTGCTTCCTTCTCTCCTTTCCGGAGGTTGGTGGCTCTCCTTCACTCTCGTCAGCATAGGACCATTCCTCCACAGCTGCCGACCTTTGGGGATGCCAGGAGCGTCTTCCCTGATGCTCACCTCGCTCTCCCTGCACACCAGACCAGCTTGACAGTGACCTTCTCCTTGCTTGGCTCCCTGGTCTGCCTTTCTTCTGCCCTGAGCATTCTCCGTCTCGCGTTTCCTCCAAGGGGAGCTTCACACTATGACCAGTCCTTCTTTGCTTTTAACACATCTTCTTCCAATCGGCTGTTGAGAACCACTCGAATGGGTAAAGTGGTTCTGGTAAGTATTCTGTATTGCTCTGCACCTCCTCCTCATCCCAGTACTAAGTGAGATATGATGTTGTAACTCCCTAGAGACCTTCCTCGTCTTGGTACTCTTTACTTTTGTTGGGCTTCAAAAATACATGATATACCTGAGGATTGAGGTGGAGAGGTGGGGTTGTTGTAGCAAGGGGTCTAGGATCAGGTGATTGGTGCAGATACCATGTTCTTCCAATATGGTTGTCACTAGTCCCAAACGGAGATTCGACTCCCATGAGATCCACCCGCCGAGTACCACCCCCAGAGGGACTATCTGGTAGCAGGCTCAACATCCTAGTCTCATGGGAAGGGGCTCCCCCTTCAGAAGCAGCAATGACATCCTGGCATTCATCACAATACATTCTACATTCATATGCATTATAGAAGTTATTTTGAGCAGTTCTCCACATGGCCTTACCCAATGTCTCCCAAAATGTTGCCAGGAAAGAGTTGGTAGTTAGTTATACTCCTAGTGTGATAGTGTTCTGGTGTGAACCAAATACCGTTTAAAAATTGATTATTTTGTAAAAGCGATATAAGTGGTGCCCCTGTTCTGTAATTTTGGGTTTTCATAAAAAGAACTACCCAGACCATAATTTCCTTCCTACTCATCATTCCATATTATAACCCCCATGTGAAGCCACCATTACTCTATTCTTACTGCTCCACAATCTAAGGTAAGTACCTGTGTGCTCACTAGCGGGTAGGCAGCAGAGGTGCGTTTGGTTTGGTTTACAGGATAGTGTCCCTCATTTTGGGGTACCTAATGGCTTAGAGGAGAGTGCCTTACCTTGTAAGGCGAAAGTTGCAAATCTTTTTCGGTCAGCATTGCTAGTGCTCAGTGATTCGCTTTGAGCGGGGAGAAGGAAATTAACCATTTGGTCACACTCGGCTCGCAGCAGATGGTGCTCTGTGTGGGAAACAAGATTTCAGTGATTTGAACTCGACATGCAGTGGTACGTTCCCCAAACGGGGAACGGGCATTGTCAGTTTGATGTGCTATTGTTAGTTGAAAGCACCCAGCAGCCTAGGTGCACGTCCTTTTGGAAAATGGGAGAAAATATTACATTTCTGATTATGGGTTTTGTGTTTGCCTGTATAAAGACGGCTGTTTTCATTTTTTCATACAGCTGTGTCTCAGGAGGACAGAGAGTCTGAGGTGGCCTTACTGGATATGATTTCTGGAGAAAGAGATTGAGAAGGACCACTTTGTCTTGGTTGTCAGTTCTTCCTTTTATCAAGTTGTAGATGAGGATTTCAAACAAAAACTGTTTTGACCCAGGCTGAGGTTTAAGTTTCCGAGCGACTGGCCTTCGAAATTCCCTGTATGGTCAGGGTTCAGGGCTAGGGTGAAACGGGGCAGACTTTTCTGTAGAAAACCGTCTCCGTTTGAGCTGACCCCCCCCCCCTCAGGACAGCGCTCAATGGTGGATCAACTGGATTGATGGTTTTGAGGATTTCATCCAAGGTTGTTGGTGATGCCTCATAATTTGTTGACATGTTAAAAAATCTTCTGGGGAGAGAAGTTGAGGGGTGATCAGAACACTCTGCACTGTGGATAACCATTGTTATGGTGCTTTCACAGCTTCCCTGAACAGAAATGTGTCACCGAACCAAACCGTTATTATAAACAATATGCATCTCAAGAAGCCTCTCTGTAGAGGAAAGCATGGACCATGCATGTGTCGATGTTCAAGGTGCTGAGATTGAAGCACCTTGCAAACCAGAAGGTCTTTCAGTCATGTGGTACAACCCACGCAATGAGAAGAAACCCGATCTAGCATGAGGTGCCAACTTGAGGAATCGCAATGCCGGTGAGTTTATTTGTATGGATTCACGTATCCACACAATGGGAAGTCACCTGCATTGGTGCAACATTGTGGTAAATGGGGTAAAGCAACCACTTCAAGCTTTATGCAGAAAAGGAAAGCTGCATCCACCAGAGCTCACGAATGAGAGGGAAGCCAAAAGGAGCACAAGCAGTGCACAGATTGGAGGGAGAGCAAGACGGGAGACCAGCATGCTCCCAGGAGGAACCCCCACCATATCCCTGAAACAATGAATATGTATATCTCGTGGTGCGAGACGTATATTCAGCCAAGAGCCCACAATTAACATTCAAAGTTGGACACTGACATGCCATTCATTATCAACACGGGCACCACTGGAAACACAATGACTGCATGGAACCTTCAGAAACTTGCAGCAACATTGCAGCTTACCCCATCTACAGATCACAGAAACCAGTGGAGTGCCAGTCACCCATTGCCATGCCTAGGTCACTCTACATATGCTCTGAGTCACAAAAGCAAGCCACTTAAAACCATCATTCATGTACTCGAAAGGTCATCACTAGGCCAATGTCTTCTTAGCTTTCAAAGGGTGCCCGGGGTAGGCCTCATCGACATTACATCACGTAGTATAGAGGAAAAATGACCAGAAAAACATAGGGTAACCCAAAATCTCAACTCACTGAAATCATCACTACTCTCAAGAAAAGATGCAGAACAACAGTTCCCAAGACACTCAAAATGCTTAGGAAAGACTAAAAATACACTTATCAAGTTTCACATTAGCAAAGCTGTCAAATCAATCCTCAAACACTGTGGCAGAGTTGGATTTTACTTATAAGATTGTGTATCAAAAGAGCTTGATAGCCTGCTCTGTCTGGAACTCAGAAGAAACCAACTATCCAACGGTGTAGGTCTCTCCATAAGTCATTGTACTAAACGAAGGGGCACGTACATGTCTGTGTATTGGTATGAGAGTTCCAAACATGGACAACGAAAAATAGCGACATCCCGGTCCCAACTTCCAAGACATGATCGTGAAGCTCAAGAAAGTGATTTTTAAAATTCAACATAAACCAAGGCTAACATGCGCTAGAATGACACTCAATGTCAAGCGCTATAACCATTTTCTCCACACATCGGGGTCTCTTCACATATAAAAGATTACATTTTGGGATAGCATCAGGAGCAGGAATAGTACAAGAAATGCTCTGACGCATACTTAGGTCATTCAAACATGCTTTGACCTACAGCAACCTGTGGGATAGTTTAAGCCCCAAGACAAAAGGAAAATGCATTTGGCTGACTGAGGCCTAAAAGTGCAGAACATTGAACACTCACTGTGGGCTCTACTACATACTCTAACAGGGTAGTCCGAGGAAGAAAAAACTAATTAAATGGGCCCTGTGCTGAAATGATAAGGCCTAAAACCAGAGGCCTACTTTCCATTAAATGTGACTGATGTCTAAAGTGTGTCTTTGCAAATGCAGTAACAGTTACCATGGAAAGGTGTGCATTGTGCAGCTAAGAACAATGAGCACATGAAAACGAATTTCCATTGACATAGTAATGTGAATATATATCAGGGATTATTCATCCCTTTGATCTGGGTCAGTTACCAGTTGTGTATTCTGTCTGTTACGCGACACAGGTCACTCTGCTTTGCCTGCAACAATGGAGTGTGAATTACGACCCTTTGGTCCACTCATATTACTAATTTTCACTGCCTAATGTAATGCTCACCTGGTATCCACGGGGACGCCACTCAGTCTGTTTGGACCTCCTACGACCTCAAACCCTTCCCTGAATCTGTTCGACTGGAGACTGGGCCTGAAACACAGGATTGCCAGAGTTTAACTCTATTGTCTCTGCTTGCTTGACCCCCTCTTCCCTTGGGGACCAAACCTTCCCCTTTGTCCACTCCTCACATTGCTTTCTTGTGTGGTGCGCTCTCCGTCCTGCCCTTCGGTTCAGGGGTGCGTCGACTGATGTGGGCTCGATGCTGCCTAGTTGCTTCAATGGCGCGGGCCCAATGGACTGGGCTTGCTGTAACTTCAGCCCGACCGGTAGGTTGAATGATTCTTATGAACTGTCCTTTTGACTCTTGTCCCTTCTGTAACGTGTCTCTCCTCCTTTAGGTGTAAGAGGGGTCGGAGATGGCGTCGTGCTGCTGAGGGAAGTCGAGCACTAACGGTGAGTGAGATCACGATGCACAATGCTGCTCACTCTTTCTTGTATTGACCAATGTTTGTCTCTGTGTCCCTTTCAGGTGCTGCAATATCCCAGCGTGGCTGCCGGCTGAGTGAATAAGGTCCGGTGAGTAAGCGCGATGTGCGACACCTCATTATGCTTTCCGTGCTACCCTGTAATGTCTTTTCCCCTTGCAGGTCGATGGGACGCTCTAGAGCTGAAGTTTCCCTGAGCGGCTTGAGTTCAGGTAAGCGTTTGACTCTTCTTCAGTTTTCGAGTAAGCTAGGATATGAAGAATGCTTACTAATGTCTTTTCTTTCGTTTGTTTATCGCCTTCTAGGATGCGGCGTGCCAAGATGGAGATGACACCGCCGTAGCTGCCCACAGGACCGGAGGAGCGATGGATGGAAGCTGGATACTCCCCAAGGTAAGTATAATGTTAATGCTGTTCTTGTTCTTGCAGGTGCGCGGGATGCGGAGGAAAGGCAAAGGCCTTCAGGAGACCGATCCGAGCACGGCGAGTGTCACGCTGCAGGTGCAGAGGAACGCAAAGAGTGTTTCTCTGCCTGGGCGTGGTTTAAATAGCTTCCAGGTATCCCTGGGTTGAACCACACCCAAAAGGCTAGACCGCATACTGAGTTCAAGGAACTGGGTTATGTGGGGGCATCCATCTTGCCCACAATACATTAAAAGTGCAATGCCAAGTTATCCTTAGAGCTATGTGTGAGCCTGGCCAGGCCTGACTCAAAGTGGGTCTCTGGTAGGATGGAGAGGCCTTTAAGGGCCATATAGGGGATTGTGGCCTGGTTCCAGACTGATGTCTCAGAGGGCTGTGGGCAGGGAGCATGACATCTAATTAACTTACCGACATACCATCTCAAAGACTGTGGGGGAGCCTTGTTTTCTCTGGGCTTTGTTGGCCCTGACTACATTGGTTAGTTTGATCTAACCAACGATCATGAGATCGGGCCTGCAAAGTCAGTCAGGCTATGAAGCCCAGTCGGGCCAGCAAACTTCACAGGTACCCATGGAACTTTCATCAAGCTGTAATATCCAGGCCCCACAGGAGTCTTTATCGTTATACAGGTTTTCGCCTCCTTCTACCATCCCTGAGGTGCCTTGGAAGGATTCATCCTGTAAATCTGAAGTGCAAGTGGTACCCCAACTGATCTAGAATCTGGATGACTGGTTTAATCCAGCTAAGTGCACAGACATAGATGCAGCTAACTCTGTTCAATCTGGATCATATAAACCATTGGCTGCCTTCAAAACTCCCCGAGCAAACTGTTTTCTTGCCCATAGCTGGCCAATGATTTTTGGTTCACTACTTTGTGAAATTGGCCGCAACGAGTACGGAACTAAAAACGGTGCCTCCTGTAAGAGGAAAGGCGATGCTCGATCACTCTGTGATGAAAATGCATGACAATCTTGCTGGGCACAAAGACTTTAGAGACTTAGCATCATTGAGTTTCCGGATCAGACCATGGAAAACAATTCTCTTCAGCGGCCTACGCTGTTTCACAATGCAGGCAGTGTCATTGGTGGGCTCCCCATTGTATTTAACCAACATACTCGACAAATACTCAATAACAAATCAACCTAATTTTTTTTATTTTTTTTATTTTACTTGTTACAATTTACAAAAAAGTTTTACAGAAAAGAAAAAGAGAATGTAGTACAATTCTCAACTCCAATTGTCCCATCACTTCATCTATCGAATAACATCAGTATTTTCAAGTAGTCCATAGACGGATCTTTTTCAGGTCACATCCCCCGAATCATTCCACCTTGTGTTTTTAGAGTTTCAAATTCATGAAGAACTGGGAAACCGCTATTACGTAACTGATGTTGTCTCCCTCGTTTAAGCGGTTCCACCAGTCCTCCTCATTGCACGTTCTTGACACCTTGAATAAATGGCCCAAGTGAGCCATTCTCAGCCTTGTTAAAGCGCCACACACTAAGAGTAAGTGCCGCAGCGTCTCTAGTTGCATCTTGTTTTTACAGAATCGGCAACTATTGTCAGATGTTAATTTCCTGATTGCTTTGATCTCGTTTGTTAGCAAGAGGTTCATTCGCACTCTTAGGAAGGTTTCACGTAGAGTTTTACTTGAAAATTTCTTTAAGTAGTTCGGTAGGTCGTTTAAGCCTCTCGTTATTGGTGGCAAGTGGCTTATCAGTTTACTTCTTTGGTCCAAGGATGTTGTCTGTATCCAGTCATGTTCCTACAGTTTTCGTTTTACTTTATTCGGATTCAAGATAAGTTCTTCCTCAGAGCTATTTATTTCCACCAGTTTTTTTTCGTGTTCTTTCGTCCAACACATCAGAATTTTGCTTTTCTGTGCTTCAATTTCCGTGTGAATAATAGACATTACATTCGGGCAGGTGCTAGTCAGTGACTTCCTGTATAGCATTAACTAGTTTCTAGCAACCATAGATTCCAATGATTGCAGACAAAGTTCCTGGCGTATGGTCTTTGCCGGTGTGGATTGCAGTAGGTTCAAAGTATGTTTCCAAAACAAACCTTCTAGTCTTTTCCAAAAGTCTGAGGGTATCGCCAGTAGTGTGTCTGCACCGTAGATCAAGGACGGGACCACCTTCCCTTTGTAAAATTGAATAAGTGGAATTGCTGTAAATCGGACAAATCTTCTGTCAATTATTTTTGCTTGACATGCCAATTGTTTTGCCTTCTCTAATAGGTGCAGTTGCATAGGGTGTTATTGCTGATGATTACCCCCAGATATTTAAATTGCACCACTTGTTCTATTTTCTCACCTTCCAGGGTCCAGCTAAAATTCTCTGTGCGGGTAGTTTGTTTCTCCATGATCATAACTTTGGTTTTGGCCCTGTTGATCTCCAAGTTGTTCGTCTCTATATATAGTGCCAAAGCGTTTAGTTGGCGCTGGAGACCAATCGGAGTGTAGTCCATTAAAATAAGGTTGTCCGCATAGAGTAATCTTGTTATCTTGACCTTCCCTACTGTAGGTGGAAAGGACCGTATCTCCTGGCCGCTTTCTTCAATATCCCAGAGATAGGAGTTGAACAATGTTGGTGCAAGAGGGCATCCTTGCTTTACTCCTCTCGCCGTGGGAATTAACTCAGTTAACATCCCTCCTTGGTTTAAACGCACTCTAATAGAGGTCTTCTGGTGTAATGCTCTAATGGGCCCCAAGATGTTTTCCGGACAGTTTCTCGCTATTAGTTTTTCCCAAAGTATTTCACGATTGACCTGGTCGAAAGCCTGGACCAGGTCAATAAAAGCAAGGTAGATCTTTTGGTCCCCTTCTTGTATCTTGCTTTTTAGGGTGGTTAGTAGGAGAATGTTTGGTGCCGTTCCCCCATCTTTCACGAACCCTGATTGTAGGGGGTCCTCGTGTCCTGATTCCCTAGACCATTTTTGAAAGTTTTCTAACAGTGAGCCGAACACCTTCCCAACAACGTCTAACAATGCGATCAGTCGGTAGTTCTTAGGTTGGTCTCTTGGCCCCGACTTATAAATTGGGACAATTGTTGCTGTAGTCCACGACACGGGTATCGATCTTGGTTCGTTGCATTTTTTAAGTACCTCATATATAAAGTTTGACCATTCTACAGCATGTTCCTTGAGGTCTGCGTTAGTAATACCGTCGGGCCCAAGGGCTCTTGAGTTGTTCAGTCGGACAAGTTTTCTTCTTATGTCCTCCCGATCCCATACATTTTCCCAAGTTGAATTGAGCAGTTCTTGGTTATAACACAAAAGTCCATGTTCTTTGTTGGGAAGATCGACATAGCCCTCTTTCCGGAATACTTTCGTGAAGTGGGTTGACCATGCTTCTTCTCCCACGTAATTATTTATCAGATCTTTTTGTGAGTCTGACGTATTCCTGATTAGGGTCCAGAAATCTCTAGTTTTCCTACTGCATATTGTCTTCAGCATACCTGCTGCATCGGCTTGGTTCATGCTTTCTCTGTGTTGTCTTAGCCAGTTTTTAAAGGTCCTTGTTGCTATTTTCATTTCAGTAACTAATTCAGCAGTAGGTGATTTCTTAACTTGTTGCCTTAGTTTCCTCATTTTTTTCCTTTCTTCCACAATTCTTTTGTTAAATTCGTGTTGATGGATTTTTGATTTATCATTTGGCCGGAACTTTCTTTTGACTTCATATACTTTTAACAAAGGTCGATATTATTTTCCGTGTTTGCTCGGTTATTTACTCTTCTGGTATTTATGTATGAGTCTGTTAGCTCCACAACTGCACTAGCCGACAGTCTTAATTTTGTACCGCTACTGTCGGTCTCAATTTTTGCTTCCATGGTTGATTTTATTCTTCTTGTGCACGCCCATTTTACCTTTAATAGGTTTTGATCACTATTGGCCGTTCTCACAACCTCGTACTCTGTTATGATTTTAAGTAGCTCATCAGAAACAAAGATGTGGTCTAAGTTTGCTGCATAGTTATCTCTCTCCCATGTCGGTATTCTCGGATTGTCTCTGTATACTGATGTTTGTAAGCTCTGCAGATCCCAGGCAGTCATTGCCTTAATCCAGAGATGCCCACGTACCATGTTCAATGGCACCTTCTTACCAGTCCCGTATTTCGAGTTGGGTTTTGGGCAGATCGCGTTAAGGTCTCCACATAAAATGACAAATTTCGGTGTCCATTCAAGATGTATTCTTTCCAGAATGTTGTCTGCCATTTCCAGTTAGTCCTCGTTTTTAATCACTGCGGGATTCCAATATGTGTTCAACACAATTATTACTTCGTCCTTTGCAGTGTTTTTACTGTTTACTGACAGCTGATTCGACCAGTTCAAAAGAGACCCCTGGAAATGGCTGTTTGAGATCACCGATTCGACGTAATGTAGTCCCGATCCAGATGTAATGGCGGTCAGCAGGCCTGAAGAGGGGCGTCCTTTATTTGAACGATCCACAGGGGCTAGAAAGGTTTCATAACCCTCCAAAAATGGCTTCTTAGTTAGCCACGTCTCCTGCAGGCAGATGACGTCAAACTCTCCCAAGTTGACGTCACTCTCTGTCAGGAGGTGGCTAAATCCCCGAGTATTCCAACATGCCATGACGATGTTATCCTCTTCCAAAGGCCTCACGACGTCGGTCCCGGGTCCTGCCTTGATATCCTTCCGTGTCTTGCATGGCTACCTTCTTTTTCCTGATGCTTTAGCGGCAGCCGTCTTAAGATTCAGATCTTCTCCGTCTCCAGGGTTAGTACTTGCTGCTGGTTCATCGTTGACCATTTCACTAACTTCTTGAACGAATGTGATTTTTATCTTCTGTAGGGGACCTTTTGGGTATCTATCGTTGTTCACAGCATCATGATCAGTGCTTACATCTTCGTTCACGTTGTTTGATTTTACTCTTTGATCATCTCTATCTAGGATGCTTGTCTGCTTCTCTATCTTTGTTCCTTCCTTTCTCTGTGTCCGCTCTTTGGTTGAACCAAAAGTAGTCTCGTCCTGATTGTTAAATGAATCCTTTTGACTTAATCTCAGATTTGCGTTTTGTGACTGTTGTAGTTTCGCACCAGTTGTTCGACAGTCCGATAAGTCATAGCCCAACATTTGAAAGCTTTCTTGTTCTAAAGTCAGCATTTGTCTGATTACCGGGGAGGGAATATGTAAATAAACACAATCTTTTACCTGTGGTACTGAACTCCACGATCTTAATGTCATCAGTGTTGATCTGCCTTAATTTTGGAATGCAGTTCAATAGGGCTATGATGTTTTTCCGATTCAGGATCAAATTATCTCTGTTCTCCCCTACCCGTTCCAGTTTAAAAGTTCTTTCGCTGCCTAGCTTTTTACTGTACGGAGTGTGGGTGTCTTGTTCTTTGACTCGAGCTTGTTTTCTATCAGCCGTTGTATTGCGCTCCTTAATTTGATCCAATATGAATCTGCTCTTTTCCTCTTTGTTGTTGTGAGTTGCAGATCGCAACTTCTCCTCTATACTGGAGTTCGTTTCTCCCTTGGTGTGTGGGGCTATAGACTTTGGATTTATTGCTACGGCTGTCCAAATGCTCCTTTTGTGGTCTTTCTCTGAGTTCGCCAATTCCAGAGGATATCGATTCGAAAGTTGTTTTCCGGCGTATGCCTTAGCTACTTTTTCCCGTCTTTCTGCCAAAGTAAGGAAAGGGCTCAAGTATTGGGCATCTTCATTTGCTTCAATTCCGCAGTCCTTTCCCGGAGCACTCACTTTTTGCCTCTCTGATAGGGATTTCTAGTTCCGAGTTTTCAACCGAGTATACCGACAAATCCAGTAAATCGATACTTTCTGCAGACTCATCTATGATCTGGTAGTTCTTGGCTGGGTTGTCGGCCAAGCTCATTTCTTCTGTATTCGATGGTTCCGTATCCTGCAATACCACCGCTCTGTTTTTTGGTTCTTTGTTTTCCCTGACTTTTGTTTTCTGGTTTTCTCTTTGGTCCTTTTCTGCTACTACCTTAGAGGGTTGGAGGTCCTCAGTTGTTGCATTTTCCCCTCTCTTGTTCGGTGGTCTTTTTCCCTTTGCAAAGAGCAGGGATAGTTTCGTGGTCTTCCCTCGATTGTCGAGTTCTTTTTGATCCCTGGGTCCGGGATTATTTGATCTCTGAGATTTATTTTGTGGCTCTGTTTCCGGTTCCTCCACAATCTCATCTATAGTGAATGAGTGGTTTTCTGCAAACGTAGTTACACAGCCATTTGATGGATGCTTCTTGGATATAGGCGGGGTGGCGAGCCTCTGTTCTTTGCGTGTTTTTGTTGACTGTGCTTTTTCCAAGGTTTCCTTAACTTCCTCTAAGGGTTTTGATTTGACTACTTCATTCTGTTGTTCCCTCAGTAGCTGCACGTCTTCTATCACGATTGTATCTGAGGCTACTTTTGTAGGTGTCTTCATTTGTCCAGCCAGCGTGACTTTCCCTGATATCGTCTCATTCTCCACTACCACGGCTAGATTATCCGGGTTTCCTGTGGCATCACCCTGTGGTTTATTAGATGGCATAGTTCTCCCATTTCTCATTTCTAATGCTGTGATATACCCTTCAATAAATGTCATTTTTGGATAGAGCATTGCCACCAAAGTTGTCTGGTCCTTTAATGCCTCATGGATGGATTCATACAATTTGCAGTATGGTGTCAAAGCAATAGTTATTTCCGACATTACTGTCAAGATTTCAACTTGTTTTGTGGAGGTTTCTTTCTCATTGTTCGAGTCCATGGTTGAAGATCTCCTATTCCTCGATGGGGATTGTAGATGGGTATTGTGCAAGGTGTTCGACCCCTGTTCTATGTTCTTTGTGTGTTTCTCAGCATCACTGATCGCGTCCCATGGGACTCCCGATGGTTCCTTCCTTCGGTCCACGCCCATCCTTGGCGTTTCCTTTGAGCTGGGCCTCGAGTTTGTTTCTCATAAAGGGAAATCTTTATCAGATATCATTGTATGGAATGCTTCTTGTCTAGGGGTTGATTCAAAGCTCTTGCCTATGTTTGCCTTAATAGTTTCACTCAGGGCCAGAACACGTCCGTTTGTCGTGTGATTTTTGCTCGTCCGCGGACTGTCAGTCCGGGACTTCGTTGAATCCTCGTGTGATTCCTTAGTTATTGACCATTTAGATTGTTGGTTCCCTTTCAGTTGTAATTCGGGGTCTTTGAAATACCGGATTCCTGTTTTTAGGAGGAGACCGGAAGGGTACGTTTTAATTCCTGGCCAAACACACTCCCCCCTAAGTGGGGTTTCATTTGTAGACATGCTGGTCCCATCTAGTAAGTCCGCGACAGACACTTCCTCCAGCATCGTTTGATCCTTCCTTAGCGTGTTTTGGAAAAATCTTGTCATTGAGTTTGAAGCTGCAGTCTTTGCTCTACCTCTCAGGGTGGTTTTGCGGGTTACTCTCCTATTGCTTATCTTAGAGGATTCATAAAAGGACGTTTTGTGCGTCAATTTAGCTGTTCTTTTTGTGCTGCCTTTTCTGGCAGAATTTTCCCTAATGTGTTTTCCTTTAGGGTTTAAAGTCATTGGTTTATCCTCTAATAGAGGAGAGTTGTTGCTTTGTTCTGCTTCTTCGCTTTCATCTCTATTGCGATCTCCTAATCCATCTTCTTTGTCTATGTTTGTTCCCTTTCCATCAGTGAACTTTAGTACTTGGATGACCCCTGGCAATGTTAGATTTTCTTTTCTGGGTTCTTCACTTGGGCTAGTTAGGTCTGGTCCTGTCATTTGGTGATGAATCTGGATAATAACGTTCGACACGTTATTCGGGTTCACTTTAACTGCGCCGACGCTTGCAACTCTCTTAGGTGTTGCCGTGCCTGGGGTCTGTGCCGCCCCCTCCACGGGCTGGTCCGGCGAGGGCGTCTCTTGGGCCACGCCCCCTGACTCCCAGCGACGACAGACCCTGGAGCTCTGCCCCTCCCGCCTCGTCGAGCAGCTCTGCATCGCCCACTGTTTGGTCTGGGCTCCTCTCTCCCTCCATACCCCCTCCCGTTGAAAACCGCAGCTCCGGCAGCGGCTCCCGCAGAGAGGGCAAAGACGGCTGCTCATCCACGCCGGGGAGCACCGGAGGGCTTCCTCCCGCTCCAGCAGGGAGCACGCCGACCCCCCCGACTCCCACACCCCTGCCCCCTCTCCAGACCCACCACCAGGTAGGGGGGACTCCAGGGTTGGGCAGGAGGGTTGGGGGGTGTTTGGGGGTGTTTGAGGTGGTGTTTATGTTTTTGCCAACAAGGAGGAAGGGGGTGGGCAGGGGAGGAGGAAGAGACTAGCTCATGAGCGTTGTCCACGTTCTCCTTTTCCTCCTCGTTTTCGATCGTGGAGTTTTGAAATGTTTTCATTATTTCGGATGTTTCATCCACGAGTGGTGGGGAAGCACAAGGGGCTGTGTTGTGGAGCGTTGATTTTGGAAAAAGAAAGATGTTCTGTTGCGTACCTGACTCCACCTGTATGTTTATAGGTGACGGTGAGACCAGTCGTTGTTGGCGCAGTCTGGGTAACTGCTTCAGCTGGCTTCTCTTGTCCAAACCAAAGTCCTCACGACCAGATCGTTTGCTCCGCGTGCTTCGTCCTGTGTCCTCCATTTTTGGATACAAGCAGACGGGCAGGCCACCCCCGTGCAGCCCCGGACTGCACCAGACTGCTTCCACCTCAGCTTCTAACTCCGTGTCCGCTCCGCGGTGTGTGGTGGTTTTTCAAGGGTGGGCTCCTCCTCCAATAGCAATGGACAACAGACTGCTCAGCACAGGGGGGGACTGCACCAGACTGCTTCCACCTCAGCTTCCAAATCAACCTAATGGCCATGCCCGGGTTCGAGCGAAATCATCTTCTGAGGCTGGTGACCATTATGAAAATGCTGCATTGCACCATACTTTAAGGGAAGTTGACGAAAGAATTAGTCTGGCTCATCCGACGCTCTCTGCCTTAAATATGGTGTTTCACTGTATGGTAATATTTGGAGTGAGTTAAAGTCAACGAATACCCTGATATCTGAGGTGAATAGCAAATTGGATTTTATTGGGTCAGAGCTGCGCTTTCCCCCAATAGGCAATGGTTTGGGCCTTTCAGTAACTGTCCCTGGGGTGTCCGATATGAATCCTACAGTAGCGGATGAAATAATTGAAATTTCAGATAGAACTTATCCGTCTGTTATCGAGCCGGCTCCAGTTATCCTTATTGTTCCTTTGCTAGAGATGTGCCTTGCTATAGATCAACTTTCTCGGCCAGCCTGCTCCAATATAAAGGATGTACCAATGATAGACTTGACTGTTGAGCCATCGATCCCATCGAAAGAGCATGAGGGCTCTAGGGCTGCTGCAGAGGAGCCCTCAACTAACAAACTGCCCAATGGGAAGCTCCCAGAAAAAAATGTTGCTGCAAAGGACTCGGCACAGTAACTCAAGACTTAACTATAAACCTTTCTTCAGTACAAGCATGCCTCCGCTATTGGAAGAAGGTACCCCATTGGAACAGGTGAAGGCAAAGGCCCTCACTACCGACTTCACCGTACAGACGGACTTAGTCTCTCGGGACTCCTTGGTGGCGGCATGTATGTAAACCTCAAATGGGATGACAAGTTATCCTGATTTGAGTGGTGAGAGGGGCGGTCCCTCCATGGTAGCTCAATCTCAACTGACTTTCCCCACACCTTCAGTGGGCTTGGTATCAAAGTGTGCTAGGAGTGAGGTTTCTTCTCTGTTGCCTACTATATTAGTATCTCAGCCTTTAACTCCATCTCCTATTGTTTGTAATAAGGCAGCTAAACCCTGTGTGAGTGGTTATCAAATGAAGGGTGGAGAGGGGAACTTGGTGAATAGATGGGAATCGTTGTTACGATCGATTTGCCTCCCAATTGGTTGTGTGAACCAGGCTGCTTTCCAACTATCTACTCTGGATGTTGAGTGTCGGATCCCAGATACCGACACAGGGGCGGTGAGAGATCAAATACTGAGAAATTTGCCATAAAATCTGTATCCTTCATTGGTGGCTGGTGCGGGCCATCTTCTGGAACGATTGTTGGACCTACCACACAATTGCCGTTGGATTCTTATCCAAGATGTGTGGACTCGCAGCGGCACAAATCGTATACTATCTTGCAGCATACAAGAGTGAACGATGGCCCATGGGATAAATCCAACAGGAAACCAGGTGGGAGGATGACTGACTCCTCAGTGGGCAAAGGGGAGTACCAACTTAAAATATTGAGTGCTCTTGGCCCTAATTTTCTGGTTTGCCTCAACCGATTAAACATTCTACAGATCTTTTCTGAAATCCTGTCATTGGGCCCACTCTGTTCATCTGACATTGACAGAGTGGCCTTCCCAGATAAGAACCACCCGGACACTAGTATCATCTATTTCAACTCACCCCTGGTGACAGAGCTTGTCCTCTCCCAACGTCTTTGCCTAGAGGCTTTGGGCTTTGAGATTTGCCCTATTGTTTTGGAGGAGGGGGGCTTCCTAGGCTCTCAGGAAGGGTTACACATTGTGGTCCGCCACTAGAGGGATGAAGGCAGAAGAGTGGGTATGGTGGATTAACAGGCTGATGGGGGGGGGGATATCGATTGGGTAGCGGTTATGCCAACATTTTGGTGGCAACCAGTCCCATAACCCACTGAGAGTATTAGGTACTTGTAGTAGAGAGATAGCCCTATGTCTTAAATCTTGGAACACACGTGGGAGTCGCCATCTTTTTACTAACCCCGTTTCTGTGGCTATCCTCAAAGAGGCAAACTGTATATGCCTACAGGAGACTTGGCTGACTAGTGCTCCAGTGTTGGATGGCTATCAAGTGTTAACCCAAATGGCAAAGCCTAGCAAGGGTGGGAGAGCTTCTGCAGGACTATTAATTGCAGTGGAGACAGCCTTGGGTATGGTGCGCCTCCCCTTGATGATCTTCCGTTTGGTGCTATGGGGTGGCTCTTTGCTCTGCAGATTCAGCTCTAAATCTTTTGTTAGTGAATATATACTGGCATAAGGAAATTGCCAAGCTTACTTACTTTGTGAAGGTGGTGTGTGAGTGTATAACCATGTGGTCAGTCAGACATCCTTGGGGTAGAGTCGTAGCTGGAGATTTTAAGGCCACTTGTCTCTTCCAAGATTTGGATTGGGATTTGTGCGATCTGTCATCGGACATGGTTCAGAAAAACTCTAAATGCCAAGTGGGCAGAGGCTGGTGTCTTGCTTTGGGGGCTGCTTGGGCTGCAGCCCTTGTGGGTAAGTCATCCAGTCATATTAATGGGACAGAAATGTATAGCTGGCACAGAGGGAGGAGTTCTTCCATGTTTGATTATATTTTCACAGATGAAAGTTTGACTAATTCTTGTTCCTTATACTCAGTGTTAAGAAATAACTGGAGTGATCATGCCATCCTTACAGTGACTTTGATATTTTATTAATTATTAGAGATTATTCTCATTTGCTGCACTTAAGTATTTCTGCTGCAGGTTGTGCAATTCGATGGTCTGACCCAAATATTCACATTCTAAACCAAAATCTCCAATCAATTATGAACGGAAAATGCTCAACTTTTCAATGTGAATGGGATTCAGAGCTTTATTTATGATCTGGTAACTGGGGTACGATCTGAACCCGGATTTAGGCCAATAAGATCATTTTGACCCCCTACATTGTTATAAAGAAGACCTTGCTGCAGCTAAATCCACCATGAGGAGGGAGATTAGGACACTGTCCGATCACGGTGATGATGTTATGGTAAGATCTAGCCTTGCAAAAAAGATCAAGCAAAAATATAAAAACAACTGCAAATCAATTAAAGGTATGTCACTACAACAAGATGCCGAGAACATGCTTGGGCTGTTGATGAATTCCTGTTTGGGTGCTTTCTGGTCCTTAATTAATGCCCAGGGTCCAAATTATGTTGTCATATCTCAATGAAATCCTGTTCTGGAGTTGGAATGGGTTTGTTTCTTTGAAAATGTGTTTGGTACATCCACTAGCAATACTGGTGATGATCCAGGACCGAGCATTCCTACACCTGAATATAATTGACAGCCGGATCTGGATATTAAAACTATTAATTTCCTTTTAAAAAGAATGGCCCAACCAACAACACCTTTAAGGCTGACCATACCAATTGGTCAAATTTGCTGTACCTACAATTTGGCATTATTATCCACACAGGAGTTTTACCAGCTTCACGTAATATGGCACATATGGTACCTATTTTCAAATGTAGGTCTGAACCTAAAAATTACAGGCCAATTTCCCTTATTGATGCGGACTGCAAGATCTTCTCTGCCTTCCTTTTGATTTATTTGGAACAATGGGCGTCTTCCACTCATGGCTTAAACAAACAGCAGACAGTTTTCTGTAAGGGGTATTCAACCAACATAAATGGCCTGGTAGTAAAGTGTATTCAAGAATCAGCAGGGTCGATGCCTGAGGGCTGCACTTATATGGCCTCAGTCGACTTATCAGTGGCATTCGACTGTGTATATCGGAACCGTCTATGGTCGAAATTGGCTGGTTGGGGCATGCCTGCTGGGCTTTTGTGGCTGGTCAATGGTGTTTATGAAAATTGTGGAATCTAGATTTGCCTATATCGATATGGTGATCTCTCAAGGGGAATACGCTTGTATCGTGGTCTCGGGCATGGATGTGTCCTGGCCCCTTGGATTTTCAATCAGTACATGTCTAATGTTGCTGATTGTCTGGGTGAAGGGGGTCTTATTTCCCCGAAGGATAGCCAGTTTAATATCTCATCGTTGGCATATGTCGACGACTTCATTTTTTATCAAACTATGGATGGCCTTCAATGGTTGTTGAAGTCCTTTGCGGGTTATGCCAGGGAGAATGGGCTTATTATCAACCCTAGAATGACTAGAATCTTGGCATTGTCGAGGAAAAGAAATAAAAGTAGCAATAACTCCTGGGTCGTTGAAGGAGTTGCATTAAAAAGAGTCTCGGTGTTGTATGTCTGGGGTTTCATTTTCGGGCTCATGGTGACATATGAAATATTAGCGGCATTCTTCTGCAAAAGGTAATCGATCAGAAATTTGGCAGAGTTTCCCTCAAACCGGCCCTTATGTTTTACGAAGGGGAAATCATCGCAAAATATATGGCCTTGAACTCTACAACGGCGCTATATTCAAATTACTGGATAGGATTGGGAGTAAGCTGTGGAGAAAGATCTTGGGCATACCAAATGCTATACCTTTAGCGGCCATCAGGTTTGAACTCAGAATTATTTCTCTAACGGCCCGGGTTGAGTGGCGGCTGTTGACGGTATACTCTAAATTAGCCTCACCAATTCCAGATTCCTTGTATGAGACACTTGGTGGTACTATCAATCGTAAAAATGCTTCTCAGGCAAACCTTAATTACCTGGCTCAACTTGGGAAGAGATGCAAAGCAATTCTCTAAAGAACTAGCTTGGATTTGGAGACCCTGATTAATAACACAATGAAGGTCAAAAGGGCTCCGTTTGATCTTGATTGCGCAACAACTGATGCGTTCCATTCCATTCATACTCGTCTATGAGTCATTTATCTCATGAGCATAAATGTAGGGGAACTTTATCTACACTGTTTTTCAAATTCCCTAATCAACATCATAGTGGCATTCTACTCAGGTTACTTTGGAATTTGCTCCTGACTAAGGAGATCTTGCTGAGAAGAACTTTAATCACTGAGGTTGAGAGTGCATATAGATTCTGTAACGCTGGTATGGAAACTATGGGCCTGATTCATGGAAGTGTTTTATAATGGCACAATCCCCTAGGAAAACGTTCCATGAATCCGGCCCTATAAAGCATTTGGTTCTCTATTGCGCTGCATTAATACCACGCAGGACGAAATATATGGTGCTCCTTCTAAAGTATTGATTAGGCTGTATAGATGAAAACTTATGGAAACAATGCTTAAATATCCAACATGTTCACGAAGGCTTAGCACTATCGGGCTTCATTAAAAGACAAAATATTCTGTAATATTTGCATATGCATACTACTGGAACTCAATTTTGGTGTGTTTGATTATTACACTGTACTTACTCTGATTTACAATCTGATTCTGAGTCATTTTAAAGATATGCTTTGAAATATTTGTATTCTTCTAATTTGTACAGCAGTGGCTCTGTCTTATGTTATCTATGTAAATGTTAATGTTTTGTTTATTTATATTTTTTAAATCTTTTCATTGTATTTTCTTGTCTGATGGTTTGTTTGTAAAGGTTTAATTTAAACCGAATACCATTTTTAAAAAATAAAATAATAATAATAAAAAAGAATATATAACCGGATGTAAAGATGAACATTGATGGCTTGGTGCAGGAGAAATATGCATATAATTTGAAGGTAAATATTAAAGTTGTCCACATGTGTAAAAGAAATTGCAACATTCAAAAACACCAGTTTCTGTGCATGAAGAAAAGCTGGGTTTAGCCCATTTAGAAATGTTTCTCAGGTGATTTACAGGCACAGGACTCCTCCCTCTCCCCAATCGGAGGCCAGGGTAAAGCTCTCCTCTTCTAGCTAAAGCATATTTTTGAAGCTCACAGAGCCAGGACAGGGTTTGTGCCGGACTAAAGGGTTGATGGGGTCAGCCGCTGACCCCTGTGAAAACAGAAGATCCAGCTAATGGAAAAAAACTTTAAAATACATGCATTTAAATTCGATTCATGGTGTAGCTCAGGACCTGACTGACAAGTGGCATGGTACAGAGACTGCCACATGAGGCTAATGGGTGGCGTTAGACCCATCTGGCCAGTAAGATAAGATCACTTCTGCAGGCCTTTGGCTTTGCAGGAATGTTAAGTGATTTACACCAGGCCAAACTAACAAAGAAGTAAATGGCCTGAAGTACACGTGAAGTGCTTAAAGAAATATAATGCGTAATTAGGGTTAAGAGTTATGCAGATGCCTTGAAATTGCCATAGGTTTGCATAGAGGATCATAGTTTGTCCATTATATTTGGAACTGTGCCACTTACAACATAGGGATGAATATCATTGAAAAACCTATGAATAGGGCCATCTAATTAGACCACCCCTAAACGTTTGACCTTGCGAACTTAAGTTATGATCTGCAATGTGATTATAACTTCCCAGAAAATGTCACGAAGCAGAGATTTCACGAGATGATAGCTTATTAAATTAGATAGCTGTATAGAACGTTTTGTGTTGATATTGTTATCATTTTTGAGTAAATCACACAAAGCTGTCATTCGAACCTGCAGCCTTGTCCAGACATAGGACGCTTAAGTTCTGCATGATAAGACTAATTCAAAAGGATATATATTGTTAGGTTTAGTTAGATGATATTATTAGATTATTACTATAATTGGTTTCTTATAACGCGCTTAATACCGAAGAGGTTTCTAAGCACAGACCCAAGATTCGAACCTGTGTTGCTCTACGTCGTCTTGCTTATAAGACCAGCGTGTTGCCACTGAGCTATACTACTCACGTCACTACTCCAATGAAGGAGAAATTAGAGAAAGTTGCCACATTATAGATTTTTAAGTGCAAAACTGAAATGTTTGGTAATGTAAATTCAAGTGGGTGGACTGAACCCTTCCTGAATTTGAGCTTGGTAACTAAAGGGGCCAATCAAAGAAAAGGAGATAGCCCTGTGTTTAGGGAATGGGAAATAGATGTCCAATCCAGATTAATAGCAAATGAGCTGGCATCTCATAATTTAGACATGCATGTGGGAGTGGTGAAAGGATTACAAGAAGACAGACAATGAAAATAAAATGAAGGAGAAAGGAAAGCTGTCTGATATGATCTGAGCGGGACTACTGAAAAATTGCTGGAGAATCAAGCTTGCCTGGGAGGAGGAAAACCATGGATACACAGAAGCTGGGTCCATACCAGTAGAGGCAAATAAAAGGGGATTGAGGCTAGAGGTATCCATGATTGAACCTGGAGAGGTCATCTGACCAGCTACCTGTCCTTTCCCAATGAGATGATCTAGGCTTCATGTCTTTTTACTGAGTAGGAAACCCAGAGAGATTCTGTGTAAGTAACCTGAGGGAGGGGTGGCTAAAAACGAAATTCCTAACTGTTCACCATTCCTCAGACCCTGCCATAAAGCAGAGGGCTGACGAATGTAAACTGAATATCTGGATTACTTTTGTGCTGGGGCAGAAAGGTGTCTTGCCAAAATTAAATAAAGTGGAGTGCCTGATTGAAAAGCATACTCTCTACTGAGAGGGGCGAAGTGACTCCTGGTAGAAGAGAGATTCTTCATGGCATTGTGGTGAAGTAAGAAGGGTTCTTAAATATAAAAGTGTTTTGTTTTTAAAAGTCTGTTGTGTGCCAACAGTGCTAGCATGCCTACTACGCAGGGAAATAAAGAATACAGAGCGCTGCCTGTGTGAAATTGCTTTTGCAAACAGAAATGTGTTGCATATTATTTAAACTAAACTTCATGTAAAGTATAGTGCCAAGAGTATGATCCAGTCATGTTTCAAGGTGCTACATGTTATTAAAAGTAAACCCCAAGCAAAGTATTTTGACTGTACATGTTGTGGTGTTAAAGAGTCTGTGATCTATGTTATCCTAAACCAACTAGTGTTTTCAATTTGTCTGAAAAGGGAAGTGTTAGATAAGAAAAGCATGTGGGACATGGAGTGAGGTGGCATGATTTATGATTTTGTACAAACATAAGTTTTCCTATTCACTAATACATATGTATTCTTTCTACACACAGGCCTGATTCTTGACTTAGCTATGGCAGAGGAGTGAGGGATTTGCATGGTTTTTTATGAGTTACTGACCGGGCTAGATTGAATTACATCACAGGTATATTGCTGTGGAGCTTTTGATTGGTGGGGGGAACTGAACACCCTGTATTAATTGTCGTCCATAAATATATCCAACAAACAACATCCTGATTTTTGTCCAAACCCAAATAGAACTCGATGAAGAAATACATGTATGTAATCTTCTTATAAAAGTAGGCCTCACACTCAACCATGAAAAGTGTGATATAAACAAAAGCCATCTTTAATTCTATGGACATATCTTCACCAAATGAGGCATGACCCCAGACCGCATGACATTTCAAACATCAAAAACCAGCTACCTCTCAGCCAAACAAGAGGTCTGGTTCTTCCCTGGGATGTCGGGCTACAGTTCCCTCGATATACCCAGATATGTCAAGCTTACTAGCCCAGTGTCTCATCTACTAAAGGAGGAGTCATCGCTCATGTGCTGTCAGCACTACAACAGGCCTATAATTACATCAAAAGTTCTCCCTTAGAAGTGATACATTTATCATATTTCAACCCATCATGGCCCATTGAATTGACTATTGGATTGGGACCATACTGGCTCAGTACAATTAACACAGAACCAGCCCAAAACATGCAAAGGCCTATGAAAGCAAAGACTTGTCTACCATAGAAGCAGAGTAGTCCCATCTCTAGATACAGCCTAGTAGCCGTGGGCCTGCAAGCATTTCTACCACTTCCTCATTGGGAAATGCTTCGCATTAGTCACAGATAAGCACTACTTTCCTAGGGCGGCAAACCTAAAACGAGGATGCAACCACAGATTGAAGGCTGGGGCATCAGGCTACAAGAATATTATTACGATATCATCCATAAGCAATATCCTGCCGATTACAGGTCGCATCACCCCATAAAAGGAAAGCTGTCCACATCACCTGCAGAAGCAGGACACCTGAATTACATATCGGACTCAAATGCCCAGGTGATGCAACAGGACATTCATAACTCATATTTGGGAGCTCAGTGAAAAGCATGTTCACCTTATTCAGCCTGCTGCCTTACAACTAAATATCAAGGTACAGCCCACCAAGAGCTGAATGTCAACATATGTGTGCCTCTAACAGGGGTTAAAAGATGCAAGTTGATACACAGGCACAAAAAATCACTCACCCCTTTTGTTCTCCTCACTCACATAGACATAATTTCTTAATCTCCAGAGGTCAATTATCACCTGCTTATGACTAGTGGCAATTACAGATTTGAGGCCTGCCTGTAGTGTAATGCAAAAAGATGTCGATATCAGGGTTGTATTATTATAATAATATTTACCCTCTAATAATAAAGTGTGCAAAGGCTTTAATTAGCTGAACAAATATTGAGTGTAATTCAGTGTCCCTGCACTGTTTAAAAATACCATCTAGGCTACAGCAGCAGTGGAACTTCTCGGAAACAAGTGGCCCTGCAGGTAAGACAAACAAACACATGGAACCAAGAATTCCCCGTTAATGTTAACCTGCTCCGAGCCAGTTAATTACCTGGGTTCGTGTACCTTCCCAGGCTGTAGACCAGATTGCGTGCGTCATTCGCATTATATGCTTGTTAGGATCAGCGAGAACAAGCAGCTTTCCAAACAGGAGCAGATACCTCACGTGACCCCCGTTTCGCATTTTCATTTTCTGATTGTGTTTCCTAAATAGGATTGTGCTCGGTGTCAGTTGTTGCTGAGAATGAAACACTATTGACTTTAAGTTATGTACATGTACTGCACTGTTGATAATGCAGGGAATTTTAGCACTTCCAGGGACACACATGTTGAATTCTTAACTTATCATAAAACAGAAAGCTGCAAAGGTAACTGAGCAGGTTGAGGGACTCTTGCTAACATGTTTTATGTTATGATATGGCATTAATAACGCGCCTATACGCAAGCGTTTCAAGGCACGATGCGGCAAGGGCGGGGGAACAGTGGGAAGACAGAAACCACGATCTTACTAGGCCAGGTAACATTGAGATTGCACAAGTGCAGGAGAGGGGGGGAAGGGTAAAAGTGCGGGGCAAAAGGGGAGGGGCAGTGAAATACATAAGATAACAGCAAGATGAATAAACAAGACATTAAATAAAAGTGCGGCCAGCTGGTGGCAAGTGCAAGGCTAAGGGCAGACATCAAGGTGTCAAGTGCTGGCAGGGGGTAGTAGGGAGACAGAAACAGTCCCTGAGTGCAAGGGTTGCCACGGGGCAGTGCAGGTGTGCAACTGGAGGGGAGGGGACCTGGCCCGAGATCAGAGGGTAGCCAGGTAACAGTGCAGTTTCAGCCAGTAGATCAGCAGGGTGGGGCGGGGGGGGATAAAGCAGAAGCAAAGAGGAAGGTCTTGAGGTGCTTCTGGAACCGGAGATGGTTCTCCTCCTGTTTCAGACAGGCAGGGAGGCTGTTCCAGGGGGAGGTCCCAGCAGAAGAAAGAGATCTACCACCAATTCATTGCTTGGAGAAGCGACTGACCCGGAGGGAGTTGGAGGCGGATGAGCGAAGAGCTTGAGAAGGAAGATATTTAGGAAGAGAGAGTTGAAGGTATTGAAGCCCCAAGCCCCAGAAGGCCTTGTGGACGATGCAGATGGTTTTTTAACTTGATCCTCACCGCCACGGGGAGCCAGTGAAGTGATTTCAGTCCTGGAGAGATACGATCCCTGGGCTTGAGGCCAAGGACAAGTCTCAGTCCTGTTTTGGATGACTTGCTAAGGGAGGAGAGTGGAGGCAGGCAGATTTAGAAATAGGCTGTTGTCATAGTCTGGCCTGAGAGAACCAGAGCTCTGGAGACAGTGAGCTTCTGGGGGAAGGAGAGGAAAGGAAGAATACCTCTGAGGAGGTGCAGCTGGTAGTGTGACTTCTTAGAGATGTCAGAGATGTGAGGAGAGTAGGAGAGTGTGGAGTCGAAGATCACCACAAGGTTCTAAGCCTCACAGATGGGAGCAGGAAGAGGGCCAAGAGAGGCCCGCCAGAGAGTAACAGGAAAGGAGGGAGCAGGTGGGCTGATGGGGAGAAACTTGGTTTTACTGGCATTAAGGCAGAGATCATTGGCAGCACACCACTCCTGGATAGCAGACAGACAGTCGGAGATGAGAGAAGGAGAAGAGGTGGCAGAAGGGAGCCTGAAAATGAGTTGTGTCATCCGCATAGCACTGAAAGTTGGGGCAGAGAGCGGCAATGTGGACAAGAAGTGACAGGTATTGGTTGAACAGCCAGGGAGAGAGGTTACACTCAGAGAAACACCACAGGTGGAGATAGAGATAGAGGAGAGGAAGGACCCAAGTTGGACCTGGGAGAGTCGATCGGAGAGGAATGAAGTCCGCCAAGCCAGGGCCTGATCGGTGATACACAGGTTATCACGGAGACGGTTGAGCAGGATGGCATGGTTGACCATGTCAAAGGCAGAAGAGAGATCAACTTAGATGAGGACACACCGGGTGTTGGAATCAAGGCTGGAGATCAGGTCTTCACTGATGTTCAGGAGAGCATTTTCCATGCTTCTGGCAGCTCTGGGAGATGGCCAGCTTTTCCAGGAGTTTGCCCAGGAATGGAGTGATGGAGACTGTGTGATAGTTAGCCGGGCAGGAAGGATTGGTGGAGGGTTTCTTAAGAAGAGGGTGCAAAAGGGAGTGCTTCAGGGGGTGTTGGAAGGGAAGACTCCTGTCACAAAGGAGTGATTGCAGAAGTCAGACAGAACAGGAGCCATGGTGTCAATGTGGTCCTTGATGGTTTTGGAGGAACAGGGGTGAACCTGTTTTGACGAGACTTTCATAGATCAGATTTGTCTAGAAACCTCGTCTGGGCAGAACAGGGGAAAGGCAGAGAAGGAGGGGGGGGAGAGTGGCCAAAGAAGGGCCAGAGAAAGAGCAGGGAGTAGAGGGACGAGGAGTAGAGGAAGAGAGAGGGGACAGGATGTCCTGCAATTTAGAGATTAAATGAGAAGCTAGGGCTGTGCAGAGGGCCTGGGAGGGGACAGGAGAGGTAGAGACTGCAGCATGATTGGCCAGCTCCTTGCATATTTGAAAGAGTTCAGCCAAGTTGTTAGATGCCGCAGAGACACAGGCTTGTATGTGGGCTCTCTTCTTGGTGCAGACATAGAGCCGGTATTGCCTTTGGAGCAGGCGGCAGGCCAGGATGTACCAGAAGCATGCCATTTCTTCTCAGCCACCCTGCATTTGTGTTTAAGGGTGACGAGTTCAGAGTCGTACCAAGAGTTGCACTTGGCTTTGGGCTTCAAGCGGATCCTCATGACAGGGGCAAGAACATTGAGAGTATCAGATATAGCAGAGTGGAGCATGGGAAGGTCTGTGTTAGGGTGTGAGTCGGCAAAGAGGGGAAAGGGGGGGAGAAAGTGGTGGCGAAAGCCTCAACTGACACACGCTCCATGGGTCAGAGAACCGAGAAGGTAGGTGGAAGTGCTGGAGTTGGCTTGGCCTGAGGGGTAGAGAGGGTGAGCTGGGAGGAAAGGAGAACGTGATCACTCCAGGAGAGAGGAGTGGTGAGAGGGATCGAAAGGGGAAGGTCTGAAGAGATCGGAGCATCCAGAGTGGGCCCTGCAGAGTGAGTTGGGCTAGAGGGGAGAACAGAGAGTGAGAGAGTCACAGAGGTCACAAAAGAGTCCAGAGGAAGGACAGGAAGCATCCAGGTGGATGTTAAAGTCTCAAAGAAGGAGGAGTTGAGTGGTCGGGACCAGGAGGGAAGAGGAGAGGTCCGCCCACTCAGAGAGGAAGGAGGAGATCTGACCAGGTGGTTGATGGATGGATTCCCAGTAAGAGAATGGCCAGGAGAGAGAGAGAGAACCTGCAGACGAGGCATTCGAAAGAGGAGTAGGCCTGCATAGGAATGACAGAGGCAGGAATCCACTCAGGGAAGATCAGGGCTACACCCCCTCCGGAACGGTTGGATCTGGGAGCGGAGAGGATATTGTAGCTGTCGGGGAGGAGAGTGTCAAAGCTTGGGACAGAGTTGGCCGTGAACCATGTCTTGGTGAGACCGAGGACATTGAGGTCAAGTTCCTACAGAAGGTGGCTGATGTCCCAAGATTGTTTGATAGCTGAGCAAGGGTTTAGAGTGGCAATATGGAGAAGTTTGCGTCCTTGAAAGAATTCCGGGGGGGGGGGGGAGGTACAAATCAGAGGTAACCAAAAACAGCAGGGATTTGTCCACACAAATACCCCTTATTTTATGTATCCAACCTGCATCAGATAGGTCAACTTCTTCTTCATATCTTCAGGACTGGGATTCCCTAAAAGGCCTCCCCGCCGCCATGCAGAATAAAATACTTGACCATGTCCCTTAGGTCCTGAAATGACTTGCAGCACTGAAACGAGTTTAACTGAGCATGGATCCATTTTGTGGAATACATTTACCTTTGGCCGTCGAGATTGTGCCTTACTCAGCAATGCTTACCGAACTTCGTCAAGTGTCTGCCCCACATGTCAGACACCCACTAAGAAAGTGAAGCGAGTGGTACGTTCCACTATTGGGATATCCAAAGCCACCTTTCTCAACCTTCCTCGGAAGATTATGCATAGAAACCCACCTTGTTCTCCCCCTACTACAAATACTCTTTAAAAGCCTTTCTTGTCTTGTGCGCTTTTTACAAAAGAGCAAGCTACACTGTGCAGAAAACATGCAACTCTCTAGGCAGGAGTCACCTTGAATTTGGCACCAATGTAAACCACAACTTACTCCATTGTTTGCATCGCTAACTGCATTCATCCATAACCCAGTTTACGTTATACTGCAAAGCTGCCTAGTATATTTCGAGAGCCATATGTACACCCTCCTTCTGTCCTCTTAATATTGAGATCACCGAAAAGCACTCTGAGATATGAGTAAAAGGTACTAAATATCTCAGATAATAAATCCAAAATATCCATAACCAAAATGGTGTCTGTTTCCGATACAATTAAAGTGAGTGAAAGAATAAATCTCCCTTTTAAAGATGAGTTTATACCCATGATGTCCACTACCTTGACAAGCAAAAACATGAGTGCAGTGGACAGGGAGGACCAGGTTAGGGCTAGTCCGGGGAAGAGAGCCCTCAGGCAATTGCTGTTAAGGGATGCTGGGGGGATTCTAGGGGGGTGGTCTGGCCCCTTTATGACTCTGAAGGGAACAGGACCCAGTTGCAGCGGCAGAGGGAACGTTAGCACAGGAGGGGGAGGGGGAAGGAAGAGAAGAAAAGAAAAGTCTTGAGAAGTTTCCGGTATTAAGAAGAACTGACTCAAGTGTGAGGGGGTCAGGGTGGCCGTTCCAGAGAGTGGAACCAGCCGAGGCAAGGGCTCTACCTCCCACCCTCTGTTTGTTGAAACGTTAGAGCTGCACAGAGTTGGAGCCAGAGGACCGAAGGACTCTGGCAGGGAGATATTTAGGGAGTGAAAGATGGATGTAGAGAGGTCCCAGCCCCAGACAGCCTTGTGGATAATGCAAAGGGTCTTGAATTTGCTCCCTGCAGTGACCGGGAGCTAGTGGAAAGATTTTAGGGCTGGAGAAATGCAGTCCCTGGGCTTGTGGCCAAAGATAAGTCTCACATTCCTATTCTGGATTAGTTGAAGGGGGGAAAGAGGCAGATTGAGGAAGAGGCTGTTGCAGAAGTCGAGCCTATAGAGAAGTAGGGGTCTGGAGACATTGAGCTTCTGGGGGAAGAGGAGGAAAGGTAGAATGCCCCTGAGGAAGTGGAGCTGAAAGTTGGACTTCTTGGCAAGGTCTGTGATGTGCGGAGAGAAGGAGAGAGAGGAGTCAAAGATGGGCCCTGAGGTTTTTTGCCTGACAAGTGGGTGAGGGGAGGGGACCCAAGCAGGCTTGGCAGAGAGTGGGGGGGGCAAGGAGCAGGCATCCCAATTAATAGGATCTCAGTCTTACTGGTATTAAGGCAGAGATCATTAGCAGAGCACCATGCCTGAAAAGCAGTCGGGTATGAGGGAGGAGGGGGAGGAGGTAGAGGATGGCAGTTTGAAGGAGAGCTGTGTGTCGTCTGCGTAACACTGGAAATGAGTGGAGAAGGTGGCGATCAAGTGGGCCAGATGGGCCTGGTAGATTTCGAAGTGCCATGGTGATAGGCTAGAGCCCTAAGGGATGCCACAGGTAGAGAGTGAGGTGGGGGAGAGAAAAGGACCCTTTTGTACTTGAGAGGGTCTGTTTGAAAGGAAGGAGGTGAGCCACGCCACGCCAGTGCCCTGTCCGTGATTCCTAGAGTATCATGGAGACAATTTATGAGGATGGAGTGGTTGACTGTGTCAAAGGCAAGAGAGCGGAGGGAGTGTTTGAGTCCTGGTTAGAGAGCAGGTCTTCACAGGTGTACAGGAGAACTGTTTCCGTGCCTCTGAGTGCCCTGAAACCAGACTGGTGGTCATGGAGGTAGCTAGCCATTTCAGTGTAGACGGTCAGTTGGGGGATGACCAGCTTCTCCATGAGTTTGCCCAAAAAAGGGGTGATAGTTAGCCGGGCAAGAATGGTCAGCAGGCAACTGTTTTAGGAGAGGGTGCACAAGAGAGTGCTTAAGGGGTTGTGGAAAGGAGCCAGTGGTAAAGTAGTGGTTGCAGAGGTCAGCCAAGGCTGGGGCGAGAGAGCCGATGTTGTCCTTGATGGTTATGGAGGAGAAGGGGGGCAACTGTTCAGAGGAAACTTTCATAGAGCAGACAACTCTAGAGATCTCGTCTGGTGCAATGGAAGAGAAGGAGAGTATGGGAGTGTGGGGAAAGGGGGGACCAAGGGAGCCAAGAGAAGGGGGTGGGGTGGGAGCAGATGGCAGAGGTGCCAGGATTTTCAGAGTTTTGGAGGAGAAGTGGTTGGCCAGTGCAGAGTGCTTCGAAGGGAGGAGGAGACAAGGAGACTGCAGTAGCATTGGCTGGTTCTTTGCAGATTTTACAGAGCTCAGCCGTGTTATTGGTGGCTCCATAGATGCAGGTTTGGACATGAGCCCTCTTCTTGGAGCAGATCGTGAGATGGTGTTGCCTTTGGAGTAGGCAGCAGGCCAGTTTGTCAGAGGATGAGCTAGATGCCTGCCACTACCGCTCTGCATCCTTACACTTGGGTTTCAAAGCTGCCAAGTCGGAATCATTCCAAGAGTTACTTTTGGAGGCAGGCTTCATGCAGATCCTCATGACGGGGGCAAGGATGTCCAGTCATGAGGATCTGCATGAAGCCTGCCTCCAAATGCAGCTCTTGGGATGATTCCGACCAGCACTTGACTGAGTCAGAAGGAGAGTCCAAAGAAGGGGGTGGGGGAGATGAAGGAAGAGGCAAATTCAGCAACTGACCCACGTTTCCTCGATCGAATGACGGAGAAGGAGACTGGCAGTGCGGGTGGAGGCATCATCACTGGACAGGTTAGGTCGAGGTGGGATGAGAGGAGAGAATGGTCAGACCAGGACAAAGGGGTAGTAAGAGGATAGGAGAGTGGGGTGTCTGTTCAGATGAGAGCATCCAAGGTGTGTCCGGCAGAGTGGGTTGGGCCAGAGGGAAGGATAGTGAGGTCATGAAAGAGTACAGTAGCCACATGCAGAGAGTTGAGATGGATGTCAAAGTCCCCAAGGAAGATACGTTTGGGGGAGGAGGCAAGAAGAGAGGAGGACAGGTTCGCCCATTCTGAGAGTAAGAGGGAAGTTGTTCCGGGTGGCCTGCAGATGATAGCAAGATTAAGAGAGAAGGTAGGCAAGACAGATAGCCTGCAGACTAGGCTTCAAAGGATGAGAAGGTTTGAGTGGGGATGATGGAGGCAGGAACCTAATCGGGGAAGATCAGAGCCACTCCACCGCCAGGCTGGGAGGGCCTGGGATTGGACAGGAGCTTGGAGCTCTCAGGGAGAAGTGTGTCAAAAGCAGTGACAGAGCTGGCCTTGATGGGGTGGGGTGTCACCACTGGGGGGAAAGAGGCAATGAGGGAAGGAGGGAGGAGGGTTTGGCGAGAGAGGGGGGAGAAGTTGAAGAGAGATGGAAGACGCCTGTCAAGGAGGAGGTTGGGCTACGAGCCCTGGGTAATGGTAGTGCCATTGTGATATACATTAATTGTGCATTTGGAAGATGAGAAGTGAGCAAGAGCCCTTCCCATCTGATGACACCAGTAATGGGAGAGGAAGAGAAAGGGGAGAGGACAGAAACCGTATGGGGAGTCCATAAGTCAGAGGAAGGAACAGCAAAGAGAATGTCAGTGATAGTCTGTCTGGAGGAATCATTGATGTAGGTGACTGCAATGCGTAGGCTGGGTAGGAACTCAGGAGTGCCTTTTTAAATGTCTTCCTTCCAAACTTCATGGGAGAGGGGGATAGATGATGGAAAAGCAATTAGAATATATAGGAGAGATGGAGAGCACCATGATGGTAGAGACAAGAGGGGTCGGGGGATAGCAGGGGAGAGGGTTGGAAGCACTATTCAACAGTAGAATCTCAGCAGGCGGCCAAGCAGGCAGAATCAGTGAGCACAGTAGAGATGTCCAGATTACAATATCATTAACAAATTGGAAAGCACACCTACATTTGAATTTGCCAGAAAGCACTAAAAGGTGATACAAAATGGAGGATGCACAGTTGGAAAGTACACCATATAATCGAACTAGGGTTTTAGATTTTGTTTTGTCTTTTGAAGCAGTGTATTTAGAAAACAGCAGAGAGCATACAGTAAGTGGCACCACACAATGAATATTACAATTGGTGCAGGGATTGGAGGTTATAGTTAGGCAGGTGGGGTAAGGAGCACGAAACAACAGAGAGAAATCAGATAGTTCAAGGGAGGTATGCAGAGCAGGTCAATGTGATCCATTTTGCTTACCAGAGCAAATTCAAAATCAGGGTGTTTAGTGGTCAAAGCCTGCAGTGGTCCAAGTCTGTGTGATTCATTTTGAGAAATGTTGCCAAGAGGCAAAGGGGTAAGGAGTAGTGGCAAGGAGTGGTGCTCCCTCCAGCTGCAGACAGGGCTAGGCAGGTGCCTTAGCGGTGGGCCTTCGTCGGGGGCAGGGAGCTAGCTCAGCCTGCCGACTCTCTGATTAGTGTTAAGGCTGCTGGTCTGGCCAATCACAGAGGAGATGAGGCAGGCTGATGAGGGCCTCCATTGTGATACATGGCATTGTCCATGTTTGAGCTGCTTACTTCCACATGCAGTGGAACAGTCCCACAGGGCTGCTACAATGAAAAAGAGCTGAATTTCAAGAAAAGACGCGCCAAGGACAAAGGAGAGGTCAGATGGCACCCACCAGATAATTTTGAAGCTGGCAGCAGCAAAAATAAATTCAGATTAAGCCCAGCTACGCTTACCTGAATTGCGTGCAGCAAGCAAAGGTGAAAACAAATGCCTTGATGTCACAGGAGGCTTTTGGTTGCTGCTGCAGGCTCCAGGTCTCGTAGAGAAGTGAGGACACAAAGGGCTTAGTTGTGGGCCTTCGTCGGGGGGGCCGCTCAGCCTACCGGCTCCCTGAGTAGTGTTAAGGTTTCTGGTCTGGCATTATAGCGAGCTGGAAGTATGTGACAAACAATCTCTATACCAGGTGACCTTGTTACACAATTTGTTTTAGAGTGGGGCTCATGTTTATTATTACGTAGCATAAAAAGCATTTGTAAAATATATCCGCAAATGTTTAACGCATGTTTTATGAGCTGCGCCATATTTTAATTCATTTGTATGGTGGTGGTAGTTAATGGAGGAATGGATAGAATTGCATGCAGGGGACCTATTTGCACATAAGGCCAAATGTAACAAGTCCCATTTGTGCAATTCATGTATTTAAATAAAAGGACTCCAAGGCCCACCTTACGAGTTTGCTGGTATCCAGCTGGATATTCCCGCAGGATACCGGCAAACTGCCCCTACCATTAGCGGTGCCTGATGGTTCCGGCAACGGCAGGAAATCCCCATCCCATAGAGTCCCATAGCACTCCATGGATGGGAATGCTGCAATTACTGGCACTGGTATTACCTGTGCTGATAATTGCTGCATTCTTTAGCCTATGGGGCCCTGATTTACTGGCAGGTCAGGGCTAGATGTGGATCTGTGGCCCCCAACGGCAAACATTTTTCCCTGGTGTGGTAAAAATGCTGGTGCCAGAATTACTGGCAATTATACCAGCATTTTTACCAAAACTGTAATGAGACCCTATATATTTCTTCAAGTGCTAAAAACACAGTCCCATACAACAGGAGAGTTATCAGACTATCATTATTTTGTATTCTAGGACTTGTAGTTTTCCACTCAACATGTGGCAAGTAAAGGTACAAAGATATTCTTTTGGCTTAATGCGTTTCTATAAGTATTTACATATGGTCAGGTTGCTTAACTATGGGATTTGGGTACTTTTTAAGTAAACACAATAAATGTTTTACTGTAGTCCATGAAAGCCAGCAACTAACTATATGTGCCATGGTGCGCTCAGAATGGATGTGGTAAAGTGCCTAATTTCCATAGGGGATTAAAACCCAGGTTTACTGCTTAACAAATGGTGTGTAATCTGATTGAGTCTTAACTGCAGAAAGTGGACTCCTTACAAGTGATTAAGTTCATAGTATTCAAAAAATAGCAGTGCCTTATAATGGGGCAAACTTCATGATTTAAGGGACACAATGCTACCCCCTTGTGTTCCTCCATTAAGGCCCCCTTAGGCTGCCACCTAGTGTTAATGATTCAGTAACCCTCCTTCAGTTCCCATATCACTTAATATGACATACAGATATATAGTTTCACCAACCAGTCACTGCATCAGAGACTGTAGCATAAGATACTGACAGTAATTGTCTACCCTGCTTCTGCCAGTCACCACAGTTGCCTGGGCAGTTCAGAGTACTACCCCAAATGAAAATTAGTAACACCTCTTGCTATGCCCGGGTTATGCTATGTTATTGAGCCTTGCATAACATACCTTCACCCCTTCTCATGGTTTTTTGGAGCTTCAGGATCTGTACACTGGCCCAGTAGACTAACACAGCGCAGGACAAGGATTCTATTTGCAATGTTTTGTACTCAGATCTGAAAAGATACGGTTGTCTGTGGTGTAAAAGGTTTTAGCTTATTTAAATTGTGTGTGGCTGACTGTGATGTCTGTCAGAGTGGTGTTTAAGGAGTTTGGCGAGTTGGGTTGGTGTATCGGTGGTGGGTTAGTGTGGTGTTTAGGGAAATTTAGTGCACATATTTGTCTTCGGTTTGGTGTACCTTCCACTATTTAGCCAATGTTGTTTTTGCTGCTGGAGTTGTGTATGTGGAGGTGTGTTGTTGGCTAGTGGATGCTATGTCAGGTGACACTACGCAATGGCACATATTCATGGACCACAGCATCTAGCCAGTGTCCTGGGACCTCCCTTCTGGCTGCCCACTGACACCTCAAAGACACTACACGTGTAGCACAGTAATGGCCCAAAATGTCGCCCTCACAATTACGACGGCCCAAAATGATGTTTGGGGGAAGATGATATAATATTAATAAAGGGAGCTGCGGGGGTCTCCCCCCGCATATATATGTGGTGTAAAGGGGGTTTAAAATAAAAAAGTCTGCATTTTCGTCTGTCGTAATTATGACTGTCGCAGTGATCATATAGATCCGTGACATTGCCCAAAGAATGCACATTTTGATGGTAACTGCCAGTAAGATGTTGCTGTGGTTGTGAGGTGGTGCATGGTTGGACTGGTCAGTAAGATATTGCTGTAGTTGTGAGGTGGTGCGCATGGTTGGACTGGTCAGTAAGATATTGCTGTAGTTGTGAGGTGGTGCGCATGGTTGGACTGGTCAGTAAGATATTGCTGTAGTTGTGAGGTGGTGCGCATGGTTGGACTGGTCAGTAAGATATTGCTGTAGTTGTGAGGTGGTGCGCATGGTTGGACTGGTCAGTAAGATATTGCTGTAGTTGTGAGGTGGTGCATGGTTGGACTGGTCAGTAAGATAATGCTGTAGTTGTGAGGTGGTGCATGGTTGGACTGGTCAGTAAGATATTGCTGTAGTTGTGAGATGGTGCATGGTTGGACTGGTCAGTAAGATATTGCTGTAGTTGTGAGGTGGTGCATGGTTGGACTGGTCAGTTGGTAGTTAGGATACAGATCCAGCTGCATTGCGCCATCATCCCTTGTAAGACTGAGTGGTGCTACAGGGTCTATGTGATCACTGCGACCGTCATAATTACAACGGCCGAAAATGCCGACTACAGCAATATCTTACTGCCAGTTACCATCAAAGTGTGCATTTTTTAGGCAATGTCACTGGACAAATGTGTATTCAATTGGACAATTGGTTGCTAATTTGACACTAGTTAATTAAAATAATTCTTTGACACAACGGGTATGGGGAACCGTACACGTAAATTTGCCTCACCTTTACAAAGTCTTTGAAGGTACCTTCTCCCCTGTCATGTGACGCGTTAGCCCATCCCTACGTTTCGGTCTAGTTACGCCCCTGGTCAAATGGGCTTAAGTTTATGGCAAAGATGTGTATGAATTCTCTTTTGTTTGGAGTGTGTTCCCGTGATTATCACGTGAAAGCTGTTTGAATAATCAGAGTATATTTCTGTAAAATAACGATTTAACTATCATAGTTTACAGCGATTGATTTGGTAAAGAGTGTTCATTTTAGTACCTTATCCTAGACATGATGTAGGCAGGAACATAGGCAAACATCCCCAGGCATGTATGCAAGCATGTGTGTGTATCTGAATCCTCTAGTAGTGCTGTGCAGCTCATGAGAGACATTAATTAACACACCCTTTGCTCTGTTCTTGGATTTCAGGATTAAAGGGAACAGGCACCACCTTATGTGCTCGGCGTGACTGTACAATGTTCCATCTCCTGTCCAACTGCTGGACGTGGGTGCAGATGAAGCAGAAGCCAATAAGGTGAGGTGCTGGGTGACATCAAAGTCCCTTTTATTGACAGACAATCCATGGCACAATTTCAATTATATGATTACTCCAGAAGAAAGATGAGCACACCGGTCCAGTGAAACCGCTAGCCAACTATGACGCTGGTTATTGGTCGTCTTTGAGGCCAACTCAGTCTATTAAAATGGACCTTGAATTAAATGAATTCAAAGCGCATATAACAAAGAAGATATGCCATTTGCAAAATGTTTTTATTAAACTGTTGAACCACAAGGTTTGTTTGTATTGTGATGAAGTATAGCATCTGTCAAACTCAAGCAAAATATGAATATCATTTTAACGGCGCTTGGCTACCACGTGCCCCACCCACTCGCTAACTGGACTGAGCGTGCCACCTCATTGCATACTACGTTTAATTATAATGTATTAATTGTTTTGAAAACATCGTCACTTTAAAAAGCTTCTTGCAATTTCAATTTAACTGCATAATTGCTGCTCAAAGTTTCGATCTTAGCTCTTCCTCAGGTGTTGCCCCAGAGCAGTGGAACCGCTTGCTTCACCATTCACCAGTCTCATCTTTCTACAGCTTGAAATTGCAGAAAGGTGATGGTGTTTTTGAACAAAACGAAGCAATTATAAATACTGATTTTAAAAATAAGAGACACATTCTCCAGTAAATGAGTGGGATGCCTGATGCAATCAAGGTTCCTCCCCTCCCTTTATGCACCCCTCTCCCTCACCTTTTGTTTTTCTCTGGCTCCACCATAAATGTTGTCAGGCCTAGTACGGTAGTCGCCTGTCTGTTTCCATTTCCTTCCAACTCTCCCCCTCCCTTCCTTATCTATGTCTTAGTTCTTGCACTATCTGAAATGTTGTCAGGCCAAGCATGATAGTTAATTTCACATCTTTACTGTTCATGGTCTGTAAGAATGTCTTTGTATTTTCCCTTGTTCCCTCCCTTGCCTTGAAGCGCTTTGAAACACATTGTGTATAGGCGCTACATAAATAAACTATCATATCAAATGCCACCGAACTGATATATTCATGGTCAAACTGCACTCATATTCCGCCAGCTGCTGCATGTTGCACAAGCTGAACCCGCACTACATGCACAAATAAACGTTTAGATAATCTAGGCAAATGACCCTTCATTTTGTGTTTTATGTCAATATAATTCCAGTTTAACAGACCAGGCAGGATCTGAAAGGCATGGACAGTCCTGGACACACTTCACATGAAAGTGAGGTTACAGGAGTCCTACTAGATAAACCTGGAGTAGGTAGAATATGGGTGCTGCTCCAGCAATGTCACAACCACCGTAAGGCACAGAGTGCAAACTTCCAACAGAGCAGACGGTACACCTGGCAGCTTTTCAGGTTCTCCCTTTTAAACATGAGCTGCCAACATGATCATTTGTAACCCCTTCATATGGTTGTAAGTCATTTTCTCGATCTCACACCTTGCATGACTCTCTGAAAAAAGCAACATTTTCAGTTTTTTAAAAGATTTTATTTTTTTCGTTTTTTGTTAATGAGGTTTTCACTTCCATACTCCCCTTCTTCCCTGATCCTACACCCTTTCTACTCTTCCACTTTTCTTTCCCCTCTTTTGTTTCCTTTTTGCCCTATTCGTCAGTATTGAGTTGAGAAATGTAGATTCTCAATTTTGTTCATTTTTATAACTTCAAGCCCTTTGTCCACCTTTTGCTCAGGAGGTTCGGAGACTGAAACATCCTTTTCAGTTGTGCAAATACCTTAGTACCAGCAGGCACTTACCCCATCACCCATTGTCACAGGCAGTGGGACCAGCACACGACACAAGACTGAATAAGTGGGGTACAATTCTCTTGTATTTATACAAAACACAAAGTTTGGAGTAAGGCCTATGATGTATAACAGAGAAAGGTTATAACAAAAACAGCGATATATCCAAATACGAACGTGTAGAAGCTTAAGGATAACACAAGCAGGTGAAGGGGGCGTTCAAATCCTAGTGTAATGTAGGACCATGGTCCTGGGTCCAGTTTCCCTGGTCTAATATAGGAGGAGTGAGAGATTGTGGTCAGGGTTGTATTGCCCCGTTTTGATCCTAGAAAGTGGCATGCGGTCCTTGAAAGGTCTGATGGTTCCTGGGTCCTTCCTGCACAGTCAGCAGCCCTCTTTCCCTCCTTGATATGATATGATAGGTTATTTATAACGCGCTTAATAGATGTGTAGCACAACCACCAGTCCTCGGCCCCTCAGCTGTGACGGTTCAGGGTTCATTTGATGGCAGTCTATCTGTTCCCCGTCTGGTTTTTCATGCCTTATTATGGTCATGTTCCCCGGCCAAGACTGATACACAAATTCAAAGGGGTATTATGCCTTCTCCCACTCCTCGGTCTGGTTACCTAGCCCCCAGCAACGCTTGCTCATGTTTTCCAGCCTCTCTCAGCTCTGACATTTTATACAAGCAGGATCTGGATCAGGGCCCCCCAGTAAGTCATAGGCAAGGGCCCTGCCTTAATAATGCTAATATTGTGTGACTTGTTACAGACTCTGTCTGTTCCTCTCCGCACCTCCTTTTTTCTGTACAGCTCTCTGATTCTCCACCTCCTAGAGCTCTCCTTCTTCTAGTGCCATACTTTAAATCACAACTCTTTGCTTCTCTTCTTCCTCCCCCTAAACCATGATTATAGGGACCCAGGAACAGTCCATTGGGACATGGCCACCGAAAGACATGACCCTCCCGAGTAAGAAACTTGTGGTCCAAACACGAAGGCTGGTAGGCGGGCACTAATGTACCCATTCCTCCTCATACATTCCATAGATTAGCAGGCCAGGCATGGGACAGAGGCCCTCGGGGTTCCCCATGTGCCAGGAGGAGTCTCCCCCCCCCCCCGAGTCTCCTGAGCCACCCTCCCTGGGGCTGTACAAGGAGACTTCATCACACCACCATGGCAAAAATGTAAATATTTGAAACCCTACATTTTGTTTTACATTTTCTGTGGATCCCCCCACAATGGTGGGCCAAAACATATCATACTACACTCATCTGGGTGTGAATTATGTGGTAGTAGAGTCCACACACAGCTCTGCCAGGATAGATGTGAAAGCCACTAAGCAAAGGTGGAGGTGTAGCTTTCTAGTTCCATCCTGTCTCTGTAATTGTAGCATTGTCACCCTCTTCGTACTTCTCCCCTGCTGGTTATCATTGGGTTCCAGAATTGTGTGTAGCAGTCTGAATTGTGATGGGTCATAATCTTCGTCTTGCTCTTCATCAGACTGATCAGTGGCTGTCACTCACCATCAATAGATTCAAACACTTGTGTACGAGCGCGCTACAAATAAAATATCAATATTAATATCTGCAACTCCTCTCTGCTTCTGCCACAGAGCCAGTGGTCTGAATCTTCTCCTCTGGCAACAATGCCCAAGCACACACTACTTCATCATGCACACCAGAGTGATGTGTGTCAAAAGGTGATGCCGCTGAATCTGGAATAGATGTCTTCAATTTACCTCGGACACTTGTGGCCACCCAATGCACAAGGCAACTGCTGTTGCTAATGTAAAACGACCTTTAGCCGCATGCCACCTTCTTCCAGGGGCATGCTTAGGCCTCCAGACACATGAGTACTCAAAATGGTCACTTCTTTCTCTAGTGAGAAACACATGACACGTGCATTTTGCACTCAGAGCCGCTGAATGTAATCTCCTGCCTCCATACATTTCAAAGATATTCTTCTTCGCAACCGGCGTTTTCTTTTATTTATCCCAAAATACTGGCACTCTTAGTTACAGCCACTGAATGTAATCACCAGCCCCCAAACAATTCCAAGATTTTTCTTTGCAGCTATTGTTTTGTCTCATTACTAATCTTAGCAACCAGCATTTTGTTTTGTCACCACAACTGTTGGCACACTCAGGTACAGCCGTTGAAGGTTATCTCCTACCTCCAAACAATTCTGAGATCTTATCTTTGTAGCTAGTATTTTGTCTTGTCTATCAAAAAAGTTGGCTTATTTTAATTGTATGACTCTCCCTCAACCCAATCCAATTGTGAACATTCTACCTCTCCCTCAACTGCTCTTGCAACATTCTCCCTCGGCCCTACCTACCAGACTGATCACAAACTCCAACTGGGACTTTCCTTTTTATCTTGAACTCATCTGCCCCACGTTGTTTGAAACCTGAAGGTAGCTAGGGAAAGTTTGACTCAACAGAATCACCTGAAAACCAAGTGATTCTGGATTTGGTAAAATAAGTTCACTCAAGGGCTGCGTGTGACACATGCCATCATATCATCAGTGGCGTCATACTTCCATTCTGGAATTCAGTTGTGTTATGGAGGTTGAGCACCAACTGGTGATCATGGAGGTCCAACGGTGGGGTGTTTAACTACAAATGAACATACATGCTATATAACAGAGGTTCCTTCTGTATCCTTACTTCAGCACACCGAGAGAAAATCTTCCAGAGAATAGTCCCTAGAAAATCATCTCATTTTAAGAGCAATACATCAGGTGTGAGGACTTTCGAAATTTGGAGAAAGAACCGTTTTCATGAAAAACAATCCAAAATGGCCTTCCACTGACCTGTGAGGTTTAAGGGAATTGGCTAAAAGACCCAGTGCCATCAGTTTCACCTGAGAAATGCTTAATGCGTAATGGATCGACGAAACCCAAGCTAAGCTCAAAAAGTAATAAGATGAACAATCTGAGCCACCAAAACTATGTCAGATGTGCATGTCCTGATGTTGAAACCCTCTTGGGAACCATGAAGTGGCACACTCAGACCATGAAAGAATTGTTTCGGATGAAAGTTCTCCCAAGCGGGGTAGAGGTACGTGGAATGCCACCTGTGTGGTGAACCCGTCTGGCCCAGGAACTGTACAGGAAAGATAAACCCAGACTGTACATTGGAGTTGTCCCCATATACCGTGGAATAAACACTCTAAGCAATAGGTACCTGTTAATCAACATAGGAGCACAAAACGTATAAAGAGTTGAAGCACAGCTGGACTTGGGGGGGGGGGGGTGGGGTCTCAAGAAGTAAGAAGTCACCCCTTTTACTTAAGTCCTTTGGTAAGGGTGCAAGGATCTCCCCTGGTAGATACTGGCATTGGAGAGGGTTCCTGAATTAACAAAAGTATGGCTAAATACCTATAGAGTGAAAACCTCCTGCTGGTCACTATGTAGTTGTCCTTGGTGAAGTGACCACTGGATGTGTGGGATTTCACAGTTGCGAGAACTGTGATGTTGGCTTCTAGATGCATTGTTTCCTCTTCTTGTTTGCTACTGACATCGGCACATTGGCGTAATGCATGCCACCATCATATTTCAATGAAATGGGCATCACCGTTGTTCCCCCAGAGGCACCACGATAGAAGGGTAGAAACCTTATTTTGTCTCAGGAGGATAGCTCAACGGCAACGTGCTTGCCTTGGAAACAAGATGACACGGAGCAACATGGGTTCGATCCCCGGGTCCGCGCTTAGAAACCTCTGGGTATTAAGCGCGTTATAAGTAACCTATCATATCATATATCATATCATATCATTATAAGTAAGTAACCTATCATATTATAGTACCCTAGGAACGTGGGGCAGGCATCAGAGCTGTGCCTAACACAACATCATAACACCAAGGTGAAAAAGTAGCCAGTGTGACAATGAATGATCCAGGTCTCTATCCCAAGGCCTGGAGGGGAAACTGCAGACCAGGAAAACCAGTCTGCCACAGCAATATCACCAAAGGTGCGAGTTACCTAGAGATGACACAGGGTGGAAGTTGCAAAGTTCCACTCCCCTCCCCGAGTCTCTGACATTGCCCTGACATGGGTATTGTACTTTTTAAGCTAGAAGACTCAGAGTGTGATGATACACATTGTCCTTTTGCTAAAGCCCTACTCAAATCTTTTGGATGCAATTGGAGAGGTGATTGCACCATAATAAGACAGTGAGCAAAGGCAATACTTACATCCCAGGGGTGAGCACCTCAAGATCCAGTGTTTACTTCTGTGCAGGTATTACTGGTCTCAGGTGGAGCCCTGCAAAGATTTGCCTAGTGTTAAGTGACAAGGTTTGATTAGCGGCGACATGAGTGGCTAGCATCTGCTACTGACACCAGAACAAGGCAAGTTGCAGCATGCTGCGGCAGGGTCCAACCTGCGAACAGAGATCCCTGCATATGCAGGAGAGTCCCACACCACACCAACAGTGAATTTCCCAACACATACAATGAAGACGGGGTGCAAAGCTGTCGAAGGAGATCAGGAGTTGCAGAAAAACGGCACAAAGGCGGGAATCGGGGGGGGGAAAAACCTCTGCCTGGAATTAAAGCTGCCCAGCACTGGAACTCCCTTCCCCCACCTTAAGGGTAGACCAAACATATTCGCACTTCAGGCTTAAATACATCCACTGGATTAAGAAAAATTACTGCTAACTCGCAATCCGCCCACCATCAGCGACACCCCACGGTCATATCTGCCGATGTTTGTACAATTTTCTCACTTGTATCCTGTATTCTGTATATATATTTATGCACACCACTGCACAGCAATGTAACCAAGCTTAAAACTATCTGCATTTGTATCATTGTATTCTGTCTTCTGTACATATTTGTATTCACACTTATGCACAGAAATGTAACCAAGCTGAAAATGTCCTTATTGCTCTCTGCGCCCTGATACCCCGGGTCTGGCGCGCATTATGAATAATAAAACAAACAAACAAACAAACAAGTTGGCCGCTGAGCCTTATGTAGGCACAGGAAGTGCACAGAATTGGGGAAAACATTGCATTAGGCAATTAGCCTAATCCAAGAGCATCACATAATACAATACAAGTCAAAGCCAATCAGAAAAGAAGTTGGGAAGGAAAGGCCTGCAAAAGGCTAGAGTGGCAAAGACGGGGCAGAAGCACTTTGCCATGAGCCTGCAGGCACAAAGAGGAAGCGAGAGCCAGATTCCAGGACCAAAGCAAAGGAGCCTGAAATGGGGCTACAAACACAAACTGGGAGAGCCAGACTCCTTCAGTGCTTAGACAACGTTTTAGGTGGGCCGAGAGGTAGAAGGTTGTAAGAGTGGGAACCCCTGAATTGACCAATACTGCTTGCCAATCCGAAGGGCATGCTATCCTTTATGAGGGAGAAGTGAACTCGTATGTATAGAACAGGAAAACGTCTGGCAGGCACTAAATCCTGGTTGCATTACAAATAGTGAACTGGGTGTTGTACATCTGTGAAAGAGAATTGTGGCAAAGAAGCACCAGCGTGCTTTATTCTTGTGACTATGAATTTAGGCAACAAGTGGCTATTCACTAAATCCTTGAGACGGTGTTTGAGACTCATGAAGTGGCTGGTGTCTAAATACCTGTGTTTGTGAGGAGCACAGAGAAAGTTGGGGAAAGCAGTCTGCCTACCTACTAGAGAGAGAGACGGTTTATAGGTTGACCCATCTTGCAGTGTTTGCTTAGATTGTTCCTAGATAGGCTCACCCAGTTATCTAAACCCCGAATCCCTATAAACTTTAATCCCAACTACCTTCTTATAGGTAATACACTGAAGGGAAAAATCTTGCTTCTTGTGTCATGTGTTTTGTCAGTCAGCCACACCAGCAAAAACAGACTAAATGCATCCAGACAACCATAACATTTTATCCACAGAATAAGCGTGGCCAGCTCTTCGAGAAGCGTTGGGAAACCTCTGAATAGCTTTTTGCACTCCTTGAGATTCTGAACAACCATGTTCTGAGTGTGCTGTAACACACTCAAATTGTTCTAGAAGCCGGTACCAATTGTTGAGTGGAATGACATCTACAGAGCACACGCACCAACTTCCACATATCCCCTCACCCCACTTCCACAGCATCTGCCAGAATTTGGTGACAGTGATTTGGGAGTGTCTGATCCTCGCATGTCGGTAAAATGCTTTGCCATTGCAAGATCAATAGATTATTTTGAAACCATGTCCTTTTTCTTTCTGAGCCCTTGATTGATACTGCATTGTTTCACTTCTCTTTAAAGTGGTATGATGGGCATATCAGCACTACGGGAAAACAAGCAATATAGCTCACTGGATCCTACCTAGACAATTGTGCAACCTGCATATCATCTTCCCGCAATGTGCAGGGCAGATGTTCAAAACCACAAAGTGATCAGATACCAGGGCCACAATACCAACAGAGGCGATATAAAGGTGTTTCTATCTGAAAGAGTGTTCTTGATGGCTAATCTAGATGTTCACTATTATTACATTTGCTCTAGTCCAAATAACATTGCTTTACCATCGCAGCCACAGGATTAAGGTTAGTTAGTGTATTTATAAACTCATAAAAGACACTTCTTGGTTGATGGTTGTTTGATTTCTTTATACACTGCTCGGACACCATCAAAGTGGGCTCTTGACCCTGTCCTCCAGGATAACACCACTGGGGGGACATGCAACTCTGCCCACTGGAAAAACAAATAATTAGGTTATCATGGGCATCTTTAGACTTCTCATTAAGCTATTGATGTGGTTATTATTGGTAAACAATGATGTCTTAAAGTGTCTACAAAATATGAGAAGGGCATCCGTGTTAGCAAGATGCTGAGATTTCTGCTACCACATCGATAAAGCCCCAACAGCCATTCTCACTTGATGACTTTAACCCATGTGCATGTTTTAGATTTCCGAGTGTGGTGTAGCGAGTGAACCTATATAAAGGTGATGCAGTCTGTCTATAGCAGCAAGTACACTTGTTCTGCACATGAACACTCATTGGGTAATTGTGATTAAAATGGTGTGGGTTCCTGACTTTCAATTACAATAACTGCCAATGATGTTAGAATCCGAACTTATGATGGCAATGCCTGGGCTACGATAGCAGCACCTGCCAGATCATGTAGCAGAAGGGGCCAACAGCTGGAAAGTGTCCAACATCAACTACTGTCATGGGAACCACTGAAATACCGATTTCCTTGGACCAAGCTTACCTAGCAACAAACCGGAGTCACCAGAATCCATTGAGGCTAGGGCCTCCACAGTCTGACTACAAAAAGAGAATACAACTTTTAACTTAAAGAAAGACCCAACACTAATAGAAATGTCCTGGGGGGCGTGGCTACTGGCCATGTAGAAGGACAGAAGCTCCGGAGCTCCCAGTGATCCGACGAAGATCCTGAGAATACCTGCCTCCCAAACGCAGCATACCCATTGAAACAATAGGTGCAGGCGTGGGACTACAAGCAGCGTGCAATCCGCACAATTCGATTAAAATGGCCACCGCGCGGTGAGACAAAGGAATGGCGGGCCGGACACAGAGACGTTGCCGAAAAAAGCCCTGCAGGAGAACACCACGCATACAGCACCCGAGACGAGGGCACTAGCGAACAGGGGCACCAGGCAAGCCTGATGGAACGGTGAATGGGAGGCAGCCTGTGAATGCGAACAAACCGCCGCAGAGAGGCGGTAGGCAAAGAATCATCGAGGGAGAAATCAGAACAAAGCAGAGCTCCTGGGCACCGAGACGCGCGCCACGGCCGAGGTTGAGTGGGACACCGGTGGTGCCCTAAGCAGCGGAGGGCCGTGGGGAGCAGTCACGCACTGTCAGCGTGTGAAAGCCGCGCACACCAAGCTGCTCCACACACCACCCTAAGTCCTCAACACCAGAGAAACATGGAGCAGCTCCATAGGGACCCCGCCCGTAGCGCACTTCTAGCGGGGCGCGCGTGAAGCGGGGAGCATAAGGCATAGTGCCCAGAGCCACGGCGCAGAGCCTGGCCTGGCTCTCTGGGTGACCCACTGATACAATGAGCATTGCTACACTGTAGCAATCCGGGGGAGCGAAAAAGGAAGAGGCATGAGAGACTGTCTCTCGCTGCACTATGCCACTGCAGCCCCAATAGGAACATAAAAAGGAGATATAAAAGGCGAGCCCCACCACGAAGCCACAGCAGGAGGACGCTCGACCCCAAGGGAGGACTGCACAGCGGGTCACAAGCCTGCACAAGGAACAGAACACCCACAGGGCACAGTTACACACAGACATGGGCCGCGGGCATGTGGATGCCAGGCCGCACCGCAACACACTGGGTCCAGGAAACAAGGGCGCCAAATGCACCGCAAAGGACCGTACAGGAAGCTATGACAGGGCACAGTTGTAAGCCCAGCCGAGGCACCTGAAGCTGTACCACAGTCACTGACAGCCCAGAGAACCAGTGAGGCACAACCCCACCTCCGAAGGCAGGCAAGGCGGGAACCTCGCTGAGACACACCACGGCACCCGCTGCACTGCCCTGAGACATTCCCACGGGAGCCTTGCTGTACAAGACTGTAACCTAGCATAAGGAGTAGCGCAGGAAAGTGCAAAGCAAGCTGTGGCCGCCCCTGGCAAGAAGTACAAGTAAGACAGTCTAACCCTGGCAGCACCACAGTGAACTAGCCCAAAGGAGACCACTGCCTGGGAAATGGACAACGGTGCCAGAACACCCGCAGGTGACAGCAAGCGGCCCACACACATAGGGCCGAGAGCCTGATAGCAGCAAAAGGCTGCACCATCCAGAGCTAGGGTCCTGCCCACCTGGAACCGCAAAAGGAATGGCATCTAAGCAGACTAAAACAAAAGGTAAGCAATCCACGATGGAGGACTTAATCAGCGGGAGGAGCCAGAAGCAAAGACAGAAGTGCCCAGCTGGATGTATCTCCAGCACGAGGAGACTGGCAAATCCTAGAAGCCAATCCACACCTGAAAGCGGTGTGGGAAACGAAACAGGGAGACACAGAGCACCCGATCTCACACCCCCTTAGAAAGGTTGGTTGAGTTACCAGTAGTGCGGTAACCTCCTGCTGGGTTCCCAGTACCGGCCTAGCTGGATAGGACCAAATACGGGATTGCCTGAGATCCAGGGATGGAGCTAGGCAACAGTTGGGGGAGGGTGGGGAGTTGGGGAGTTTGTAGTGATAGTTGTTAGGGAACGAGCTGGCACCCGCGCACCTCTGCGCATGACCCGGGCTAAGTATTCTCGGGTCAAAGGACATGGAGGGTGGGACAGAGGAGGGGATCTAAAGGATAACGGGTGACTTCAGAATAATAACTTGGAACATCAGGGGACTGAACAGCTACCTGAAGAGAAATAAGGTGATGATGTACTTGAGAAGGCAAAAAGTAGACATAGCTTTGTTGTAGAAAACTCGCCTCACTAAGGAGAAACCGGAGGTAATTAAGAAAAAGTGGAGAGGGACCACCATAGGAGCAACTTATTCGGCATACACCAGTGGGGTGATCATTTGGGTGGCACCACACATGCCTTTCCAGATACTACAGATCACGGTAGAACCGGATGGGAGGATGGTAGCGCTCCGGGGGCTTTTAGAGAACAGGGAACTAAGTATCATAAACACATATGCCCTCAACCAAGATACAGTGACCTACTATAAAACATTATATTGTAAGATCAGCCCCCACACAGGAGGAGCGATCATATGGGGAGGGGACTTCAACTGTACGCTAAACCCCAAACTGGATAGATCTGACACGAAACTAGACAAGCCCACCCCCGCAGCAAAAGCGATACACGAGCCCTGTTGACATACTTCGGGCTAGAGGACATTTGGAGGCGGCAACATCCGGCTGAAAGACATTACTCACACTTTGCGGCCCCACATAATCTGTACACAGGGTTGGATTACATGTTCGCCACCCCGGAAATAGCGGGGGAAGTGGTGGGTTCAGAATATAAGGCGAGAATACTATCAGACCATTCCCCTTTGGTCATGGAGTGGAAACACCAGCCCCCCAGAGCCAGAATCCCAACGTGGAGGCTTAGAGCCGAGGCACTGAAGGATACTACATTCCAAGAGGACCTACAGGAAGAGATAATTATCTATTTTGAGAACAACACAGGCAGCGTGAAATCAGAGGGAACCCTGCGGGAGGCCTTTAAGGTGGTAATAAGGGGGGGGTGGCCCTATCCAAATCTAAAGGGCTCCAGGGGGGCATAGAGTGAGAGCTGCAGGAGACAGAGAGGAAACTAGAAGCAATAATGAAAAAAGAAGGCACCTCACAGGAGGAGGCAGAACGTGTGAGCCAGTTACAACTGGCTTGAGGGGAGCTTTGGGAGAGGCTAAGCAATCTGAATTACAAGAAATATATCGAAAGACAACACGCCGGGGGGAGACCAACCAGGGAGGCTGCTCGCGTGGCTATATAAAAACGAGGCACCAAGATCAGCAATTAGAGAGATAACGGGAGAGGCGGAACAAGTCTGGAACACCCAGGAGATGGTGAATGAGAGTTTCCTTAGATTTTATAAACACCTCTATGCAGATACGGGGGAGAATACGGAGAGAAAGACCCAGGAGATCCTAGGGGACATAGGATTGCCCAAATTAAGCGTGGAAGATAGAGAGAACTTAGAAGCCCCAGTCACACTGGAGGAACTAGAAGCAGTGGTGATGCATCTACCCACGTGTAAAGCCCCAAGCACAGATGGGCTCCCCAGTGAGTTTTATAAAGCGTACAGCAAGAGATCCTTCCCCCGCTACTGGCAATGTTGAATGAGGCATACAAAAAAGGGAGACTGCCGGAATCTCTGAGAGAGGCGGTAATTATCCCGCTCCTTAAACCAGACAAGTCAAGCGTAGACTGCGGGTCGTACAGACCACTATCCATGTTAAACCAGGACAGCAAAATCCTCATGTCAGTACTAGCAAATAGACTTAAGCTGGTGGTAAATAAACTGATACACCCAGATCAAACTGGTTATGTCCCAGGCAGAAGTATATCCGACAATCACAGGAGGCTCCATCACATTATACAGCAAACGAAGGGCGACCCAAACGAAATAGCAGTAGTCTCACTAGATGCAGTTAAAGCCTTCGACTCGGTCAGGTGGCCATGGTTGATGGTAGCTTTAAAAGAATACGGGATGGGACCTGGGTGCCTACGGTGGGTGAAAATGCTGTATAGCTCTCCCACAGCCAGGGTCAAAACGGGAGCGATAATCTCAGATAAAGGGCAATTTAGCAGAGGCACGAGACAGGGCTGCCCGTGGTCTCTGATGCTGTACATCCTCGCATTAGAGCCGCTGGCAATTTATCTGAGACAGCAACATAGTGAGATAGGAGTGCACACCAAAGGGGGACCGCACCTGATATCACTGTATGCAGATGCTCCTGTACCTACGATACCCGGAGGAGAACTTGCAATACATCTTGGAAGTGATGGAGCTATATGCGGCTCTCTCCGGGTAAGCGGTCAACGCCAAAAAATCGTGCATGTTCCCCTTGGGTAGATACAAAGACATTCCACAGAATAACCTACCCACCCTGCAAATAGCCTGGCAGACCAGAACGTTCAGATACCTGGGGATCAAAAATACATCATACGGTAGCAGACGAGCATAAGTATATCACAGAGAAAGCAGTGGAAGGCATCAAGAATAGCATGGAGTTCTGGGCAAAGCTCCCCCTGGCCATGGTAGGGAGGGCAGCCTTGCTTAAAATGGTGGTTTTACCTAGGCTAATACATTTTTTAACAAACATCCCACACATGGTGCCCAAGCGCTTCTTCACTAAACTACACAGTCTAAGCAGAGGTTTCCTATGGCACAACACTAGAAACAGAGTGGCCCTGTGGAAACTACAGAATGCGTACGACAAAGGGGGGGATAAATCTACCGAACTTCGAGATCTACCACCTGGCGGCGCAGTTACAATATGTAGCTAGGTGGTTGGCGGAAGACGAGACAGCAGAATAGACTGCTGAGGGTTGAGAGCGCCCCATACTTTCTAAGAGAACTAATATGGCTACCCAAATCAGAGAGGCAGGGGAGACCGAGATTGCTAACACTGGGCTGGAAAATTTGGCATAAAGCATGCCGGGCCATGGGAGGCCTGGCCCCGTGCTCCCCGCAGGCGCCACTTGTGGCGCTATGCGGGGTAGATGAACAACTAAGGAAAGGATCCGAAAATATTGGGAGCTGGTGGGCCTACCTACCCTTGGGGATATCTGGCAAGAAGGGGAGGCCCTGGAATTTCAAACGATAATGGACAGAACTGGGATACACGCGGGGCAGCATATTCCATATAGTAGAATAGTCAAACAGGTGAAAGAAACGTGGTCGGAAATAGCGCTAGCAGAACAACCGGATACAGTCATAGAAATTATGTACTACATGTCGGAGGCAGGGCATGGATATACGAACTGACAATGTCTAGAGTGGGAAAAGAGTGGGAAAAGAGCTCCAACTGAGGCAGGACTGGGAGGAGGAAGCGGGAGAAACCATGCAGGAAGGGCAATGGGAAAGAGCTCAAAGATACCACAAGAAGGTGTCCAGAAATGCGAGGCTGCAACAAATCCAACTATATGTCACCCACAGAGCATACATGACCCCCCCCTCCCCCGAATGATTGCCAAATTCGGAAATACAGAAGCACAAGAAAGCCCCAAGTGTGGGGAGGTGGGAGCAGGGATGATCCACATGTTCTGGGCGTGTCCGGAGGTGGGGAAATTCTGGGAGGAAATTAAGCACAAGCTATCTGAAAAGGGAATCAAACTAGACGTGGAATCGAAGTGGGCATGCATGCTGGGGGGATTCACCAGGCCACGTAACCTGAAACACGTATGTAAACTGAAGGACCTAGCATACATCCTGGCCAAAAGGAGAATTGCCATGAGCTGGAAAGCCGCCCATAGACCCACACTAGAGGTATGGTGGAAGGACCTCCTAAAATGGGCAGACGCTGAGACAGTGGTATGGTATGCGGCGGACAATAAAGGGGAAGGTGAAGAAGTGGGACCACTGATAGAATAGAGACAAATGATAGCCTCGCTGTATGGGCCCACCCAAGTTAATCCCAGTGACGATGACACACCCGAGAACGAGGAAGAGAACTAATCCTGGGACGTGAGAGCCAGAGGTATAGTGGGAGGAGCTTGAGTTTTAAGGGAAGGGAGGTGGGGGAGACACAAAGGAGAAACATGTATTGTATGCTATGATACTTGTAACCGAAAATGTCGGGAGTGAAAGTTAAGATTTGTTTGTTGTAAAAACCAATAAAAACTATTTTTAAAAAAATGAATAGAAATGTCCTACCTTGACTGGCTAGGCAACTGAGGAAGTCAAACCGATTCTCTCATACTTCCTCAAAAGGGATGGACTCTCTTGTTCCTGAAGTTGCATGGGGTGGACTACACAATCCCTTATTGAATTCCTATTCCGCCCACAATACAAGCATTATCCCAGATAACTCTGTTGCCCTCTCTCCTTACCTGTGAGCGGACCAGCCTGCATGGGTTCATCCAGCCCATGACATCCAGCTGGTTCAGGAGATTGCACTTTCCATCATGGGGACTCTCTGGGGAGAACCTACACCCCAGACACCAGTACTTTGTTGCTCCTTCTTGCTTTCATTACGGCGAAAGTCAATGGCCATAAACAACTCAATCAACCCTGATTTAAGGTTAGATATGCGATTCTAACAAACTCAGCTTTGATTTGCCCCTTGGGGCCCCTCCAAAACAGGGTTGACTGAATCATTTCTAGCCAATGAGGGGTCTGCAGCAAGCTGAATACACGTAATATAGCAAAGGACATCCATTATGACTTTCTACAGACCACAAAAAGCCTCCTCAGCTGAAAAAAAGCCTTGAGGGCCAAGCATTTGGCAAAATGCTGCCTCAAAGGTAGAACAATTTTCCAAGGCTGAGTGAATTGCAGTCATAAAGGCCATCATCCAAGCAAAGGCAGAACCTATAACTCTTCAGCCCACAGTTCAACCTTCAAACAGACTGACCTAAACAAATTAAGCTTAAACTGACGCAAACCACAATGGAATAATACGTGTATTCATCGGCAGCGGGTGGAGGGGGTGGAAGGTGCTGTGCAGCGGTGCTGGTACAGAGGGGGTACCCACCCTAAAAGAATCCACGAGAGGTCCGGTTAAAAAAGGCCAGACCTGTGGTGTTGCATGTCACCCCTGCCGAGGGGACATGGTATCCTCCAGTGTGTGTTGTGGTCACATGGCTTCCCATGTGACCACGTTAATAAAAGGGCCGAGCTGCTTCCGGCTCGTCAGTCAAGACGGAAACTGACTCCAGCGTCGTTCTTGGAGCACCCTGCTGGTGCTGCGCTGCAGGCGCTGGGCCCAAGGACGGGGCCCAGCTTGAGGACGGTGCCCCTGCCGGGCAACGCCGTCCTTGTGTGTCCCCCAGCCCCCAACAATGGCGATGAAGGTGGGATGGGTGCTGCGTGTGCCCCAAAGAAGATGTGCGGTGGCGGGCCCAATTCCAGCTGGGCCCGCAAAGGTAACATGGTGGGCGAGCTACCCGCCCGTCTCCTGAGGGAGACGGAGGAAGTCTGCGGCGTCGGCCGCGTGGGTGGCTGCACCCCTCCCCCACCTTGGATGCGGACTCTGCCGCCACATGGATGGGGAGAGAAAGATGGGTGGCATCAGCCGCAAGTGGAAGAAGGTCCGGGTGCCCGCCCTGAGGCGCCCTGCCCCGCTGTCGTGAGAGGAAGAAGAGATTGCCCTGGGGCGTTGGCCGCCACATCGGGGAGCTGGTACCCCCTCCCGTCGGAGGGAGGTGAGTTGCCTGCCCCCGTTGAGGAAAGCGGCATCCGCCGCGTTGGGAGGGGGGGTAAGCTGCCCCTCCCCACCCGGAGGCCACACAACATGGAGCGGCTGGGGCACACAGCATCAGCCGCAGTGGAGTCTCAGAAGCGGCCTCGGCCGCATGGAAATGGAAACGCGGCATCAGCCGCGGGAGCGCTCCCTCAGCCACAAGTAGAGGAAAGGAGGGGCGGACCCCCGCAAAGAAGATATGAAGTGGCATCCGCCACGGAGAGGGGTGAGCTGCCTGCCCCTCCCCCACCCGCAGGTTGAGAGGGGGAGGAGCGGCAATTTAAAAAATAAAAAGAAATTGCAAAATGGAACATTTGCCGGCGGCAGCCTCATCAAGAGTCCGGGTCTGCCGCGGCACACAAAAACAAAAAAAAGTGAGTACTGGACGATGCGGCGCGCTGCTCCTGCCAAGCACCCTCGTGTGCACAATCCAAAAGAGGAAGGTGACAGGCTCCACCTCAGGCATGGTGTGGCAGCCCCACCGCAATGAGAACTGCGCTGGCCCCGCAAGACTGGGCTATCCAGCGGTGAGTGCTGGTGTGCTCCATCCTGGAGCAGATCAGTAACACAAGTGGAGGCGGTGGGGAGTTAATTCAAAAGTTTTGTGCTGCTCTTTGGAAGAGGGAGGAAAAAAAATACAAAAAAAAACGATGATGCAGGCCCAAACCCAACAGGGTTTGCAAAAGGAACAATGGAGGCGCTGCCCATCCCCACCCGCGACCCGCGGAGGGGAGGGACAGCGAGCATCGCCACAAGAGGAGACATGAGGCGGGCCCACCACCAACTGGGCCCGCAAGGACATTGTAGGATCGCACTGTAGAGCAGGCAGAGGAGAGGCCCGGGAGCCCCTCCCCCAATGGCACCCTACCACTAGTGTTTGCCTACCACCCGCCCCCATGAGGGAGAGGAAGCGTGATGAGGGGTCTACTGCCATACCGCCCTGGTGCCGGTTCTCCATCGGTGGTGCCCCCCTGAAGACTGTGGACTTGGCCGATGTGGCTCCTGGGCCTCCCCAGGTGCGGCTTTGCCGGCCCCTTTTGACTCTGGTGAACGTGAGGGGGGACACAGACAGTGTCCAGATACGGAGGTGCAGAAGATGGATGTCATCACCAACGTCCTTGATGAACACTCCGGGCCTGCAGAGACAGACTGGTGTGGGTTGGTTCACTGGGTGGGAAGTATAGTATGATTCACCTTTGAACACGATACGTGCCTCAAATGGTGCCAGTAGTTTTAGTATTGTGTGATGATAGAACCACTCACCCAGGTTAATAAAGGCTGGGACAATTAGCAGAGTGGTTTGGATAATAGTAGTTGTGGTTGTGTTGGGATTGTTGGGGGTTTTTGTTTTGTCGTTATGGAAAAGGAGGAGTGTTGCATGTCACCCCTGCCGGGGTGTGTGTGTTGTGGTCACATGGATTCCCATGTGACCACGTTAATAAAAGGGACGAGCTGCTTATGGCTCGTCAGTCAAGACAGAAACTGACTCCAGCGTCGTTCTTGGAGCACCCTGCTGGTGCTGCGCTGCAGGCGCTGGGCCCAAGGACGGGGCCCAGCTTGAGGACCGTGCCCCTGCCGGGCAACGCCGTCCGGACGGTGCCCCTGCCGGGCAACGCCGTCCTTGTGTGTCCCCCAGCCATGTGCGGCGGGCTGGGGTGGCGACCCCGGCCTGGGTGCCCCCAGAGCCGGGGCCGCGATGAGCCGGGTGCCCCCAGCCACGTGTGTGTCACTCCGGTGATCCGGAGCGGGTGGGGTGACCCCCACCCCTTGTGTCCGCAGCGTGATCGCCGCCCTGTGGGTCGCTTCGGATGCTCCCCGACATGAGTATGGGGCTGCCCGGTGACCCGGAGCAGCCCCCAACATGTGGTATACATCCTTTTGTTCTGCAATCCGCAGGTTCAGCCTTTTGTAACTGGCCTTTAAACATAGGTTCACACCAAACGCCCGTTATTGCCAAGGAAGCAATGTTTCAAATATTGTCAGACATCTTAAAATGGGCTACTACAGGCACTCTCCATACCACTGCCTTGCAGCAGGCTCAACCTCCAGGAAAGATGAGCACCCTTCACCATTCCACAAAGCTGTCTCTGATAGGACTGCAGCTCTCTAGCCCCAAAGGCCACAAGTGCGGGCCGGAACGGCTAAGCAGACCCGGAGTCCACAGGCCTCCATAACGAGAAGAATGCATAGCATTAGCTGGACGCAGATAGAGTATGCAAAGGAGTCTAAAGGCCTGTTATCCTGTATTGTTCATCACGTTGGAATTCCCAAATCAGAGAAGGCCTTGACAAATGGATCTATGTCGGAACGCCACCCGTTGAAGGCCACATACCAAAAGGCTGCATTTATTAAGCCAATTTGGTTCTGCTTCAATGGGCGGGCAATGGCCATTTTGGAAGGGGTTACCCCTCTGAGCTTCCCAGCCACATTGGAGGAGTCTACTTGTATTCAGGGTGGTTTCACCCCCGAACCACTCTTTCATGCTCCACCTCTCACACACACACACATATATAAATACACAACATAAACAATTACCATACCACGACAGTGTCTTCCCTCTCCGGGGTTGCTCTGGGGTCTGTCTGTTCAGCCCCCTGCATGTACTTTTGTGCAGTATGGTGCTGGGCCCGGCCTCAGAACTCCCCAAACTAATGCTTACTGTCTTCTCTGTACGCAATCACACACATGGATACACTAACACTGTTATACTTGAGGAACTCGCAGGGATTCCCGAAGTTGAAGTAAGCACCATTTTTACTTGTGTGGACCTAAAATTAAAGGGCAGACATGTTTGTTACTCTGCTTTACTTAGGAGGACTTAGTTGACACAGAGCCTACTAGTGGGGACACAAGTAGGTCCTCAGTAAGACAAAGAAAGGATTTGTATTTGACTGTGTTGTGATCCAATTTGCCATTTTCTACTCATTGCTACGTAGATGCTGGGGGTGAAGGTTAACTCATATTTCACCTATAGACAAATACCCAAAATATATGATCACCGCAATAACGTTTTCGCTGGAAGTGTTAATCCCAGCTCACTCGAAATGACCCAGTATGTATGGTGTTCATCAATTAACATTTGTGATTGTTAGGGAGTTTTACACACATTGCTGTCTGTGACAGAACTTGGAAAATAGGCATTTATTATATAAACTAAGTCAAAGGTGATCACTCACAAGTCAAGTAAGTACTCTAAAAACAGTAAGATAATATAGGATCACTTTGTAATATTCCCTGGATAATAAAGCACAGTTGTAGTAACTTAATAGCATTGGTGGTAACATATCACTTAGTAAAACCATCTGAAACATGTATGCAAACTGTTCCAAACTTTTAATAACCTTATTTCAGCCTGTATTAAAGAGTCAAACCCTATCTTCTGTGAGTCTCTCAATATTCAGCTGACTCACTGGGCTAACACGTGGCCAGGGGTGGAGCACAAAAGGCGGGAAAGCAGGGTAAAATGTTCAGTATGGCGGAGTGCAGCAGGAGTTCTTTCCAGTATTTAAGGTAAGTAAAGTTATTTATACACAGGCAAGAGAATCAGGTTGTTCCTTTGTAGGTTTGTCCCAAGGACCAGTGTCCTAAGGCAGGGTTAGAGTACAATGGGTAGTCCACCCCAATGTAACTTTCTGAGTAACCAGGAGGGCTGTGAGATGAAGCTATCTGCAGCCCCCGGAATAACAGGATCAAGCAAACAACCCATAGGTAAGCTGTACCAGGGATAGGACAGTACCTTTTAGTTGAAGAAACGGTTGCTGAAGGACAGTTCCAGTGGTGAGGCTACAGCAGACCCACTCGCTGGTTTCTCGGTCTTGGCAACAGAAGAAAGGGTCTTCAGTGGATCTGGTGACAGCTCTCGTGCAGACCGACGCCCAGCAAAGGATCTTCTCGATTCTGGCTTGTTGATGCTTTTTTCAGCCTCGGTTGAAGGAAGGTTATCGCAGCGGGAGACTCTTCTCGATTTCTCGGTCCCTTGATCCTTGTCTCGGGTGAGGGGATGTTTGGGAGCTGGATCAGATCACTGCAAGTTTAGGAGGCCCACAAAGTTTCAGGTGAAATTGCGCTTCAGGATACGATGCACAGCAATGCAGCCGAGGTCCCACAGTATTGGCGAATTGCAGGCCGTGGAGTTCGCAGCTCTTCAAGGGATGGCTCAAAATGCAGTTTGTCTTGGCACTGGTTAGGCCCCCCAGTCCCAGGGTGGAAGTAGTCATCTTTGGATCTTCCCAGTCGCTTAGAGTTTGTGGTCGGGACAGCAGTGTTTACTCAGCAGGTGCTGGCGGTCACTGGAAGTTGCTGATGACTTCCTTCTTTGTTTTTGTTTTTTTTTTAATTAAAAATGATTTAGTTACATTATATCTCAGAAAAAGTTCAGTAAACAAAAGAAAATATATTCCCTGGTTTAAATAAAGCAAACAGAATAGTTCAACTAAATTATTTAAATTCAGTCCTCATCTGCAAAATCTTTTCAGGTCGTTACAGATATTCAAGTACCTATAGTCCTTTTAAATTCTTGTTAATCGACATTATTGAGTCCCAAAATTGAATTACTCTAAAGGTGAGTAGTTTGTCGTTTCCAAGGATAATATATGCCCAATGATCATTACCGTCCATTTGTCTCGCCTCTGGAGGGAGCATAATTGCGTATCTTTCTCGTTTCTACCTTGTTGCCGGACACTCCATTTGGACGATTCAGTAACATTTCTCTAGTTACTTCTGCGTTCTCCATTAATTGGCTGCAGTAAAGTATTGATTACTGTCGCGTTTATCGGGTTTAGCTTGTCTCGCAAGATGTGGATTGGAGGAATACTGTAATTTATCAGTGTTTTCCTGTAAAGATCTAAATATTTCCAGATGACTATCGAGACCAGGGATTGTAGAGCAAGCTCATATCCGATTCTCATCATGGGATACAAAGCCGGTAGTGGCAATATCTTCCTCCAAAATATGGCTTCTAATCTGGTCCATATTTGTCAAGAAATATTTAATGCAGGTTTGCTCCCGAATATCAGAATGGCTATTATTTTTTGACAATAGAAAGTCATCACCGGTTTTAGAGAGAATTTTCCATACTTTTTATGAATAGCTAGATCTTGTCACGCTAAAGAAATTGACTTCGTCTTTAAATGGTCCACCCATCCAGCATCTATTGTGGATTGGGTCACCCACACACCTAAGTACTTGACTGTTCGTACTGGGATCAGTTTTTCACCTTTAATGAATATGCTCAAAGACTGCTTGATTTTTAAATTGTTTCATTCCGTGTATCGCACTAGGGCTGCCAACCTCTTTTGAAGACCCATTCGTGTCTTGTCAAGCAGGACAATATCGTCCATGAAAAGTATTTATGGAATTTTGGTAGAGTTCAGTGTTGGCGCTTCTCCTGTTGCTGCTACTTGAGTTAATCTCAAGTCTGAGATGTATAGAACGAATAGTGTGGCCGCCAAGGGGCAGCCCTGTTTTTAACCATTTCTTGTTGGAATTACTGCTGACATCGTTCCATCTAATGATTGGCGGATCTTGATCGAGGTTTGCGTGTACAGTGCTCTGATCGGTTCTATGATGTTTTGTGGACAGTTCCAGTTTTTTTATTTTTCCCAAAGTATCTGTCGGCTTACCGTATCAAACACAAGTTGAAGGTCTACGAATATCGCATAGGTGCAGATGTTTTTTCTTATTGCTTTGTGTTTAAAACAATTTAGCAATAATAAGTTAACAGTTGTGCCAACATTCTTTGTAAATCCAGTTTGTCGTGTGTCCAAGTGGCCGTTGGTAGAGGCCCAGGTAGTAAGCTTCATCAGAAGAAAAGCAGCAAAGGTTTTACCAAGAGGATCTAGCAATGCAATCTGGCGGTAGTTTGCAGGTGTACTCTTGCATCCCTGTTTATAGATCGGTATTACTGCAGCTAGTTTCCTGGTCTTCGGAATGAAGACACAGTTTTTTAATAGCAAACAGATGTCAGCCCATTGCTTTGGGTATTTTTTGATGGTCGCATTAGTGAGGCCATCTGGGCCAGGGGCCCTTGAACCATTTAGATGTACAATATTGTTTTGGATTTCGTTCCGGTCCCAGGCTATGTCCCAAGATGTTGTAGGGGATGTGGCCTCTTCTTCGCTTGTGGCATGTGGCAAGCTATATAGCTTTGAGAAGTGCGCCACCCATGCCTCTTCTGACACACCAGAGATAAATCTTATTGTTCTTCCTTATCATTGATTAAATTCCATAGCTCTCTGATATTTCGGTGATTTAATGCTTTCAGCATCTTCTCGGCATCATTTTGTGCAATCTGGGCTTGCTGGTTTCTAACCGAGTTGCCATATTGTGATTTCAGCCATTTTATCACTGTTGCATGTTGTTCTGGAATCAGGAATCTAGATTCCTTGATATTTTTCCTCACTGCTTTTTTCATTTGGACAATTTGTAGGTTGTAGGCATGGTAGTGTTTCTTATTCTGGGTGGGAGGGCATCTACTGTTACTTTTGAATGGAATTAATAACCCTACATAGTCAAGTTTTACATCGTCTCGCAGTTTTGAATCGGCAAAAGATGCTGTTAGGGGAACTATTCGCTGAACATTGATGCCTAGTCTGTTGCAAACTTTGTTTAGTAAAAGAGGTGGCAGATGTCGTTTTTGGGCTCACTCGTGACTTAATTCCCATTGCATCAATATTTTGTGGTGGTCGTTGCATTCTGTTGGAATCACTTCCAGTGAATGGAACTTTGATCTCATCGATTCCGGTATATAAATATGGTCCAGCAATATTGTTGAGCGACTGCCTACCCAGGTAGGTCTTATCTTTCTATCCTTTTCAGATAGCCCATTACCAATAATCATGTCTCGCTTCTTCATTTCCTATTCCCAAACTTTGGCTTTTTGTTGTTGTTTTCCAGATGCAATCTTTTACCCCTCGTGTTCAAATAAGTGGATGTTCAAGTCACCACATATTATCACTTCGATTTTCTTATATTTTATTTGCAACTCATCAATATGAGTTAATACTGTGTCAATAAATATTGTATCTTGGATTCCTGCTTTGCTCCAATATATATTAATCAGGTCGAAGAGTCCTGACTTGGTTTATTGATTCCTGAAAACTTTTTCTTGATTGTTTAGAGACATTGCTTGTAGTATTGTTATTTGTGTGAAAGAGTTTGGGTTAAATGATTCTATTATTTTTATGTTTGATTCTGCTTTGATAAGTTTTAGAAGACCTGCTGAGGGGTGGCCCCTTGCTCTCAGGATTGCTGGATTCATCGTTATTATAAAGCCATCACATATTGGTTGATGAGCTACCCACATCTCTTGTAGAAATATTGCATCAGAGTCTTGGAATTCTGCATTGGTATTTCTAAAAAAAGGTGGGCTGAACCCCTCGTGTTTCCATGAGCATAGAGTCAAAAATTGCTTCTCCCGCATTTGTTATTGTTGTTCTTGATTCGGTCAACGTCTATTTTCGCCTCTTTGGAGGCCACTGTATTCATATATTGATCCACTCGTCCTTCGATTCCTTCTTGTCGCTAGTCCTCTTATGTTCTCATAGCGAGATCTTCTCTTCGAATCATCCAAACTGAGATTATGTTGCTCTTTATTTAATGCCTGCTGATGTCTCATTATGTCTCTTTGTAGTCGATCCTGGGCGGACAAATGGCTTATGTCTTGTTGAGAATTGGAGTCGTTTTTTAAGCAGCGAAATCCCAGTGTTTGGAGTTGTTCATAGCTCGCTGTCACTTAATCATGTGCCTTTTGTGTGGTAAATTGTATCTCCACTACATCTGTTTCACCTTCTAAAGGAAATTGTACTACTTGGATGAGTTGAGAACTGATGTTCCGGAGATTTGGAATGGCATACAGCAAGCGTAGGATATTTGTCCTATTTAGAATTAAATCATCCTTTTTGGATTTAATGCGTTCTACCCTCACTTTATAGGACTCACGTTTCCTCCGGGGAATCAACAAATATTGGTGGTCTTACGTCCTGATTACGAGGAGCTTGTTTTTCAGACAGCACCACTTCTCTGGTCCTGCGGAAAGGGCCTTTCGGGTCGTGGTTTGTTAAGATGTTCTAAGATGTTGCTTGTATAGCTGTTGTATTATTTAGTGAACACGAGCTTTCCAGTGACACCGTAGATATAGTTGAGAACTCCAATTCAGTATCTGAGATATCTTCTACAGAGAGGAGATCAGACTCTAAGTTCATTGTTTGGCCTGGCTCATATTCGTCAACGATGTACAATGATTCATTCATATCTTCAGCTGAGGATTTAGCAGAGTGTAAGCTTGCTCGTATACTTCCTCTTTCATCTCTATAAATTGACACATGTATAAGAAGTTCCTGACTTTCACAGTCTTCCATTGTAGTTGTCCGGACTTTGATCTTATCAATAGGGTCTCCCCTTAGGGGCATCTTTGTACAATTGTTCAGAGCTATTCGTTTATCCCTTGATTTTGTCTGGGTAAGCTGGGTTATTGGTAAGGTAGGGTTTCGTAGAAAAACATGCAATCCTCTCCTTGAGGTTTTCCCTTTAGTGTTAGGTTTGTTGTTTTTCTGAATCTGTTTCTTATCCACTGTATGAGTGTCATTTTTCTTCAATGTTGATCTTGGATAAAAAAATTGAGAAACTTTCAACGGTCGGTAGGGATGTTTTATTCTGTGGCAGTTTCATAGTTGTTTGGGCAGTCGTGGGTTTTAAGGTAAGAGTCTTTGAGTTGTTTGACTCAGATATTTGTATCAGCTTGGTTATGTGACTCACGCTACTTAGTCTCACTGGCTGTTATCTGGTTTACGGGTAATTTTATTCCATTCACAATTGTTGCTTGTACTTGGCTGATTCTTTTCCCTTTGTTGGGAGCCAATTGATCCTGATTGCAAATGGTGGGGATCTTCTTTCTGGGGGGGGGGTTCATTATTACGCAATGATCCCATGGTATCATCACATGTTACAGGTATGTCCTGCGACTTCAATTTTTCTACCAATAAGGTTTCTTGTGATCCTTGTTTTGTTATTTTTGCTTGAAGGTGGATGTTTTCTTTGTGGGTCATTACCATCATTTCAGTCAATGATCTTGCCATAGCAGCTTTCTCTATTCTATTGCTTCTAGCGACTTCAAAGAGGCGTTCCTGCCAGTGGGAAGAAGTTTTGGCTTCTTTATCAAGTCTCTGTTGCACTTTAATTGCAAAGGATTCTCGAAAGACTTGCTTGGTGTGTGTCATGGCTATCAAAGTAGACTGATCCTTCAAAGTACCTGCTAGTGTTTCATAGAGTTTCATGAATGGTAGTAAGGCATGTGTTGACACCGTTGTTAGTGCAATCTCTAAGTCCAGCATTGTTGTTGGGATTGTTGGATATATTTTCAATCAGTCCTTCATATTCCCATAATGGTCAGCGGGGGTTGCAGACATGTCAACCTTCTTTCTCTGGTGTTGTTGCTCTAGAGGCGCTTATGATGTTATTGCGCCTCTATATGTTGAATAGTTTGGTAATTTTTGGTCATGCTGAACATCAGAATTACAGTCCCAGTTCCCATGTGGCATTTTTGAGGATCTGGGTTTGCCATCATTCAGGGGCGTTGACGTCCTCTTTCTTTGACTTGATGTTCTATCAGTTGAGACTGGTTTATTAAATAGCATCTGTGGTTTTTCCTGATTTAAGATCAGCAATTTGATTTCAGTAATGTCCAACGAGAGTCTATCTGCCCTTAATTTGACATAATTGAAATTTTCTTTTGGAGTCTCAATTGTAGACACGTCTTGCATGCATTTCTGTTTCCATCTTAGTTTGGCCTGGGCTGCTTTTTGGCGTTGGATTGCTTGTGGAGTCATGTTTCCTCCTGTGTATGGAGAGTTGTGTTTACTCATTGGCTGTTTATCATGCTGCTTTAGTGGGCGCTGCTTCTGATTATTAGATCTAGTCAGTAGTTCGCTTAATTCCTCTGCACTATTAGTGCGCTGAATGTCTGCCCATACGCCTTCTTGCTGTATTTCTTTTGTCTCACTAAACGTGTTTACGGCTGTTGTGTTATTTGCTTCACTTTCAGCGAGTGGAAACATGCCTCTTTCGATTGTGGACTTAAAGGCATGGTCTAGTAAACATTTTTATTTAAAAAATAGATAGGCAACATAAAAAGAAATACTAGCATTCTCTTTTTTAAAACTTCCTATGTAAAATTTTGAGCTATTCAAGCTCAAAATTAGCAAAAGCAAGCACATGGGCGCATCCATTTTGTGAAATGGATGCCCTCATGTGCTGGCTTTTGCTTTTGCGGCACTAATGAAGGAAAAGCCAGCCAGCTGTAGTAAACAAAAGCTACCGCTGGGTGGCTTTCCCTTCATTAGTGCTGTATGCGGAGGACGGGGACCGGAGACCAGAGCAGGAAAGCTGCAGCTGAATCTCGGTAAGTGCTATTTATTTTTAAAAAAAAATAAGCACTAGCTGTGTTTTTTTTTCTAAGTTTTCCGGGCTGGAGGAGCCCGGAAAACTTAGAAATAAAACCGCAGCTTTAAAAACGTATTTATGTTTGCGGTCGCTTTTGAAGCGACCGCAAACATAAATACAACGTTATTGTGTTGGAAAACGCTGCGGTTTTTCTTTCCAAGTTTCTCAGGCTCCTCAGGCTCGGAGGAGCCTGAGAAACTCGGAAAGAAAAGCCGCAGCGTTTTCCAACACAACCGCGTTGTGTTTCTGCCTGCTGTGGCTATCACTTTGGGTCTCCGGTGCTCCTGGAGACCCAAAGTGAAAGCCACAGCAGGCAGAAAAACAACGCGGTTGTGTTTACATGCCGCGTAGTGTTTCTGCCTACAGCTGATTTCCCATTTGGGGCTCTCGGAGAGCCCCAAATGGGAAATGCTAAATGCTGCATTGTTTCTGCCTAAATCTGCTTTCCCATTTGGGGCTCTCGGGCTCCCCGTCGGGAGCCCGAGAGCCCCAAATGGGAAAGCAGATTCAGGAAGAGACAACGCGGTTGTTTTCCGCAATGCTGCGTTGTTTCTGCCTGAATCTGCTTTCCCATTTGGGGCTCTCGGGCTCCCCGTCGGGAGCCCGAGAGCCCCAAATGGGAAAGCAGATTCAGGAAGAAACACAACGCGGTTGTGTTGGAAAACGCTGCAGTTCTTCTTTCCGAGTTTCTCAGGCTCCTCCGAGCCGGAGCCTGAGAAACTTGAAAAGAAAAACCGCAGCGTTTTCCAACACAATAACGTTGTATTTAAGTTTGCGGTCGCTTCAAAAGCGACCGCAAACATAAATACAACGTTTTTAAAGCTGCAGTTTTATTTCTAAGTTTTCCGGGCTCCTCCAGCCCGGAAAACTTAGAAAAAAAACCGCAGCTAGTGCTTATTTTTAAAAATAAATAAATAGCACTTACCGAGATTCAGCTGCAGCTTTCCTGCTCTGGTCTCCGGTCCCCGTCCTCCGCGTACAGCACTAATGAAGGGAAAGCCACCCAGCGGTAGCTTTTGTTTACTACAGCTGGCTGGCTTTTCCTTCATTAGTGCCGCAAAAGCAAAAGCCAGCACAGGAGGGCATCCATTTCACAAAATGGATTCGCCCATGTGCTTGCTTTTGCGAATTTTGAGCTTGAATAGCTCAAAATTTTGCATAGGAAGTTTTAAAAAAGAGAATGCTAGTATTTTTTTTTATGTTGCCTATCTATTTTTTAAATAAAATGTTTTACTAGACCATGCCTTTAACCAACCACCCGCTTGATCTATGTGCTCTTGAGCAGTTATCAAGCTGGCTTTGGTTGCTAGCGAGCTTCCAAAAGTCGAAGGGGAAGCAGGGCTCTTTTGGAGTGTTTTATTTGATTTCCGTGCAGTATGTTCAACAGTTCTGTGCATCGCAGTGTTATTTGTGAGTAGAGTGGAGACCAATTCCGGCTTTGGGAGATCGTTAGCCTCCTTTCGAGCGGTATACTGCAGGTCTATGATCACTTCAGAATCTGGCTGACGGGTGGTAGACTCTCTCATTTCTGGTTTCCTTTCAAAGGTGCTCATTTTCGGTGCTAGAGCATTCGGCAGGCACAATGGCATCGAAGCTGCGTCGTGAAGTAAATCTGTCTTTACTCTCTGCCTCGTTAGAGGCCCCGGCCCCGGCATTGAGGTAATTTTTGATGGATAAATAGGGGGATTTGTGCAAGCAGGTTACACAAGTTTGCCACTCCTTAGGGCTCAGCTTCACACCTTATTTGTAGTGCCATATGGTGTTATTGTATATGGTGTTATTGTAGAAACAATCAGCAAACTGGCTCCTCCATAGAAAAAACAGCAGACAGACTTTCGTGCACTGCCATAGACTGCTTCACTCGTCAGCCTCACTCTGCGGCCGTATGATGTTATTGCAGAAACAATCAGCAAACTGGCTCCTCCTTAGAAAAATCAGCAGACAGACTTTCGTGCACTGCCACAGACTGCCTCACTCGTCAGTCTCACTCCACCTGAAAGACGCTGGGTTTCAGCTTCAGGACTTCTAGATTTATGCGGGAAACCTGGCTGAGTCCACCAATCGTATCCCATGCGCCATTCAACCTTGGGGTTGGCTGTCCAATGGGGACAGCCTGAACTAGTTTCTCTCGGGCACTCTGCAGGACAAAGGACAGGGGAGTTTCGGTTCACCTCCCCCAATTCCTGTCCTGCCAGTCACTCAAAAGGTCCTCGCAGGCTTTTTGAAGGAAGCCCAGCAAAGACAATGGGACAGACAGACCCTCCTACACCTAGTAGGGTAGAAGAAGAAAGGACAGGCCATCTTGTTAAGGGTTTAAAAAGTACACCCACCATTTTGGGCAAATGGTGTCCCCTACCGCAGCTGCGAACACAACCTGTGATGAAAGTTTGCAAAATGTTGTTTAAAAGGTACACTGCCACAAGCCTAAACAGATAGGCCTGGCACAGTAACCAAAAGGTTACTGGAGAGTTATTTGTAGACGTATCCTACAAGTAGGTTGTTATAGTAATTCCCTTAGAGTCCAGTCACATCATATGAAACATATACATAGGGGAAGACACAATATTTAAAGACAGCATTATTTTCAAGCAAATAAATGATGATTTCTCTGTTTCAAAGCTGCTATTTACCCTATGTATATGTATATTGCTATGTGTTGTTGTCTCTTTCTGTTTTCTCTATAGTAATGCAATTATGTAATACATGGGTTTTATTAGCTACTTATTACATATTTCACAGTACACAAAAATCTATTAAGAAAACAATTATCATTTCATTATTCAACATATTAACATTACGAATATTATACCTTCATCTTGTACGCTGCACACAATGCTATGTTTCTGCATTAGTAGCTTAGTATACTAGGTAGAACCCCATAATAGAATGCTATTTATATCAATGCATCGTTCAAAGCACTAATTAGGGTATGATATTTATTGCAATGATCCTTGACACTTTTTTCGTAACATTATAATAAGAATCCCTTGTACACATATTTCATGAAAAGTACATACACATGTGATGTCATCAGTGATGTCATCAATGACATTTGGGATGTCATCTTTGATGTCCTGGGTGTTAGTCTTAGCAGTGCACGGTGGTGGCGCGAGTTATGGTTGCTTAGTTTACCATAACTGGCGAATTTCAGGGGGTTTTCGGTTTTACTTGGAACCATAACGTCCCTTTAACAAAGTTTCTTTATTAGCACGCAAACAATATACAAAGATGGAGTGTAAAAAGCAATTTCTCAGAGATGGCTGTACACAGAATGTGGCAAACTAAGAATTTATGGTCGTTTACAGTGAAGGTCAGCTGCTTCCATTTTTTGCTCGCGTGCCGGAGAGGCCCACGATTCGCACTATAAGGTTCTATTGTTTTTTGACCTTGACAGACAGGGATCGTGCTAAAAGACTTCTTTTGAAGGATTGTTGCAAAAACGTAAGACACGATAAGGATTACATTTCTGAAACGAAACGACTTTTATATATTATATCACTATGAGAAAGATTGTTGGCACAGACGGAGTCGTATTTTGGAACTGCACTACGCTTAGACAATGGACAATGCCAATATAATGTAAGTAACCCTTTAGATTATTGTATACCGGAATATAATAACAATAGCGTGGCGTTAAAGCCCGGTTAAGTTGTACTTGTTCGTTCAATGTGACATAGGGCCTCATTACGACCCTGGCGGAAAGTAACTGACATGACCGCCATAGCGTAAATAGCGTTTCCGCCATTGCACGATGGAGCAAAGTGCGGCCAATTCCGACCCATCGGGCACGAGCACCACGCCATGGCGGAAGTGCAAAGTCCGCGATGGCGGAAATGACCCCAAAACGGCCCATACCGCCGTCGTACGGCGCCCTAGGTGCAATTCCGCCACCCATCTTAGCGGTCACCGTAATGAGCGGTCAGCGCAAATTACGGTCACCGTAAATATACGGAAACGGAAGTAAAAACATGGGGCCGGAACGGGAAACAGGACGCCGTACACATATAAAATCAGAATCCCAACACAACCATAAAAAACCGACCCTGAGACACATCCCAACCCGTTAGCCACCCCATAATAAAAAAGAAAAATGGGAAAAGTTGCTAAAAAAGCGTGCGATCGCAAGCGGCAGGTACACTTCTCCCATGAGGAACTCACCGTGCTCACAGAGACCCTCCAGGAGAACGCTGCCGTCGTCTTCTCGACGCAAATGACCAGGACGGCACTTGCGAACAAGAAGGACATATGGGCCCTGGTGGCACAGCGGGTAAGTGCGGTGGGGACCGCACCCCGCAACCCACAGCAATGCAGGAAGCGATGGGACGACTTGCGGATACGCGTCCGGAGCATACTTTCAGCCAACCGCAACATTGCCACAGCTACCGGGGGAGGATCTGATTCACCCATCAAGTTGACCCCCTGGGAAGAAATCTGTGCCTCCACCATTGGAATGGAGAGCATAGAGGGAGTCGGAGGGATGGAGAAAGGAGTGCAGACATCCGAAGAATCAGGTAGGTGGGCCAAATTAAACAACGCTAAATCCACAAAGTCCAATCATGTGAAGCACCATGTGTCCCCATAGTGCAATAGAAACACATGTCCAGGAGAACGTCCACATACATTGCCATGATAGCGCCCTGTAAAAGTCAGATTAAATACATAAATAAGTAAAAATCCTAAAAACACCCTCTGCATGTGCAGCATGCACACCCTAACTGCAGGCTGCAAAATAACTGCACCCTCAATCCACACGAAAATGAGACCTCCCCCAAGGCCCTGACCCAAATCACCCTCAGGTACCACCCCAATGCATGTGATACATTGCCATTCCAATTACAACAGACCCATAAATAACGCTTGCCCTCCTTTACTCCACCACAGGGTCCGAATCAAACGACGAGCTTCAGGACACCCCTACCAGCACACCTGCAAAGAGGGCCAAGACCAACGGCCAAAGACCCTCCACCTCAGCTGCACGGATCAAGACACGTCAGCAGCACGAATCGAGTGGCAGCACACTGGAGGGGACATCAACAGGCACCCCAGCAGCCAGCATGTCCACAACAGCAGCACCACAGGTCCCCCCAATGGATGCCACAGAAGGCACTGCTTCTGGTGGCAGCAGCACCATAGGTGACACTGCTTTCATGCCAGCATGCTCCGACACAGAAAACGGTGCTGTAGATGTAGGATCCATCCATGACCTGTCCCAATCCCCCTGTATGTTTCATCCCCAAAACCATGAGGACACCACGCAGGGGCACCCACAAGACGACGACTGGCCAACCCCCACAAGGCCTGTGGCAAGGCAACATGAGGTGATCAGCCCCTCTGTGACACCACCGGAAATGGGCATGGCCCAGCAGAGGCAACAGTCCCTCGAGCAGATGATAGTGCAACAGCAGCATTTGGCCACGCTCCTCAAGGAGCATGCTGATGAATGTGGGGGTTCTAAGGCAGCCATTGAAACATCTACTGAGACACTTAGGGCAGAAATGGAGCGAATTACAGAGACGCTAAAGGCACAAATTGAGGGAAGCACCGAGAGCCTGAGGGGACAAATGGAGAGAAGCACCGAGAGCCTGAGGGGACAAATGGAGAGAAGCACCGAGAGCCTGAGGGGGGAACTGCATGCGACGTCCAAAGATGTATGTGTTGAACTTGCCGCTGTGCGCCGTGTGCTCACTGAGCTCTCACAAACCCTTAGGGACATGCATGGACGTGAGCAGGCAGAGACATCATCCGTTGCAAGTTCCGTCCAGGGCAGCCCCCAACGCAGATCTGGGAGGAACCTGCGCTCCACAGGCAGGGGTGCCCCTGATACCCGGAGAGGGGGCTTGCAATAGCGTCTGACCAATGACAATGAGCATCTCTGGACACTGGTGTTCTGGGGGGAGGTAGGAGGGTGGAGGGGGTGTGTAGGGTTCTACCGGGTGGCGGGTCGATTGGGTGTGTAATACCATTTCACATTTGCAATACATATATACACATTAATCCAATGAGATGTGTGGACATTGATCTTTGTGTACGAGGCCTTTCTTGGCGTACAGGCCACATTGTGCATGTTCCCGACACACACAGTGCCACAAGTCCCGTGTCCATGTAACAGCCACCAGGCGTGAGTACTAGAAGCATGCATCTATGATATTCTGACGAATCTCACGGGCCTCCTGTGCCTCGCGGCCTCCTTGGGGTGCTGCCACATCCCCACCCTCATCATGACCATCTTCAGGTGCCTGCAGTTCTGCGTCAGGGGGCATGGCCACATTTCTACGTACGCACATGTTGTGTAGCATTACACATGCCATGACCATCTTTGCAACCTTCTCATGGCGGTACAGGAGTGCCCCGCCAGACCTGCTGAGGCAGCGGAAACGAGCCTTCAGTAGGCCGAATGCCTGTTCTATGACTACATGGGTACGTGAGTGGGCATGGTTGTAGTCCTCCTCATGCTGGTTCTGTGGGTTCCGGATTGGTGTAAGGAGCCATCTCTTCAGTGGATACCCGGCATCACCTGTATGTGGACAAAGAAGGATGTTTGTGGAATAACATTGCTACGTACGCATCCCCCCCCTTCCTGCCACGTCATTGACGCATCACCTACCCCACATTCACATGCATTAAATGAGACTCACCGAGTAGCCAGGATCGGTGCCCTGCGTGTCGCTCCATGTAGCGTGGTACTGTAGAGTTCCTCAAGACCATAGAGTCATGGGTTGATCCTGGAAATCGGGCACAACAATGTGTAAAGATCCTGTTGGAGTCACACACCATTTGTACATTGATAGAATGATATTGTTTCCGGTTGCGGTACTGGACCTCCATGGCATGTGGGACAACCAATTCCACATGGGTGCAGTCGATGGCACCAATGCAACCCGGTATGCCGCCAAGTGCATGGAATCCCACTTTTGCGTTTGTGAGCTCCTGCTCCGAGCGTGGTAAACAGATGTAGTCGTCTGCCTGCTTCAGGAGGGCATCAAGCACTTGGAATAGTGTCCGTGACAATAGTGGCTGTGAAATGCCATGCAACTGTCCGACTGTGTGCTGGTAGGTGCCTGTGGCCAGGAAGTGGAGTACAGACACCACCTTCAGTAGGGGTGGGATGGCGGTTGGGCTATCTATCATGCTGACAAGGTCAGCGTGTGTCATGTCGACAATGGCGGTTATGGTGTCCCGGTCCAAACGGTAGAGGGTGTGGATCTGCTCAGCAGTGAGGTTGAACGTATTGGCACGGAGGCGTGGGATTGCGGGCTGCCTGCGTGGTGGTAGTGGCTGTGCTGGTGGGCCTTGCTGCCCCTGCCTTGCCCTCCTCCTCCTCCTCCTCCTCCTCCTGCGTCTCCTCTGTGCGGCCGGTTGTTGCAGTCGTTGGTGTTCGTCTTCTTCTTGAAGTTGGAGTACTTGCAGTGCTATCAGGTCCCCCAGGGCCAACATCGCTAGTCCTGTCGGTAGCATTTGGGAGTGGGTGTGGTTGTGGGAGGGGTTTGGGTGTGCAATTTATGTGTTTTCAGGCTGTATAGCCTCCACCTGTGGTGATTCATTCCACCTGTGCCAGCTGCTATTACTTTTGGGCGAGCACGTCCCGCACACAACGCTGCTATTTGACGCATGGCATCTTGCAATTACAATCATGTATATGATCCCGATGGCAGTGAAATATTGGTTAATATGTTGATTCTGCTATGGTCCCATTGTTTCACATACTATTTTTGCAGTCGCGGACAAACTTGTGAAGGGTCAGTGGAATGTAGTACTCGATCAACGGTGGACCCTCATGCAGCACTGTACCGACGTTCACCGACGGGCGGGGAGTCCCATTAGTGATTGAAGCCAGTTGCCATTTTCACACACAGCCGCACTACATAGATGTATTTGTGAATCTAAGCGTTCACAGATGCCTTTTCGACGTGATGTTGCAAATGAGGAATTCGAAGGACAGCGCTTTTGCTTTTCAACTAGCGGCGAGGAGACGCCCACAGGTCTGACTGGAAATGTAACGTTCTATTGTTGAATGTCCTTGGGACAGGGCCCATGACGAGAATGCAATGATTGAATGGGATGCGCAATAGCGTAGTGGACGATAAGGCAGGACGTCCCCAAATACATGTTACTTCACTACACTAGTGAACCGGGCAGGAGCACAGTGGATTTTGCAGACTGCATTACGCACAGACTCAATGGAAATTTCAAATGTGATGTGAGTAAATATTCAGGCGTTTCTATTCCGGGATGAGGGAATGATGAATGGATGCATGGACAGATGATTTAATTGAGAGTTTGTCATGTGCACGGCTTTTTGATATCTATCCCCTTCCCCTGCGCTATGTGATGCAAAGCTGCCATAGTGGGTCCATCATCTGTCTGCCCTTGTTGAACCCTCCCTGTCTCGACGCGCCTTCAAACACTTGTGTCTGTGCACGTTACTAATCACATCTAATGGATTCTGTTTTGACAGACGCATGCACACATACACTCGTTAGTAATAGTGTATTGAGATCGATTTATGTCGTTATGATTCGCAAGTGATTTTTTGGTGACATTAATCCTTTTGAGTGTGCTAGCATGCATATGGTTGTATATTTAGTGTGTTGAATGAACTGAGTAATTCATATGAAGTTCGGATGCCCATGCTATTATTTTTTTCTTTTGGGTGACAGGTATCTCCTCCCCTTTTGCCGCTGCCATCTGTACGCCACTCCTGCAGATGGCTTTTTCAGTCGACACCTGCAGCTTCGTGTTAATCAGTGGAGCACCATTACGATCTTATGGGACGATCGCCAATGGGCCACATGCCCTTACGCAGTACTAGTGGCTAGGAGCAACATATGTACCTTTCAGCTGGACTAGTGCCTACTTCATGGGACTGCCCTGCGGTTCTAGGCGCTTCCGTGTTGCCTTTTTGGTCGTAAATGTAGGCCCTGTGTACCATGACGGAACAGGGCGTCACACAAGAAGAAGCTGGTCATTCATTGCGGATGCAGCCCACAGTGATGGAAATCATTTGGGAGTTAGTTTGCGAATAGCTGTATGGGCTTGTTGATTTGGATGTGCATTAAAATTATGTTCAGATATTGACCGTGTGGCCTTATTCTTTACTAGTGATGTTGCATATTCCGATTTGTGGTGCGATGTATAGTGAGATGATCTGCATTGGGTTCCGGCTTCTGAGTGGAGTTGTGTGGTACTGTACTGGCCGCGTTTGCCTACGAGGAGTTGTGCAATGTGGGCAGGGAGTGGAGTACAAGCACTCAGTAGGGCCATGTACGGTTGGTTCGCGATGCCGTAATTCTCACCATGGCGGAAAGGTACTTTCCGCCATGCTTGATGGCATTGAGTACATGTCCGCTAGGGTCAGAATTCGCGTACCGTTGCGGCATGGCGGAAATTACGGTTTTGCAAGGCGCGCGTGCGCGTGCTTGGTGCAGTTAGCGTTGGCGTTCACTACGGTGTCGCTAATGGCATCGTACTTTACGGTGACGGGTCATGATCGCAACGAGCGGTATTCGATGGCGGTATTTCATTTCCGCCTTCGTTTTTGGAATTCCGCCAGGGTCGTAATGAGGGCCATAGTGTTTTCTACCGCGCACTATCACCGCCGAATTGGTCCCCTGTTGCTTAGAGGGCTCTGAAAAAGGCAGAGGACAGAGGGTGGGTTAATGGGAATAAGTTAACATACTTTGTTGCACTATCCTCACTAGCAAATAGTTTCACGCCCTAATAAATAAAATGAATATTTTTAATGAAGATCGGCTGGTGAGACTAATTTATGTTTTTTAAAACAGGTATGTCCTTCCGTACTGTCCATGCCACGATTTTCAGACCCCGGCCGACGGATTTTTTAACTGCCAGGTGCAGCTACTTCTAAACAACTTCATGACCCTCACCATTTTATGGGACAATTGCCAAGGACCAATATGCCCTTACGCAGTACTAGCGGCTAGAAGCAACATACCAACCATTATGGTGGTCTAATGCCTCGTTGTTGGAACAGCCTTCCGATTATCAGTGCGACCATAGTGCTTCTTTTATCATAAACCAACACCCTGTGTACCGCAAAGGAACAGCGCATGACTCAAGATGAACTTTTGCGGATCGACAGCAAAGACAAATGCAAATCGCTGAAAATTCTCTAAACATTTGATGTCAAATAAAAGTACTTTACGAAATGTACAATCTTACTGTTTGCTTTTAAATCACAGTTTCATATTCCGAATTGTGGCGCGCTGTGTTGTGAGATGATCTGTGTTGTTTTCCGGGCTCTGTGTAAAGTCGCGTAGGACTGGAGACGACTGGGCCTTACGCGGTACTAGCGGCTAGAAGCAACATACCAACTATTATGGTGATCTAATGCCTCGTTGTTGGAACAGCCTTCCGATGATCAGTGCGACCATACTGCTTCTTTTATCATAAACCAACACCCTGTGTACCGCAAAGGAACAGCGCGTGACTCAAGATGAACTTTTGCGGATCAACAGCAAAGACAAATGCAAATCGCTGAATATTCTCTAAACATTTGATGTCAAATAAAAGTACTTTACGAAATGTACAATCTTGCTGTTGGCTTTTAAATCACAGTTTCATATTCCGAATTGTTGTACACTGTGTTGTGAGATGATCTGTGTTGTTTTCCGGGTTCTGTGTAAAGTCGCGTAAGACTGGAGATGACTGGGCACGTTTGGCTACGCACCCTGTACCGTCACGGAGAGAGACGGGGAATATGAATGCTTTGATAATGTCAGGCTTAGGGGCGGGAGGTATGATTTAGTTTCGCAAAAGCGGTCAGCCAGGTCGATGGGTCAAGTGATAGGATTATCACATAATGTTGACGCACAGCAGCCGAATTTATCGTTTGTTTAGTGGACAAAAAGTCTGGTAAGGGCCATAGGAAATTGTAATGTCAACGGATATAAGGAGGGTTCTTAGAACACTTTCAACCTGACAACGAACAATACGAACAGCGTTCTCAGAACACCCCCATTTTGTTTAATTGCAAACATTACCTCCACGTCCACTCTTCCTCGTCCCAGTACTTACTTCATGAGGCCTCTGCCTCCGATACAGGACCTTTTTCTATTTCTTTAAATTCCTATAACTCCTCCCCCACATCCACATCACTCAGTTTCATATTACCAAGCCGGAGCATGGGACCTTCCCCGCAGGGAGGGTGAGGAGGGTCGTCAGTACTGTGACGAGGAAGAGTATAGTTATACGAGTTATGAAGATTACCGGTAAGTAATCAGAGCTTTTCAGGACACCGTGAGTGTTCTTAGAACACATTCAACTTGCCAGAGTACAATATGGACAGTGTCCTCAGGACACCCCCATTTTGTTTATGTACGAACATTTAAGGACACTGAAAGTGTTCTTAGGTCAATTTTAGCTTGCTTGCGAACAAAACAGACACATACTCCGTCCTCAGAACACCCCACCATTTAGTTTATATAGAACATTTCAGAACAGCCGTGTTGTCCGCAGACAAATCGAACACAACAAAAGGGTCTAGCATGTAAACAAAACAGAACATTGAACCTATCTCATACTCCCCCACCCTCCCCAAACACTCTTGCACACCAACACACTCCACTAAATACAATTTTTAATCCAAGTTTCACTGCGCTGTCCGCGGACGTCTGCGAATGCAAGATGGCGGGCGCCACAGAAAATCTGATGCGCTTCACGCACCACGCCGTCCAATCAGCGAACACTTTGCATGTCCGCGGACATCACGCAAGCCGCTCGGCCAATCGGGGCACTGTCCGCGGAGCAAACAGGGAAGTCCGTCCGCGGAGCGAACGGAGATATCACTAATTATTTTGCCTTACATTTTGGTCATGTTAAAAAAAACTACTGGACGGATTTACACCAAATTTGCAAAAGCACGCTTTCGGGACCAAGCCCCCACTCCTACTGCAAATTTGGTGTAAATCCATCCAGCGGTTTGGGCTGTAGGCGTGCGCAAAGTTTTTTCCCATTATGTCTATGGGAAAAAACAGAAGTTTTGGGACCCCCCTATAACTTTGCTCCCCTGGACCAAACCTCTCCAATCTTTGCAAAAAAATTCAGAGTGGGCCATATACTTTTTTTGCTAAGTTTGGTGAGGATTCGTCCAGAGGGAGCGAAGTTATAAGCTGCCCAAAAAATGCTCTTCCTATGGAAACACCAACTTAACCATAACTACATGGACGCTACTGCTTCCATGTAATATAGATATACATATATATTCATTGAAAAATCTTTGTTAAAGGGACATTATGGTTACAAGTAAAACCGAAAAACCTCAGAAATTCGCCAGTTACCATAGCAACCATAACTCGCGCCACCACCGTGCACTGCTAAGACTAACACCCAGGGCATCAAAGATGACATCACAAATGTCATAATAACATTATGACACTTGCCAAAAAATAAAACACGGGCACATTTGCAAAACCATGCTTTAAGTTCCTTGCCAATGCCCCTTACACAAGTTTCATTAAGTGGCGCCAAAGTTATAAGCCATCCAAGTACTGCTTTTCTCCAACCCTGCAATGCAGAGGTGTCCGCGAGACACCTGTTTTCTTTTGCTTCTTGCAGCTATATCCCATCCCATCCTCATCACCCCTAACCTCTGCAGAGATTATTTGATAAGTTTGACAAGGGCAATGTTGTGTTTTTTCATATGTTTTTACTGCGATGTCCCTGGACACCGGCCACTGTCCGCGAATACAAGGTGGCGGGCATTTCCAAAAATCTGACACACTTCACACTTTTCACCAATAGTGAGCGCGTCCGATGCCTTCTAAGCCAACGGGAGTCGTGTCCGCGGACAGAACAGGGAAATGGGTCCACGGACCGTTGGACCTACTTTTTGGTTGTTTTAAAAAAAACTACTGGACGGATTTCCACCAAATTTACAAAAGCATGCTTTCGGGACCAAGCCCAACGGTTTGGGCTGCAGGCGTGAGCAAAGTTTTTCTCCAGTCAGTCTTTGGAAAAAATAAAAAAAATTGGGACCCCCCCTTATAACTTTGCCCCCCCCCTTGACGAAACATACCCAAAAATTCAGAGCGAGCCATATAACTTTTTTACAAAGTTTGGTGAGGATTCATCGGGGGGGGGGAGCGAAGTTCTAAGCCGCCCACAAAGAGGTCTTCCTATGGATTTAGAAACTTAACCATAACTAACCGTAATGTGTTTTTCCTCCTCTCCCGAGCATTCCCCTCCACCTGCTTCTCTTCCATGGAGCTCTAAAGTGACTGTTTTACATGTGCCACTTCATAAAATAAAACTGAAATAAATGATATGAAAAAGGGTTCATTCACAAAGCTTATTACTCCTATTATGAACTAAAAAAGGGTGACAGCTGTCTGCAAAACTTAAGTCATTTTACAATGGAAAAAAGGGATCTCGATATCAAAAGGAATAAAAATGACTCTTATAATGAGCCGAGATCTAGATCAGTGTATCCCCCCAAATCAGGAGAAATATTTTATCACATTACTGAGGTGATCAGCACTGCTGTTGCGGGCTGCACGGGATAGGACAAAATGACCGAGGACAAAAAGCCTGACCCCCAAAAGTCCGACCCCAATTTTTCCACAAATATATATGTGGGGGGGGTAAAGTTAATAAAAATGTATAGGGTTAAGGGGGGAGGGTTGGACTTTTCTTTGTAAGAGGATTCAATCCAGCACTACAGCTAAGTCAATGCCTAGTCTGGGATACTGAATGGAAACCCTTATTGATATATCTTTATGTCCAGTTCATGAGTTCTGGATGACTACCCCTATATAACACCCCTCTCTTGGACCCCCCCTGACACCACTGAGCCAAGAAGTAGTTCTGTTTTGCAAGTTTAAACGGTTTATTGAGAATGTAAACAATATATATATATCACACTTTATAATAAATTCATAATTAATATCACACTTCAGAACATGAGCAGTTAACAACAATGGGTAATGTTCTACTAATAAACTGATTTGATTACCCAGGAGTAGTATAAAAGATGAGGTAGCACGCTTGGGAATAGGAACAGAAGAATAAGGTGGTAGAGAATGCTTTATCTAGTTTCAGATGGATGCAATGTTGAATGAAATGCAATACAGAAAATACTCAATATGATTTCAACAAAACAATGTAATCACTTTTCTCTGGCAATCCACTCCCCCCCCTTATGCAATGTAAGGAAATGAAGAGGAGAGCACACAGTTCTTAGAAATGCAATCAAATGTAATTCAGTTCACCCCAGCAAGCTTAGACTACAATAGGAGTTTTGAAACACAGGCAAAATGCTTTGAATATGGTGACAATGCAGTGAGAAATATGCTGAAAATGCTTTTAATTCCCTTCAGGAGGTTCAGGGTGAGTGGTATCTAGTTAATATGAGTTCAGGCTCACTCTAGCAATGATTCAGGGATGGTTCTTAAGAGGCAAACGAAATTTGAGCAGTTCAGGCAAAAGCTGCTGATTTTTACAGTAAAGAAATCGGGCCAAATCTCAAATCGCGGCAAAATTCGCGAATGCGTGAATCGTGATTGCGGAGAAAGTATAAGGAGTAGCAAGTCGGTTTTGAAGAGCTGAGATTCTAAGCTTTCAGAGGAAAGTTAAACCAAGTTCCTAGCCCAAACGGTTACGGAGTTATGGATGATTTTGTGAAGGTTGTTTTTCGGATTTGAAATTTTTAAACGTTCAAAGCGACATGTTACAGCTTGCAGCTAGAAAATGACAGGTGACAGCTTTGCAAAATAACAAGTGTCAACTTCTAGGAGGCAGTTCTGGTTAGATTAAAATAGTTTGGATTAGATTATTTTAACTAAGAGATTGGTTCTGCACAGTTCTGCTAGGTACTCACAATATATTGTTGAAATAGGCCTCGCCACAGATCTGGTCAGGTTTTGGACTGGACTCCGGTTCTGGTCTCAGCACTTCACAGTGATCTGGGTCAGCTCTGCTCTGCTGGTCTAGCCTCTCTAGATTCCGGATACTGCTCTGCTTTCTGGGTACTGCTACAGGTTCTGGAGATTGATGGATTTGAAGTCTGGATCTCTGGATGTGAAGTCGTCGGTCAGCATGCTCCGCAGCAAATGGAATTGAATGTGTCTACCTGTCCCAGCAGTCTCTTTTTATGTGTTTTGAAAGTGGGTGTGTGCCTGGGCCTAGCTAAGCCTGCCCCTTTCTACTTGTCATTGGCCCAATTCTCCCCTCTCCCATGATTGGGGGAAGGAAATGTGAGTCAGAGTGATGCTGTAGGTTTTATGGGTCAGAGGATCCTCCCCTGGTCAGTTTGCCCACAAATCTATATTTGACCTAAAGACATATTTCATAGATACACAGTGGTTTGAAATTACATGCACCCATCACGTATCACATGAGGTATACTCTGTTCAAACTCTGATGTTTCTAAGAGCTTGCATTCAGAAACGGCAACATTTTGCGTTTTTTAACCGGTTTTGCAATATTGGTTTTTCATTAAAAATTATACACATATACACGGCCTGTCCATACATACTCCAGTAAATTCCCATGTCTCTAGCTTAAACACAGAGTCTGTAGTATCCATAAATAGCGGGGTTTTGCCCCAGAACATCACACAAATTGGAGTTTGGGCTTGAATCGAAGGTACATTTTTTAAATTAAGGCTCTCAAAGTTATACATTCCTGTCATTTGATTACAAAGAGTTATCAGTGTTTCTGTAAAATATATATTTTGCTTTCAATTCAGTTCTCAGAGTGTTGGAGTCCGCCTCCAAGACTTGGGTGGGTCAGTGATCACATGTGTCTTCTGCTGGGAGCTCTTTGTGTACAGTCAACAGTCAACATCAGCATATTCTATTCAAGTGCAAGAGCTTATTGTGTGATCTCCAGGAGGCTGCCAGCCAGTCTGCCTTCTATCAATCAAGAGGTCATGTGAGATTCTGACTCCTGGTGTGAATCTCTGGAGGTGAGAGGTTTCCCAGCCTTTGGCCTGTTAATTAAATCAGATTGTCTTCTGGGAACAGCATGTGGTTAAGATTTTAATTAACTCCAGCCTTTGATGTAAAGGCCTCTCCTGCAACTCCTGACATGCAGTTTCGCTGTCAGAGTTTAGACCGCTAGCGCCGCCCTCAGTCAAAAGCGGGTACTGCATGCATTTTTTTGGATCAGTCTTGAATTCAAGCATTTCAAACAAGAGATATTACATGGAAGTATATTGTCCAGGTTCAACAAATGGCATTGGTGTAGTTCTGCAGTAAAATAATTTTGTGCCCATAAATAAGCCATGTTTGACCTGAAGAAAACGAATTCCCAACAGTTATGGGTTGCTTTTGGCAATCAGCATTGCCCCTTTTACAATGGTTTTAGGCTCTGTGCCCTTCTGTGCTCACAACATAGGCAAAAATGGGTGGCACCTTGGGTGACCATCCTGGTGTGCGCACAAACTGCGTGGTTCTCCTGGATTCTGGCGCACATGTGGGCTTTTTGGCCATCTTGGATTTTCTAAGCCCACAGCACCAAATGTTGCAGCATGATAACTCAAACGTGGGTCAGGACACCCAACAAAGCCCCCCCCACCCGACTGCACTTTAAATCTGAGTCGATGGGGAGTCGGGTGCAAAGAGTGTTTTGACCCATGTACTGGTATGTCCGCATAATCTTCTCCCAATTCTGCAAATGGCACAGTTCAGCATCTTTTCCTCCATCCGGTACTGATCGATCGGTTCTCCTCGCCGGTCCTGATGGGAATATTGGGCGGTACCCCGGGCCCCTTGCGTCTCTGCTCCCGGTCTCCGGATCGTCCTCCTTGGCCAGTCTCCAGGTTTTCTTTCTCCTAGGACGACAAAGGAAGAGCGGCAATACCTATTCATGGACATTTCTCCCCCACCATTGATATAGTGGGGTGGCATATATATTTTAGAACTCAACAGATATGAACATGCACATTTTTTTAAATTAAGCGACAGGAACACATAAACTTGAGAAACACAGAATTTGATAGGTTATATTTAGGATATTTTACGGTTGGAATTGAATTACTCTGGAGCGGTACCCTCTGGGATGGCAGAGGACTCCTCCAGTTGCTGCAAAGTGTGCCTGGGATGGCAACACTTCAACTGGTTTATGTGGACCCACTTGTCTCCCCCCTCTGCCAAACCGCCTTTGGGGATGCAGATCTTGTAGGCCACAGGGGAGATCTTGTCTATAATTTCAAACGGTCCCTTCCATGTAGGCAAATATTTTCGCTGTTTGGCCTGGTTCCTTTGGAAATTGTATAAATAGACCCGGTCCCCCACCTGATATTCCTTCCTGGAAGTTTTCAGGTCATAGTGGGTCTTCATACTCTCAGCTGATCTTTCTAGATTCCGCTGAGCATAGGCAAAAGCATGTTGAAGGTGTTTCCTTAAATTCTCCACGTACTCATGAGTTGTGGAGGCATTTATTAGTGTCTGCTCTTGGGTCCTGTAGAGCAAATGCTGCGGAAGCACCATCTTGCGTCCAGTCATCAACTTGAATGGTGACATTTTGGTTGCAGATGAAGGGGTAGATCTGATGGCCATTAGGACCAGAGGTAATCGGATATCCCAACTTGGCCCAGAATCTGCCACAAACTTCTTTAATATGCTCACAATGGTTCGGTTATATCTCTCTACTGCCCCAGAAGAAGCTGGCCGGTAAGCAATATGTAACTTCCTTTTGACCCTCAGTATCTCCCACATCTTTGTCATTACTTCACTGGTGAAGTGGCTACCCCTGTCTGACTCAATCCTTTGAGGTAGACCAAAACGGGAAAAGATGTGGTTAATCATCAGGGCAGCTGCTGTTTCTGCCTTGCAGTTTGGGGCTGGGAGACATGTACTTGTTTCCTCTAGACGAGCGGATTACAGGGCCAACAAAGTCGATTTGCAAATCTGACCATGGCAGTGTCATCCCCCTCTTTTGGAGGGGTGCACGTTGCGTGAGGGATGATGGCTGAAATTGTGCACACACAAGACACCCCTTCAATTATTGGTCAAGGTCCTGCCCCATGTGTGGCCAGTATGCAACCTCTCTTAAGATTTCCAGTGTTGTGTGAAACCCCCTATGACCGGCGGTGGCCGCATCATGGGCGTGACTTAACATCAGGCTTCGGAATGAGGTAGGAACCACCCACTGACCGTGGCCAGCTTTGGATTTCCTTACCAGCAAACCGTCTTGGATTCGGAACATTTTTGGACATTTCATCAACACTCTTAGGTCCTCTTTCCCAATGTAATCGGTATCCGTCAGGGGAAAGTTCTCAGGGTCCTCAAGGTGTTGGTAAAACTTACCAATAATTGGATCCCCCTTCTGAGCTGTAATCAAATCAGCATCAGGGGTCTCCTTGCTCCATTGGGCAGTTGAAAGATCATTGTGAGAATTTGTCTGGGACCTAGTGATAGCAGTGACCTGGATTTCCCCCAACAGGGACTCAATCTCAATTAGATCCCCTTAGATGGCCCCGGTTCTGGCCAGCTGATCAGCTAAGTCATTTCCAGTTTTGTCTGGTCCCTCTACTTTGGAATGACCCTTGACCTTCGTCCAGTAGATGGTCATCCCATTCGAGGTGACCAGATCATCAATGTTTTGAATTAACTTCCCATGTTTCAAGGGTTTGTTATTAGCACATAACATGCCTCTGGTTTTCCAATCAACCAGGTGCTCCACGAACCCGTTCCGTACATAATCCGAATCTGTGATTATGACCAGTTCGTGCAGTTGATGCTGGACAGCAGTGAGGATGGCCTGATGCACAGCCATCAACTCTGCCACCTGACTACTTCGGGGACCAATTTTGTATCCGGCGGAGGGTTCTGGGAACTCATTCACCCATGCATTCCCTACGCAGGCCACCAGTTCTTTCTCCCCGTTGTTGTCAACATGGTACGAGCATCCATCCACATAGACAGTGGGCATTCCCTCACACTTGTCTTCTTCAAAGACTTTGTGTGGGGAATTAAGGTATGCCTCCGTGTTGTCCTTGATTTTTAGACTTTCGTCCTTGAGACAGTTTTCTCTGGCACAATCATGCAAGTCAGCCAGACCTTGCGCGAGGGGACTCTTCTTGTTTTGGCCATATCAGACCTCCACAGGAAAGCCTTGCATTGACAGAATCCAGGAAGTAATTCGGGAATTACTCACATTTCCGGCCCGGATTCTGTCACTTTGGAGATATTGCAGAGGCTGGTGTGGAGTCTCCACTATGATGTGTTCCCCCTGGATAAACGGGCGGTAATTCTTCAATGCCCACACCGTTGCCAGGAGTGCCTTCTCACAATCGTTGAATTTTTCCTCCACAGAGGATAGTTTTGCTCGTATAGGAGATTACTTTATTGACTTTGTCATGCTTTTGGTATAATACTGCCGTCAAGCACGTATTAGAGAACCCTGTCTCCAGGAAGAACTCCTTGTTTCTGACAGGGTAAGCTAGGCAAGGCGCTTGTGAGAGGCTTCTTTTGAGTTGTCTTACTGCCTCGGCTTGTTCTGGACCCCATTCCCACTTGACCCCCCCCCCTTCAGGAGATGAATCAGGGGTCTGTGATCTCTGCGTAGCCCTCAATGAACTTTCTTCTGTAATTAGTCAGTCCAAGGAGGCTCCTTAGTTCCCGCAGAGTTGTGGGGTCTTTCAGTTTCTGAAGTGCTTCCACTTTCTTTTCCTGGGGACCGAGACCCTGAGGAGTAATCTCATGCCCCAAGAAATTAACACTGGTTCTACACCACTGTGCTTTCTGAAAGGAAAGTTTTGCTCCGGCCGCCCTCAACTGGGTCAGAATATAACGGATCTCCGCTATGTGTTCCTCCACAGATGAACTTTTGATGAGGACATCATCTACATAAGCCAGGTTACCCCTTGCACCCAGGTCGGGCATGGCCTTGTGTAGGAAAATGTTGAATTCATTGACGGAGTTGAGGTATCCGAAGGGAGTCCGGGTCCATGTGTACTGCTGGCCCCCAAAGGTAAAAGCCAGCTTGTATTGGTCCTCCCTACTGACAGGCACAGTCCAGTATCCATTGGTCAGGTCTATTGCAGTGAATACCTGTGACCCCTGGATCTGGGCCAGCCCTTGGTCAATGTAGGGCAGAGGCCATCGGGAAGTATGGACCCGTTTGTTAAGCTCCCTGAGGTCGGCACAGAGTCTCCACTGGCCGTTTGGCTTCAATATTCCCAGCACCGGATTATTGAAGGTGCTGTGTATTGGACGAATTATTCCCCGGGACTCAAGGTTCTTACTTATTTCAGTAAGGGACTCCATGGATGCGAGAGGCAAACAATATTGCTTCACAAACACTGGAGTCATTCCAGGGTCCGTGGGAATTGTTGTGGTGTGGATGTCGGTGCGACCACAGTCATATGAGTCTACCGCAAAGAGATCTTGGAAATCCAAGAAAACTTGTTTCAACTTTTGCTTTTGTTCCAGAGTCACACAGGCATCAGCTAGGTTGACTCTCTCTTCCACCATCTGCCTGAAGCCTGGAAAGACTTCTGGTTTGGCTATCTCAGCGGCCTCCTCCAGCTGGGTGGAGAAGTCCCTGGACAGAGTGCTGATTTGGACTGGAGGCCTCAGGTGGGAAAGGCAGCCCTCATGGACTTGGAAAATCACCTCATCCCTCCTGAAGTCACAAGTCACATCTTCCTTACCATAGGGGCAGGAAGTGTACACCAGGAAGTTCCCCCCATGCCGGGTAAAAATCCTGTCTGGTGTTGTATTGTCCTCACTGTCACTGTCAAAACAGTCCTTGGGGATTGGTCCTAACAGTTCATTTCCTAGATCAATGGAAAAATGTCGGTCATCAACCGCCATTCCAATAATGGTGCCTGCAGCTAGAGTAATACTCTTTAAGTCGCTGTTATCCACCTCTATTGGAATGGTGTCATGTTCTATGTTGACTAATGGAGTTGGGTTTACCCCCAACCCTTGCATTTGGAGAGAAGCATTTAGATGTATATAAGCATCAGGGTTTTGCAAATATTGTCCTCTTTTAACTTTCACTTCCAGGGAGAATTGTCGGGTCCTTTCTGGGATGGTGACTTCCTCTTTGATCTGAATTTCAACTGCATAAGGTAGCAATTGAGCTGACCTAAATGCTTTTTCTGGATCATCAAAGCCCATGGGATTATCCGCTAATCGGGACCAAGCTTTGAAGTTTATTAGGTCCAAACTAATGGCAAACCGATTGAGAATGTCACTGCCTAAGTAAAAAGCGGCAGTGACGTCTCGCACGACCCAACAATTGTGGACTATGCTCTTGTTGCCAATGGAGATTTTGAGCATACACCTGCTTGGCAGGAGATGTTTGGAATTGGGTGCTTCCAGGTCCATTTCCCATTTGTCTATCAGTTTGAATGTGGGAATGGCTGGATCTTTTGGGAGTTGGCGGAACATGGCTTCGCTGATGAAGCTCTTACCATTGTTCACGCACACTCGAGCGAGAACAGAGTCCTTCCCATCATTTAACTGAACAGGGATGAACAACTGCTCTCCAACTTGCTGAATATCAGCCAGGCTCTGAGCTGACTTCACATCTTTCTGGACTATAGGAGTGAGAGTTTCTGATTGTGGATTAGTAAAGAATTTCAGGGTGTTTCCTTCCAGTGTGGAATTCCACCTTAAACTGGAAGGAAGGTTGATTTTCAGAAATAGAGAGGACCCCCCATCACCAGTCTGTTGTCCTACTGCTATTACTGTCACGTCTGGAATTTGGTTGTTCCGGAAGTGAAATTCTACTTGGTCAGATTTTTGTTCAACCATGTGGCAGGTGCCGTTTAAACTAACATGGTTGACACTCTGTTGTAATTTTATTGGTCGGCTAGTCTGGGTCCAGAGGACCTTGTTTACACAATCTATCAGGGGTGACAACCTTCTCAGGAGGTCATTCCCTAGTAAACAAGGGGAGCCCTCGGGAGTCGCTACTATGACCGGGTGTTTCACCTTGTGTCGCCCAATTTTAATGTCCAAGTCTGCAGTCCCCTCAACGGGAATTTCCTTCCCGTCAAAGTTCTGCAGTTGTCCGGGAAGAGAGGTAAGAGGAATTCGGTAATTCTCCCCCCTTCCTGCATTTAGTTCCTCAAAGGCCCTTTTGGACAGAAGGGTAGCTTGGGATCCAGTGTCCACCAGTGCCAAACTTGTACCCTGCCCCTGTACTTGTACCGGGCATAGTATCTTCCCTCCTTCTCCTCAAGGGGGCACAGATAATGCACATTTTTGGACAACTGGTGGGCTAACTTTCTGGTTTTGGACATTGCTAGAGAAGAGATTTGGGCAGAATTCTGTGGAGAGTCTTGGGAATCTGAAAGAAAAAGTTGGCAACTGGAGATCAGAGCCATTGTGGGTTCTCCTGGTTCCGGTTCTGGGCCGCCCCCCCCTTTTTGGAGGCAGGCACCAGGATGGGTTTGAACCAGGGGATTTCGGTATTGTGGGTTCTGGGATGTGATGATGGGCGGCGGTAGCTCAGTCTCCATATCTCCCCAGTCTGAATTGACATCCCTTGGGACCCATTTTTCCTTGGGAGGAGTTCCCCCATCTCTGAAGGAGAAGATCATTTTCCCAGGATCTTCTGAGGATCCCTCTCCCTCAAATTGGAAGACCTGTACCTCCTCCACAAAGTGGGTCTGTTTGGGTCCTTTGTTTCTCCTACCCCCCCTCTGCTCCTTGGGAGGCAGGCATTCAGGGGCAGGAGATTTTGTTTCCGGTTCCTGGTTTTCCAGGGGCTGTTTACAAGTTGGGAAGGAAGCTTCCTCCAAGGCTTTACACCCCCTTCCCCTTGTGCCTCCTCCCTGGGAACCGGTGGATTATCGGGGTGCTGCCCCCGTCATTGTTCTGGAGCACCAGGTCCAGAGTTTGGGGCATTCAGCGGTGGCATGCTCATCTGAGGGTTCTGTTGAGCCCTCAGTATGTGACCCAGATCCCGTGCCATATTTTGGACCTGGCGCTCTAACTGGGAAACCCGCTCAGGCTGATACGGGGCTCTATTTTCTCCCCTGGGCTGATCCTGGGAAGAGTAGCTATCCCTTCTCTGGTAGTACCCCTGGTTGGGAAGATTTTGGTACCCCTCCACCCTTGGCCTCCCCTCTCCCGGATTAGGTTGTCTGGGCTCAGGGAATTGGGGAAAGAAGGATGGATGATTTTGAGGCTGGAAATTGGGTGGATACCTGGGGAAAAAGTTCTGCCCAGGATTTGGAGAATTTCTGCCCTCCTGGGGGAAGTTAGGAGGGAAGTTCCCTGGGTTAGGTGCTTGGCTGGGTCCCCCCCCCCCTTGGGCTGGAGGAGTCCACACATAACCATGGATTGGTCGGTTTCCCTTGTAAAGGGGACTTACATAGTCAGGGGAGCAGGGGACCCCATTTGTGGGACTACCTCCTCGACTCCCTGTCTGTGACTGCCTTCTGGGCTGCGAATTATTTGGTGCAGGCAGGTTTTTAGGCCCCCCCATCTCCAAATCTAAAACGGGGGCAACCTTTACCTCTGCCACCTTGGCAGCAGCAGGGGTGCTGTTGGTTTTGGGGTTTTTCGGCATGTTATTTTTATTTTCGATAGGCTTCTGCACCTCATAGATCCGGGTAGCCTGTTCAATGACCCAGTCTAAAGATCTTTTCTCGTGAAAATCTCTCACGAGCTGGGTCATGATGTATTTGGGCAAGGCATGGAAAAAAGTATTGATAAATTCTCTGCTGTCTGTGCGCACCCTTCTGGTGGTCTGCGCAAAAGCACGCTTTAATTCTTGCACAAACTCTTGTGGGGCCTGATCCTCCCCACACTGCAAATTGTAGGCTGCCTTGCGAGCCTCTTGGGGATTTCTGTGAACATAAAAATGTTTTAATATGGCCGCCCTATAGGTGGACCACCTTGAATGATTTTGGTCCTCCAGCCCCGCAAAGAAACTGGAGTACTCTGGGGAGAATGTCCACTTTACATATTGGATACAGCTTTGGCTGTCCTTCAAATGAAAAGTCTCCATCATTTGCTCATAGAGCTCCAAGTGTTCCCAAACAGAGTACTTGGCGTTCTTATGATAAGGCGTGATGACACTCCTGATTGCCTTAATCTGTTTCAATGGATCCTTAAGCAAGGCCCTTTTTGCCTTATTGGCCTTTTTGGTTCGGGTAACCCTGGTCCATTCATCCTCTGACTCAGAGGCACTGCTCTCAGAGGTTCCTGTCTGATCTTCCAGGTTTTCCCGGATTCTGCAAGCCTGGGAATGGCTGGCAGAATGTGGGGACCTGGTCTCCTGTGTCCTGCGCCGTTCAGAGGAGTCTTCAGATTCCTCCTTGCTGCCAGGATTTGATGGGTACCCCCCCACTGACCTAACTGGGCAGAGGTTTTCAGGATGCCCTTAATGGGCCTATTCTCCTAGGGTTCCCCACTAAATTGCACTGTGCTTGGGTGCCCATACCCGGATGCCCGCCCATCCATTCCTGGGAGGTACTGGCCTATGAACCCCATGCTTCTGGCTGGATAGTAATCTGCCATCCCTGTGGCCCGGTGCTCATGTGCGCCAGGGGACATGGGGGTGGCAGAGTCCAGGGACTGAGAGAGATAAAGGCCTCTGGTACTAGGGCTCCTGAGGTTATGCTCAGGAGTTTCCCTTTCCCAGCGAACCTGGTCTCTATCCGCCCCTGCTCCCTGTTGCAATGCAAAAGCCTGCGCTTTCAGTTCCTCAGTTAAGGCCTTACTAGACTCTATCAGTCGCTCCTGCATCGCTACCTGTTGTTGGAGCCTATCATTGTGCTGACAGAGAGCCTCATTTTCTCTCTCTGCCTCCTGATTGGTCCTGGAGTACTGGGCCAGTCTCTGCTGCAGGAGGGTTACCTCCTGAGCTGTGTCCCTATTGGCCTGCTCCTTTCTTGCCAGAGCATCCTCCACCCTACTGGTGTGCTCTAACAAGTTGTGGTGTTCTTTTTGGAGGTCACCCAGTCCCTGGAGGGCCAGGTGATTTTCTTCCATTTTCCTTTTTAAGTGGCAGACTTCCTGGCCTAAGGTATCCCTTTCCTGACTAAGAGCCTGCATCTGTGCCGCCAGGTCGTCCCGTTGCCTTTGGAAGGCACCAGCTTTCTGGCGCTCCTGGTCAAACTCTGCCTGGGTATCCAGGTCTTTCGAAATCAGTTTATTGCTCTCTGCCTTCTCCCTATCTAGGTGGCTTTGCAGGGTGACTACCTGCTCAGCACATGCCCTATTGAAGTCTAACTGTTACTCCAGCTATTTCTGGCTCTGCAGTAGGGAGTCCAAACCTTCTTGGTACTCCTTCTGCAAGGCCAGAAATCTGGTATCCTGGTCCGCCTTTTCTTGTTGCAGCACATCCATATCCTCCTTTATTTTAGTGATGTACCGTCTGCTGTCATTTTCTGACTCCTGGCTCCTGAGCAGCCTTTGCTCAGAAGAGTCCAGATCAGATTGGGCCTTCTGTAATGCCAGCAGTTGCCTACTCGCCAGATCTTGGCCTTCAGCACATTTGTCCTGCATGGCTCCCATATGTAAATATAAATATGTCGCTACCCTGGCAATCCTGTTGTGCTCATCCTTGGCCTTAGGGGCCATGTATAGTTCACTCAGGGCCACATGTAGGGGACCCTGATCTCCCCATATATCTGACCCTGTTTCAGTGACCTGTTGCGCGATTGCCTGCAACCAGACCGTTTGGTCCTGATGAGTCCACTCACCTCTCACAAATAGCTTATGTAAGAAGTGCTATCTGGCTATTTTGATGTCTACCAGTGTCGTCATTCTGGAATTTGAGTTCCTTCCTGACTTACAGAAGTTTGTATTTTATTTTTGCAAAACAGACTGTTTCCTTAGAGCGTTCCTTTGAGGAGTGCTTTACAGCGTAACACAGTGTGGTGATCCGGCCGGATGTATGTCTCCTGTCAGTTAGCACACTGTATTAATCTGCACAAGTGATAAATCTAACCCAGACGTCCGGCTCGAGCCCCCACTTTGTAAGAGGATTCAATCCAGCACTACAGCTAAATCAATGCCTAGTCTGGGATACTGAATGGAAACCCTTATTGATATATATTTATGTCCAGTTCATGAGTTCTGGATGACTACCCCTATATAACACCCCTCTTTTGGAACCCCCCTGACCCCGCTGAGCCAAGAAGTAGTTCTGTTTTGCAAGTTTAAACGGTTTATTTGAGAATGTAAACAATATATATATATCACACTTTATAATAAATTCATAATTAATATCACACTTCAGAACATGAGCAGTTAACAACAATGGGTAATGTTCTACTAATAAACTGATTTGATTACCCAGGAGTAGTATAAAAGATGAGGTAGCACGCTTGGGAATAGGAACAGAATAATAAGGTGGTAGAGAATGCTTTATCTAGTTTCAGATGGATGCAATGTTGAATGAAATGCAATACAGAAAATACTCAATATGATTTCAACAAAACAATGTAATCACTTTTCTCTGGCAATCCACCCCCCCCCCCTTATGCAATGTAAGGAAATGAAGAGGAGAGCACACAGTTCTTAGAAATCCAATCAAATGTAATTCAGTTCACCCCAGCAAGCTTAGACTACAATAGGAGTTTTGAAACACAGGAAAAATGCTTTGAATATGGTGACAATGCAGTGAGAAATATGCTGAAAATGCTTTTAATTCCCTTCAGGAGGTTCAGGGTGAGTGGTATCTAGTTAATATGAGTTCAGGCTCACTCTAGCAATGATTCAGGGATGGTTCTTAAGAGGCAAACGAAATTTGAGCAGTTCAGGCAAAAGCTGCTGATTTTTACAGTAAAGAAATCGGGCCAAATCTCAAATCGCGGCAAAATTCGCGAATGCGTGAATCGTGATTTCGGAGAAAGTATAAGGAGTAGCAAGTCGGTTTTGAAAAGCTGAGATTCTAAGCTTTCAGAGGAAAGTTAAACCAAGTTCCTAGCCCAAACGGTTACGGAGTTATGGATGATTTTGTGAAGGTTGTTTTTCGGATTTGAAATTTTTAAACGTTCAAAGCGACATGTTACAGCTTGCAGCTAGAAAATGACAGGTGACAGCTTTGCAAAATAACAAGTGACAACTTCTAGGAGGCAGTTCTGGTTAGATTAATCTAGTTTGGATTAGATTATTTTAACTAAGAGATTGGTTCTGCACAGTTCTGCTAGGTACTCACAATATATTGTTGAAATAGGCCTCGCCACAGATCTGGTCAGGTTTTGGACTGGACTCCGGTTCTGGTCTCAGCACTTCACAGTGATCTGGGTCAGCTCTGCTCTGCTGGTCTAGCCTCTCTAGATTCTGGATACTGCTCTGCTTTCTGGGTACTGCTACAGGTTCTGGAGATTGATGGATTTGAAGTCTGGATCTCTGGATGTGAAGTCGTCGGTCAGCATGCTCCGCAGCAAATGGAATTGAATGTGTCTACCTGCAGTCTCTTTTTATGTGTTTTGAAAGTGGGTGTGTGCCTGGGCCTAGCTAAGCCTGCCCCTTTCTACTTGTCATAGGCCCAATTCTCCCCTCTCCCATGATTGGGGGAAGGAAATGTGAGTCAGAGTGATGCTGTAGGTTTTATGGGTCAGAGGATCCTCCCCTGGTCAGTTTGCCCACAAATCTATATTTGACCTAAAGACATATTTCATAGATACACAGTGGTTTGAAATTACATGCACCCATCACGTATCACATGAGGTATACTCTGTTCAAACTCTGATGTTTCTAAGAGCTTGCATTCAGAAACTGCAACATTTTGCGTTTTTTAACCGGTTTTGCAATATTGGTTTTTCATTAAAAATTATACACATATACACGGCCTGTCCATACATACTCCAGTAAATTCCCATGTCTCTAGCTTAAACACAGAGTCTGTAGTATCCATAAATAGCGGGGTTTTGCCCCAGAACATCACACAAATTGGAGTTTGGGCTTGAATCGAAGGTACATTTTTTAAATTAAGGCTCTCAAAGTTATACATTCCTGTCATTTGATTACAAAGAGTTATCAGTGTTTCTGTAAAATATATATTTTGCTTTCAATTCAGTTCTTAGAGTGTTGGAGTCCGCCTCCAAGACTTAGGTGGGTCAGTGATCACATGTGTCTTCTGCTGGGAGCTCTTTGTGTACAGTCAACAGTCAACATCAGCATATTCTATTCAAGTGCAAGAGCCTATTGTGTGGTCTCCAGGAGGCTGCCAGCCAGTCTGCCTTCTATCAATCAAGAGGTCATGTGAGATTCTGACTCCTGGTGTGAATCTCTGGAGGTGAGAGGTTTCCCAGCCTTTGGCCTGTTAATTAAATCAGATTGTCTTCTGGGAACAGCATGTGGTTAAGATTTTAATTAACTCCCAGCCTTTGATGTAAAGGCCTCTCCTGCAACTCCTGACATGCAGTTTCGCTGTCAGAGTTTAGACCGCTAGCGCCGCCCTCAGTCAAAAGCGGGTACTGCATGCATTTTTTTTGGATCAGTCTTGAATTCAAGCATTTCAAACAAGAGATATTACATGGAAGTACATTGTCCAGGTTCAACACATGGCATTGGTGTAGTTCTGCAGTAAAATAATTTTGTGCCCATAAATTAGCCATGTTTGACCTGAAGAAAACGAATTCCCAACAGTTATGGGTTGCTTTTGGCAATCAGCATTGCCTCTTTTACAATGGTTTTAGGCTCTGTGCCCTTCTGTGCTCACAACATAGGCAAAAATGGGTGGCACCTTGGGTGACCATCCTGGTGTGCGCACAAACTGCGTGGTTCTCCTGGATTCTGGCGCACATGTGGGCTTTTTGGCCATCTTGGATTTTCTATGCCCACAGCACCAAATGTTGCAGCATGATAGCTCAAACGTGGGTCAGGACACCCAACATGGTAGTCAGACTTCTGCATTCGGTAATTTCACGCAGATCCGGCTGCACCAGGTGATAATGGCCACTGCCCACAGCCTATGGTGATAAGGGCCATTAGGACCCAGGCAAAACACTCAGCAGTGTTGGCCCGAGATCTACCAGCATCCTGTTCACAATTATTGGGCGCCCCGCCCCACATGTCTTTAATGCCCCGGGTAAAATAAAGTGTTCTGCTGCTTCTTGGCGCTAGGGACCTGATTTAGGTGGGAAGTTGGCCCGTGGCACGCACAGAGGTTCCCGTTTGGGGTGGCTGCAGCGGCTCGCACAGTGCTCTCCATCACCTTCACTGTCATGTAAAGTGTCAGTCAGTGAATCACTAATCGAAAGTCATTGACCGTTACTTTACATTGGTGCACTGCAGATAAAGGGCACTGCCAGCTCAACAATGTAAAGTGTCATGTAAATACATGACACTTTACATTGTGTTAGTTGGCAGCGCCCTTTTATCTGCATCGCCACCGCACCACTTGATCGCCCCTTGAGCCGGCTCTGACACCCAGAATGCTAAGGGGGTTGGCTTTTTCTGCCAGAAGAAATAGTGAGCACGAAGAGCCTGAGTTTATCCTCATAGCAAAAAAGTAAAAACAACAAACACGGGTGGTCACGGGGGTCTGCGGGGACAAGCAGTCCCAGGCCTCACTCACCACAGGGGCCTCGCAGGGTGTCCTATTGGCAATGGTATATGGGCGCACTGAGCTGCGGCACAGTTTGAGAAATCTCACTGGGATGCAGGTTCAACCAACTTCCTCTTCATCCGTGGATATTTTAGCAGAATAATGCAAAGGCAACTTGTAACCAGAAAGTCACCTTCTGCCACTTCAAAGCTATTAAAAGGTGTTGCCTACACGCATCTCATTTCTCAGTCTTTTTTTACAGTCCTGCCCAGCTCTGTTTATATTTCTTCTGCCCCATTGGTGCCTGCCCAGCCTCTTCTCACCCCCTCTTCCCTACACTTTTTGGTTTTGGCGCTTTGGTGGCGTAGGCCACCTAATATCTAAACCATTGCTACTGTAAATGTATTAAAAAAAGGAGAAAGGAGAAGGGGGAGCTCGGGAGCAGTGTATGGCATTGGCATGGCAACTTGCCGATGCCTCTCTATGAAATGGCCAAAGCACCATATGGGCCGTGATCCTCTCACTTGCGTCTGCAGGCCTGCTGCTGTTGCTGGGGAGCTGTGTGTGCTACTGAAGTAGGAGCAAAATGACTGCACTTAACTACATGCACATTAGATTTTCATTTGTATGCACCAATGCTTTTTGTCAGGTGAACTCCTGTCGGACTATGTTTAAAGTCCAAGCGGAGTGATCTGTTGGCAGACCAGACTGAAGCAGCCAGGCAAGCCTCTGATTTACGTGTCTGTGTGCTGTCTGTCGTCGTCCCATTATGGCGCAGAGCATATGCATGAGTTGGCACTTTGTTTGCTTTCTTCACTTCAAAATGGAAAGCAGAGAATGGAGATAATTGATTCTTATCCTGTGATGGGAATTCAGGGATAGGATGCAGCATGACTGAAGAGGCTGTTTTCATATAAGTTTCATGTGATTGTCTGGAGGTGCGAATGGCTGCAATGAAAAGCTTTTTCGAAGGACAGTATTTATTTACGCAATTGTTGATGCTGTCAAAACTCACAGCCAGCTAAGTGTGAAGGTCATTCACCCCATAAGACACAGCTGTTTATTACTCTGACACATATCGACAAGGGCATCTACAACTTCTACACCCATGCACAGGCGGTGATTGGCCCTTCTCCTGCTGTATCAATGCTCCTCCCCACCCCTCCCCCCAAGTCCTGGCTCACTAAAGGCAGTTTCCTTTATTTTTCAGAGCTATCGTGAGAGGACAGCAGGCACTGTGCCAGAGGGACCCCCTATCCCCACTGTCTCTACACCCACACTACCTACATTCTCTCTAACCTCACCCACCCTCTCTACCCCATCCTGTTTACCCCCACCATTTATACCCCCAACCCACCCCACTCTCTCTACAAACCCGCACTCTCTCTACCTCCACCCACCCAATCCCCACACTCTCTACCCCCACCCACCCTAAACCCATTCTCTCAACCTCAACCACCTTACCCCCACTGACTCTACCCACAACCGCCCACCCTCACTCTCTCCACACTATTCTACCTCCACTCTTTCTACACCCAGCCTACCCCACTCTCTCTACCTCCACCCACCCTACCCTGGCTCTCTCTACCCTATTCACCCCATCCCTGCTCTGTTTTATCCCACCCTAACCCTGCTCTGTCTATCTGCACCCACCCACCCTACCCCTGATCTCTCCATCACCCCCCACTCCCTCTATGAAACTGATCTCTCTATCCCAACCACTTTATCCCAGCTCTCTCTACCCCCACCTGCCCACTTTACACCTGCTCTCTCTATCCCAACCACTTTATCCCAGCTCTCTCTACCCCCACCTGCCCACTTTACACCTGCTCTCTCTATCCCAGCCACTTTATCCCAGCTCTCTGTACCCCCACCTGCCCACCTTACAGCCACTCTCTCTACCCAACCTCACCCACCCTACCCCCACTATCTACCCCATCTACAGCCACTCTCTCTACCTCCACCCAACCACACTACCCCTGCTCTGTCTACCACCACCCACCCTACCATTGCTGTCTCTACCTCTACCACCTACCCTACCCCTGCTCTCTCTAACCTCACCCACCCACAATACCCCTGCTCTCTCTACCCCCACCCACGCTACCCCCTTTCTCTCTACAGGCACCCACCCCCCATACCCCCACTCTCTTAACCTTCACCCATCCACCCTACTGTGGCTCTGTCTACCCTCACCCACTCTACCCCTGCTTGCTCTACCCCAACCACCCACCCTAATCCAGCTCTCTCTACCCCCATCCACCCTTCACCAACCCACCTACCCTACCTCTACCCTGCCCACCTACCCCACTCCATTCTCTCTACCCACACCCTCACTACCTGAACCAAGCCCCATATCCCCACTCCCATTATCCCAACTCACCCTATCCCCACTATCTCTACCACAAACCATCTACCCTACCCCCACTCTCTCTACCCCCACCCACCCTACCCCTATTCTCTCTAAACCCACCAACCTACCCAGTCGCTCTACCCCCACCCATACTACACCCACACCCTCTACCCCCCTCTCTACCCCACCAACCTTACTGCACCAACCTTCCCTACCCCCACTCTCTCTACTGCCGCCACCCTACCCCCACTCTCTCTAACACCCACACCCTCCCTACCCCTACCCCCTGGACCCCCACCTACCCTAACCCCACTCTCTCTACCACCACCCTACTTCCACTCTCTATCCAGACCCTACCCCCACTCTTTATACCCCCACTATATCTATGCCCACCCACCTATGCAACCACTGCTCTCTACCCCTACCCACTGTACCCCTGCTCTCTTTCACTCACGCAGCCTGCCCCACACTCTCTACAGGCACCTACTCCCCGATCTTTCTATCCCCCCCCACACACACACCTTACCCCTGCTCTCTGTACCACCACCCACCCTACCCATAATCTCTCTACCCCCACTCTCTAGCCCCACACTCACTCTACCCCTGCACTCTCCTTGCCCACTCACCCACCCTACCAAAGCACTCTAAAAAAACACTACCCCTACCCTACTCTCTCTACACCCACCCACTCACTCTACCCTCATTCTCCCTACCATACCCCTGCTCTTTCTATGCCCACCCTCCTAACCACTGCTCTCCCTACAAACTCTCTCTAACACCACCCACCCTACTCCCACTATCCCCACTGCCACCCACACTACTACACCTCAGTCTACCCCACCCGCCCTACCCCCACTTTCTCAACCCACATCCCCTCTACCACTCCCACCCACCCTATCCCCACTCTCTCTAATCCTACTCACCCTGCACCCATTCTCTCTACCCCATCAACCCACCCTATGCCCAATCTGTCGAACCCCACCGACCTACCCCACCCCCATTCTTTCTAGCCACACCCACCTTCCTTACCCCATTCCCTCTTCCTCCACCCACCGACCCTATCCCCAATCTCTCTACCCCACCCACCCTACCACCACTCTCTCTACTCCCACCCCCTCTTCTCCACCCTCTCTGTACCACCCACCCCACCCCATCTCTACCCGACCCTACCATGATTCTCTACCCACACCCACTCACCCAACACTTGCTCTCTCTATTGAAACCCTCCCACCCTACTGCTGTTCTCTCTATGCCCACCCACCCAAGCTACCACCACTCACTCTACCACCACCCACCCTACCCCTCACTATTTACCTCCCCACACACCCTGCCCCCACTCTCTCTACACGACCCACTCACCCTACCCCTGTTCTCTCTATCAACATCCACCCACCCTACCATTGTTCTCTCTAACCGCACCCAACCAACCCCCACTCTTACACACACCCACCCTAACCCAGCTCTATGCACCCCAACCCACCCACCCTAGCCCCACTCGCTCAAGCCCCCCACTCACCCTACACCCACTCTCTCTATGTCCTCCCACCCTACCACAACTCTCTCTACCCCCACCCACCCTACCACCGCTCTCTCTACCAACCCCTGATCTCTCTAAAGGCACTCATCCACCCTACGCCCACTCTCTATAACCCCACCCACACACCCTGCCCCTGCTTAATCTACCCCACCCACTCTACCACCACTCTCTCTACCCCCACCCGCTCACCCTACGCCCACTCTCTCTACCCCATCCACTCACCATACACCAACACTCTTATTACAGACTAGGTATAGTGCGGAAACTGAACTCAAAGCAGATGCTGAATACATTAATGCATGGGCTCCTGTCAATAATGAGAGCTGAGTGTTGCGTACTGGGTATATTCCAGGTGACTTAATTAGACACTTGTGCCTTATATTCAAGGTGATTTGATTAAATACTTGTGCCGAAATCTATTTCGACCCAACATGGGTCTTTTTCAAGGCTGTGGTGGTAGTGCAGTGTGTGAATTACATATTTATTAGTGCATCATGGCCTGTATGGTAGGGTAGGGTCCAAGTCAGTGGATCAACCCTGTTTATAGTCAAATGGTTGTGTGACAACTGTAAGTGATTCCCCATAATGTGATTGCAACAGTGGTGTACAAATTGGGTGTCATACGTTATGATAAACGTGACCACGTGAGTTAAGGATTATTACATAATTCGTTAAATTGTGAAGCACAGGAGATATTAGTTCCATCACAGTGGTCACATTCAGAAAGGTAATACATGAATATGATCATACATCAGGGCCAATATCCAGTGTATTGGTAACGAGATAGCAGTAGCAATTGGAGTCAAAAGAGAAAGGAAAGAGAAAAATGAAGGTAGTTATTAATGGTAGTGGATGAGTGTGGGTGCTGGCTGGTGTGGCCCAGTGTTTGGACCAAATGGTGATCTTGTTCCTTACTATTTGTTAGAAATCAGGCATAGTTGTGAGGGTAGTGGGCTCCGAAATGAGGGTTCTGTTGGTTAACCTGTGAGGTAGTCATCCAATTTAGGAGATCATGAATTAGGTGGTGCTAGGTAGCTCCGTCTCCATATCTCCCCAGTCTGAATTGGTTGCTCTAGCTTGGTGAGTTATTGGTATTGGTTGCTCTAGCTTGGTGAGCCCGGGGCAGCAGTCTGGGACCAGCTTTGGGCGAGCGTGGACAGGATGACTGGAGGCTGGGCTGGTTGGGTGCAATTGACATGTGCCCTGACTAGGGGGATGAGTGGCATGTGTTGAGTCTTGGGGCGGGACTACCCGTGGTGGCAGAGCCGTGTGGTGGTGGTGGCTGGTGCTGTTCTGCAATGGGAGTGTGTGGGGGCCTGTGCCACTGGGGTGGGTATCCAAGTATTGATGTGAGAGATGGTGTGTGACCAGAGCTGGGCATCATGCGCTGGCGCATGGAGTGGGCAGTGGTGGCCTTGTGCCACTGGGGTGGGTATCATGAGAGATGGTGTATGACTAGAGCTGGCGAATGTAATGGGCAGTGGTAGGAGGGGCAGTTTGTTTGTGCGTGTCACATGGGGTTTCTGTAGTGTTTGGGTGGGCCGGGCAATCAGCGTTGAGAGGGGCTGGTGTGTGCTCTTGGAGTGGTGCAGTGACAGGGATAGGGGGGTGATAGTGAAGTCTAGTGAGGGGATGTGCACTGTGGCTATATTGCTAGCCGTGATTTATCAGTGGCATCAGGCACGGGTCCATGGTCATGTTGGGAGATGGGGTGAGGCCATAAGTCTATGGTGTCACTGGGTGAGTCGCAGTGATGTGTGAAGCAGGTTGGCTGGTCCGGCCTTATAAAATGGTGGGGGAGCAGGAGTGGGAGACAAGCGCCGGCAAGTAAGAGGAAAAGCAGGCAGTAGTGGCGTCATTTGGCTGCCGATCGCATGGGGAAGAAGGGATGTGGAAAGCTGATGCTCATCTCAGAGGCTTGGGTTTGCAAAATCTTACTTATGGGCCGCAGAGGTTATTTGTCTATAACTTGGCACAGTATACACTAGTTGCACCACCCTGCATGGTTGTGTGACCTGAGATAACGGCAGCCTTCCCCTTCTCTCTTTACCCCCACCACGCACCCTCTCTCTGGCTCCACCCACCCTACACCCTTTATTCCCCCACCCACCTTACACCACCCAACCTCCTCCATTCCTCACCCACATTACCCCTGTCCCTATCCCCTCCACATTACCCTCAGTCCTTATCCCCTCGCATCCTTGCTCTTACAGTCTCACTTTATTTTGTACCTTCTCACTCATATTTTCTATTGCTCTGCTTCAAAGCACCCTCTATCGATGGCTTCCTTCATTGCGCTATTGCCCTTCTTATTCTATTGCACGCCTGCACCCCTTATCGCATCCTCCTTTGAAACTGTGCACTCTTCTCCTTGCACCCTGGTGCCTATAAATGCAAAATGCAAAGAACATCAGTGAACGCCAACACTATTGTCGTTGCCAATGCTTGTTTCTTTTCTCGTGAACGTGTAAAAACAGAATCCAGGGGATGTCAGCAGAAAGAGGAAAACTACAGATTAAGAAATACTTGAATAGGGGTTTGTGCCCCTCTCCACGTCCCTAACCCCTGGTCAGGAAAATGTATTTTCAAGGAGTAATACAGTTTGCACAAGGGTACTCATAGAACAAACAATCCTCTTTTTAAGTATACCTATGACAAGCTGGCAAAATCATAGCAATGCAATGTGAATGGTATGTGATGTCACTACGTCTAGCTCTAGGATCTGCAAGAGGCTGCTTGGCTAATTAAAGGGTAAATGGCATGCAATTAGTTTCTGTAGGGAAACCCTAGTCAAGATTTGGTCAGAAGTTGAATAACAGTCACAGAGATCACATCACACTTAAAATGACACTAGTTTAAGACTATGACAATATTCGGAGCCTATGTTTGGGCTGATGGGTGTTAGCATATATATAATAACCCATAGTTTACATAGTGCGTTCACCAAAGTTCTTTGCATATAACATTATTATCAGGCAACCAAAATCAATACTCATGTGTTGACTTCAGAAGGAAGGTTGAGTAGACTTTCCTAGGATTCAAACCTGATACCTGCAGATCCCTCACCATGTTCCTCCCCCACATAATTGTAAAGCTCTCCATTGCTTCCTGCAGCAAGGTCCGTGCTCACTAAATACACTAATAATAATATTACATAGATTCCAGCAGTGAGCACTTAACAGCAGAGCTATCATACCAGCTAATTCTCTTTCAAAGTGGATTAAAAAAGAACATGTTTGGTAATGCATTGGTTCTGGGGTTACATTTCATATTAATAGAACACTGATTACAGTGCTTAGAAGGAGGAGGAGTATGTTATGACCACTAGTAAACGTGATAATAGTAGAGCTACACATTTTTTATATATATATATAAAAGGACTGGAAGGGACAGATGGTGGCTAGGTATCCTAATACATGTTTTTTTTAACTGCACAGTTGAATAAAAAGCATGCTTGAGTCACGATTGGATAGCTCAGCAAGTTAAACGCTCAGTTCTGACATGCACCAGCCTCCACTTTCCAAATTAATTATTCTGCAGGGCAGAATCAGCCCTTCATCCTTCTGAGGTTGATAAAATAAGTACTATTATATTTGGGTAGTAATAGTACCTATGTTTATAGTGCTTGGATTCGTTAAACATACAAATATGGTATGATATCTATTATACTTGGATCCAGGAAAAGCTAGGCCATAGTGACATCAAAATGTGAAGTATTTGGGCAAAAAATAATAGGCCTCAGAAACATAAAACAATCAAGTTGACTCTAAATATGTCGAGTTTGTGGCATCCACTCTGACAGGCCAATGTAGACAAACACTACTCCTCACTTGTACCATTGTGAATATAGCACTTTAGAGAAAGCCAAAACACACATGAAATATGGAAGGCATTTGGCAGGAGTTATTGTGATGAACATGTCATACTGCAAATTACATTAGCAGCAATGTTCACCTACTTAATGTGACTAGAGTGTACAAGTTGTTTCATGACCCTGGATACTGGTGGAAGGTACCAAATGTTGTGCAACCATGACATGATGTGATGTTTGAAAGATTTTCAAAGTTATCAGCCTCCAGATTTACCCATGAAATCGTTTTGATGGTAAGTGCAATGGACCAACATCAACATGTGTGCTTAGCCCAGCTGCATCCAGCAACCTCACCAACATATCTATGCCCTCCACACAAACGCAAATGGAGAGTGTGTGTATATCCTATTGGCGGTGCCGCTGGTGCAATGCAAAAAATAGCAAGGGGCCTCACCACATTTTTTTGCCCGGGCCACACCAAAACCTGTGCCCTGTGAAAGCTCCCCGAGTCACTTTCCCATTGCGTTTCATGCAGCCACAAAGTAAGATATGCAGAAGGTGCGAACAGGCAGACGGTGTATGTGGCTAGCAAAAGAACAATAGCAGTAGGAGAGTTCCCGGTGTTCCTGAGGGTGCCAGCAGTGGATATAGATGACATTTTGGATATAGATGACATTTTCATCGGCAGGCCCCGGCAGTTGGCAGGAACCTAGGCTTTCACTGGAAAGTAGCTCCTACGTTCCTAGCCTGATGATTGACTGGCACTGCTCCCATGGACAGGGTCGGATTGGCCCATCGGCCACTCGCCTCTTGGCCGGGCTGAAAATATGTTTGTGCGGGCGAGTCCCTCCAGGGCGGTTTCTTCCCACGCCTGAGCCGGTGAGGGGAAAAGAAAAAAAAGCACGCGCAACCGCATAATGAGTAACACCAGGCTGTGTGGGCAGCAGCATGGGCATGGTTGCTGTAATGGGAGTCATACATTAGCTAATAATGCCGGGATGAACCAGTATCATCGAGTTAAAAGGTCCTGGAGAGGTGAAGATATTTTAACGGCGATGTTAGGTAGGTGCAATATTTTCACAAGTTATGCTTTTACCAAAGGCAGTGGTTGGTACCATCCGCAAATGAAGGCAGTATTGCCATTGAAATGAAGTGATAGTCTATTTTTTGAGAGAGGAAAAAGAGATTTGTTTTTGTTCAAAATAAATGCAAGATAGTCACCAGTGACCACTAGAAATGGCTGTGTGGAAACCAAAGGTGGCCTATGGCTGATGACAAGCGGCAGTAGTGGCGTGTAAGTTTCAACTTTCTCATTCATTTTCCAGTTTTGGGGGATGTGGGGTGAACCAGATCAGCCAAGAAGCTATCTAGAATGCAGGTGTGTACTTTTAGGTAAAGTCAGTATTGCAAGCAACGTGATTGGAAAATCACATGGTCCTGCATGAGAAATAGTTGTATTCTATTAATAATCACACTTCCTTACTCAGTCTGCTCTTAGCAATAGTCTCTTCCTCATGGCCTTTTACTACGGCTTCAGTTTATACAGCTGCAGCAGGAGTCTGGAGGCTCCCTGCAGGGCTGGGCCTGGCTGGGACCACGTACCAGTGGCGGCAGCGTGCACATTAAGTTGCTTTCAACTTTTAGCAGGAAGCAACAAATTAGTTGCACTTTCAAAGTTGAAAGCAACTTGTTGTTGTGCCTGGGGGCCGCCAGAACAACAGGCGGGCCATTAGGCCAATGAAAATGCAGCTGCAGAGCAGAGGTTGAAAGGTCAATGAAGACGTGGAGAGATAGAAAGTGACAGCAATGGGGGAGGCAGTAGGAGAGCCGGTGATCATGTTCAGAGAGTTTCACAAAGGTGGGGGCAGATACTTCGCTAGAAAGGAAGAAGGCAGGCATTAGCGAACTTTAGCTGGACCCAGCACACACACACACAGAAGGCGCACAGGCCCGTTCACCTAGGGTGCTGTGCATATATCTCGCTGTTATCCCTAAGCATCTGTCCCTTCTGCAGTACACCTTGGTCCCCATTAGCCCACGGGGTGGAACAGATAATGCTATCTCCATTTCATTGTCATGTGTGCCCTCCGTTGCATGGAAGGGGCTGGAAGAAAGCAACTCACCAGGGTGACATTGGCAGCATGGCGCTTCTTTTTCCTCTGGAGCAGACACAGCTTTCACCTAAAGAACACTGCAGAAAGTGCAGCTTTAGCAGAGAATGGGCAGCCTTCTTCATCCACTCATTAAATGGCTCCACGAGTCGGAGGAGGCCAGTCAGCAGTGCAGCAGCAGCAGCTGGGCTGAGGCCAGCCCCAGGGCACAGAGGCAGCCAGCCCAGCAGTTGGCTGGCCTGGCCCCCGACAGCCACCCGCAGGCGCCACAGCCTGGCAGCGAGACCGTGAGATTCTAGGAGCCTGGCCCTGAGAGCTGAGATAAGAAGACTTCTTTGGGTACTTATTGTCCAGCCACCCCCAGCGGTGCTGTTGTATTAGCGATAAATGACCAATTTTAGAGTAGAATAAGAACCCATTTCGGACTATGTATTTTGAGTTTTCACAAGTTGCAGAAATGGCTTGTTTTTTTCTGCTGTTGTCTCAGTTACGATCATCACAAGACATTCCATCTCGCTGTCCTCGGTCACTTTGCAAAATCCTTGTGCATAAAAGCTTCTGTACAGTGTAGAAATATTTGACCATAGCACATCAAGTGGCCATTGACTTAATTGTTCCAAAATTAATGCTTTGTTGCAATGTGACTATCTTTCCCATCTTCCTGGCATGCTGGTCAGGATGTTTGTTTGCATGTATGAGGTAACGAGTGCTCAGAGTATGGGATGTCCTGTGAGTGCGCTGCTTTCCCTATTTTGCCAACCTCTGAAGCTAGAAAGTAGATGCACGCAGGCTTGACATGCGACCAACTTTGCGCCAGACCTGCAGATGAACTTAACTGGTCTGCTGGTAAATCTCAGTTCCCAGTTTAATGGTATCCACTACAGAATAATTGCTCATTTTACTACAGCCGATATGATTGCTCAGTGGGTTGAGTGCTCGCTGCTGTGATGTGTGTGTGATCTGCAGGTTGCAGGTTTGAATCCCAGCAAGGCCATCTCAGCCTTTCATCCTTCTGAGGTTGATAAATGAGTACCAACACAGGTTGGTTGATATTGTATGCATTTCTATAACAAAGAGCGTAAGTGCTATACAATAACATATTATCATTTGGCCTTGGGCATCTGCTTGCATTCACACTAAGAGCACACCATGAAGGTTTAATTGACCCCAGTCATGGCAGCTCTGGTCTCCATTCGAGCGTTCAAACCTGATCAGAGGGTCTTCATCCAACATCTTTGAAAACAAAGGAGCTAATGATGGAACAGCCTATAAAACCGCCCCGCCCCGATCCTACGTCCTTGCTTTTCCTACCACTCTTGCCATAGGAGGATTTAAAGGGAGTCACGGACGGTAAAGCGAACTTTCCGCCGTCACTTACTTTCATCATTGACGACATCCTAGCTTCGCACAGTCATGTGTTCTGACTGAGCCTGAAGCAATCACGCCTTGTCGTGTGTGATGAAACGATTTCGTTTTTAAGAGTATCTTGCTTCAAAGAGCTCCTTGGTCTGGAGGAGATGCACGCCACTTCCCTAAATAGCAGCGGACATGACTCCGAGGCAGGGAGTATTTTGCTGGGAACCTCTAATAAATATTTGATGGTGTAGCCAAGTGCATCGTGTAGTAGCTCGCCATCGATTAATGGCAGATGCAGGGTTTTACAGGTGTGCTTGGAAGCATCCGGTCAGACGAATACATTGGAAAATGTGTCTTACCAGTGGAGCAGGCAATTAAAATTGCTTAGTGTCTAATTTAAATAATTGCTAAACAAATAAGCAAGCCTCAAATACACAAATCTTTTTATACATAAAAATGAACTTTAATGTTATTGACCTTTTCTGGTGATGTTGTTTCTTTCTTCCTTATTTTAGTTATCAATGTGCATCTGATTTGTGTGCATTGTGGGTCTCATAGTAATTTGACTATATTAATCTATACACACAGATATTAATGATACATATGGTGATCCATCCATTCTTGTATGAAATGTATATCACAGTAGTGAAATCATAACCATATTTTTCGTAGTGTTCTTAGGAACAATGCTATTTGATGCCACTTCCTGTTTTGTCAAGGGGTGAAAGGTCGTGGTTCATCGCTTCCGGGATGTCACTTTCAGATGGGGTCAAATGGCACGACTTTTGGTGCCATATTAGTGGAGCTTCTTCAAATCCATGCAATTTCAATGTCCATAACATCATGCAAACCTCTATTATACCACTATATTATGTACAGGCTACATGCTTATAAAAATGAAAAGTGTTTTTATGTTGAACATATTTTGCATAATTTTAGAATATTCTTTATAAGAAAGAATAGAGGCATGTTTTGTTATTTTCAGAGGATGGGGGCCAATATTGCCTGGTAATGCACTCGGAAGTATCCTTTAACTCCAGACATCATGTAATGCACCCTGCCGGCATATTGTAAAAATACCATCACTTCACAACATCAGTAGCTGCTCTGATTTTAACTCTGAGGTGGGAGCATAGTGTAGGGTGAAACTTGCTTGTCTTGGAAGTAAGACAACACCGAGCAACATGGGTTTGATACCTTGTCCCATGCTTAGAAGCTGGACTCCGACATGAAGTACAATATAAAAGTCCAATTTAGTATTATTATTTTTCATTCCACTATTCTTTAAATGAGAATTGAAAGTAAGGTAATTCCTGGTCTAGTGCAGACTAAGAATTATCCAAAGGCACAAGCCTGTTGTGAAATACATCTCAGCTGGTATTTGAACCTACTGCAAAAATGTAGGCGTAATATGCAAGTCACAAGTTGCAATCCTATGGATAAAGCTTGTTGCATTAGTGTGCATGCTACAGGTTGCAGGTTGGACCCCCATCCATGCAGACTTAGCCTTCGTTATGTTATGTTATTTTTTTATTTCTTTTTTTATAGTGTTATAGTTTTGTTTACAAACTTTTTTACACTTAAGAATGAATACAAGAACGAGAAAGAGGGAAGGAAAAAGGGGGAGAGACAGCAAGATAAGAAACAAGACATCTGCATCTTTCGTTATTCAGTTTTCTTCTTTTTTTCTTTTCTATCCTTTCCCTGTCTCTTCATCCGTAACCATTTTCTTGCAGGGCTCCCTAGATCCCATATTTCGTATTTCCCTCATTTCTTCTATGTCAAATAAAATTTCAACTAGTGCATGTTTTAACTTCCTTACTCATTTAATTTGTTATCTAATATGCGGTCGAGGAAGTCTATACCCGCACATAGTCTTATTGTGTTTTCACCAGCCATGAAAAGCTTGCACCATTCATCTGCAGTTAATGTATTGGTGGTGTATTTCCCTAGAAAATGAGTTCTTTCCAAGGTCATACAGTCAACCGATGTTTAGTTGATTCAATAACATTTGCTTGCAGAATCAACAGAAGTTGCCCGTATAGTTTCTTTGTTTCCATCTAAACAGAGTCTGCTTTGTTTGATATAGGTTTAGTCTCAGCCGGAAGAATTGATTTCTATGATATCGGCTGGGAAATTTTTGTAGATACTTTGGTATCTTATTCAGCCTTCGATTAACTATTGGCATATTAGATAAGGATTTGTACTGTGCTCTTTCATTTTGAGTTGCTATCCAATCTCTGATTTGGAGTTTTTTTTCCCACTGCTTCAGGATTTTTAATTAAGGTGAGTGCAGATCAAGGTGTGTGAAGTGCTTTATACAATTCTTCTTCCAATCATTTGACGGCCATGTGGATGCACCATTCTCTGGTTCTGCTACAATTCGATATGGAACTGCAGTCTTTCAACATAATTTTCCTTAGAAATTCCAAACTTTTCCATATTATTATTTAGTGCAATTATTGCAAGTCTAATTCACTACGAATTGCCTTCATCTGGATAGTTTATGGGAAAAGAAGGACTCTTTTCCCAAATATTCCTCCAATTAAATGCCAGGTTGACCATACCATGCTCAAAGCTGTTTCACCTTCATTTGTTACTATTGGTATCACTTTTTGTTTGTAAAAGCTTAATAGTTGTATCATTGGGAATTTTCCATATCGTGCATGGATTATTGCTCCTTGGACAGCTAATAATTTGTTTTTTGATGTCTACATCTCTAGCCAAATTCTTTCACCAAAGGTTTTATTAAACTGAATTCCTAGGTATCTGATGGACTAGACTTGTTCAAGACTGTCATTCCCTAGGTACCAATGGAATGGATGTTTTTTACTTCTAAATACTTGGTGGAATGTTACTATTTTGGATTTATGTGCGTTTACTGAAAGCTCGTTCGTTCGCATATAGCTTTCCAGTCGGATCAATTTCTGTTGTAACCCAATTTGTGTCTGATCAATGAGCACCAGGTCATCAGCGTATATCATCCATGCTATTTGTTGACCATTGATTTTTGGTGGTAAATCATTTGCCTCCATCAGTCTTTTCGATAGGTTGGCTAGATACAAGTTTAAAAGTGTTGCTGCCAATGGGCAACCTTGTTTTACTCCTTTGTTTGGATTTTAGAGGAGACCTCACCTCATTTATTTAGCCTGATTTGAATTGAGTTATTAGAGTAAAAGGCTTTAATAACTTGCAAGAGTTATTCTGGACATTTTCAAGCTTATTTATTTATTTATTGCATTTATTACTCGCCCAAACCCTTGGGTACCACGGCGATGTTACAGACAGCTTGGTTAAAACATTTCTTAGAAATTGCCAATCGGGCGCAGTGCACGTGAATACAAAATAATCATACACAAAGACATTTAATGCAGGGCTTCAGTACAGTGATATTTCCTGAAGCATGGAAGGGGATTTTAGTCTTGGTTAAATAGCCACGTTTTCAGGGATTTCTTGAAGCCTGAGAACGTTTGCTCATTTTTGATGGGGTGGGGAAGAGTGTTCCAATATGTGGGTGCGAGGTATTGGAAACTACTGCCTCCTGCCTTGGTTGTCTTGTAGCGGGGGATGGCTAGGAGTAGTTGACTGTTAGATCTGAGGGGCCTCTTTGATACTTTTTTGGTGATGGCGTGGTTGAGGTAGATGGGGACACAAGAGTGGATGCATTTGAATGTGACGCACAGGGCTTTGAATGTGACCCTGGCTTTGATTGGGAGCCAGTGATGGTTTCTTCTAATATTTGAGATGTGATCTGACTTGCTTAATCCAAGGGCCGCCCGAAGGGCTTTATTTTGAATAAGCTGTAGTTTGTTTAGATTGGCTTTTGAGGTACCCAGGTAGAGTACGTTGCAGTAGTCGAGCCTGGATAAGATTAAAGCTCTTGCCAGCGTGATACAGTTGGTGGGTGTCAAGAATTGGCGACTGAGAGCAATAAGTTTTGCGGTGTAGGAGGTAGAGGAAGAGAGGGCGTTAATGTGCTTGGTCATGGTGAGGTTGGCATCTAGGTAGACACCTAGTGTTTTTACTTGTTTGAGTACTGATATGTTTGTGCCATCGATGTTGATGGATGAGTAATCAGCATGTAATGTTTCTATTTTGGATTGGGAGCCCACAATGAGAACCTCAGTCTTCTCATCATTGAGACAGAGGCTATTTAGTGCCATCCAATTTTGGATTATGGCATATATTTTGTTGATAGTGTCGGTGTCTTGAGTGTAGTCTCCCGATAAAGGGATGAGGATCTGGGTGTCGTCTGCAAAGTTGGTGTAGATGACACCCATGTCGTCTAGTGCTGAGAAGAGGAGTTTAGTGTATGCATTGTATAATGTTGGTGCGAGACAGGAACGTTGGGGGACACCAATGGGTACTATGATGGGGTCGGCGGCTTCTTTACCTATGGCGACCCTGGAGGTGCGGTCAGCAAGAAAAGATTTGATCCAGGTAGTAGCTTCGGTGGAGAAGTTGAAGTCTTTCGCTAGTGTGGCGCACAGTTTATTATGGTCTACTAAATCAAACGCTGCGGAGAGATCGAGTAGGAGGAGGATGCAGAGTTTTCCTGAGTCTCTGATGGTATCCATCTGGATTTTTAAGTCAAGGAGTGCCGTTTCTGTGCTATGGTTGGGGCGGAAGCCTGATTGCCTCGTGCCAAGGAGGTTGTTTTGTTCAAGGTGAGTTTGGACTTGGTTGTATGCTAATTTATCCAATATTTTGAGGAGAAATGGGACAGTTGTTATTGGCCTGTAATTAGTGGGCACAGTAGGGTCTAGGGTAGGTTTTTTCAGGAGAGGGGTGACCCAGGCTTCTTTGATGCTAGCTGGTACTAGGTTAGTATTGAAGGATGCGTTCACAAAGTTGGTGATAATGGGGGTGAGGGTGTGGGCGCAGGATTTGACTACTGATGCGGGGACAGAATCTCCTTTGCAGTTGGAGGCTTTAAGTTTGGCGATGGTGTCAAACACTACATTTTGGGATACTGGTGTGAAGTGGAATGGGGAGCTGGTGAATTCCTGATGTGGTCGATTTAGATTAAGGAGGGCAGGTTTGTTGGCTAGTGATTGTTTTTTGGATGTGATTTTTATTTGGAGTAGTTCAATTTTGGCTGTTAGTGCGTCTTGAATAGTGGTGCACCATTCCTTGCTGGGGATGGTTGGGTTTATGGCTGGGGTAGGGTTTTCCAATTCTTTTAGAATGGCAAATAGTTCCTTGGTATCTGAGGTCGCATTGCTGATCCTATTATTATACGCATTAGATTTGTAGGTAATAGTAGCTGTTTTATAGGTTTTGTTTATTTCTTGGTAGGCTTTTTCTGCCTCTGCAGTAGGATGCTTTCTGTAGGCATGTTCACACGCGCGTTTGGTTCTTCTGAGGGCGATAAGATCATCATTGAACCAGAAGCTAGATCGCTTGTCTGAGCGTTTTGCCTTGGTGGTGAGCGGTGCTATAGCATTAACGGTTGCAGTGAGGCAGTTGTGATATATGTCTGCTAGGAGACAGGGGTTGTCACTAGTGATCGAGGTAGAATCTAGGATTTTTGAAAGAGGAGGCGTGAGGTTTTCTGGCGTGAGTTTGCGGGCGTTTCTAGTTTCATAGGTAATCATGGTTTTAGGTTTCTTTTGTGTGGGTTCGGAGGGATTGATTGTAAATACAATGTTATGGTGATCGGTCCAAGTAAGAGGGGAGATGGCCTCAATGGTTATGGGGGTATTAAGGGAGAGGATCCAGTCAAGAGTCCTGCCTTTGATATGTGTGGGTGCATTAACTAGTTGGCTGAAGCCCATGTCCTTCAGGGCGGAGTGAAGTGATTCTGCTTTGGCATCTTGGCTGTCATTGAAACCTAGGTTAAGGTCACCCAGGATGATGTATTTTGAGCTAGGTTTTATTAGTGGAGCTAATAGCAATGGAATTTCAGTCTCTGGGTGGTTGTTGGGGCTAGGTGCTCTATAAATTACTATTAAATTAATCGTAGTTTTAGCATTTATGGGAAATTTTACGAGTAATGTTTCATACCCTTCAATACTTTCGATGGGACAAGATCTAAGCTGTAATTTAGTCTTGACTATTATAGCAACACTGCCTCCTTGTGAGTGGGTCCTATCTGTTCTAAATATGGTGTAGTCGGATGGGATTGCCAGAGTTAGTAGTGGACCTGATGCTTGATGGAGCCAGGACTCTGCGACTACTAGTATGTCGAGCTGTGATTCCATAATGAGGTCGTGAACTTCTATAGCATGCGCCCCTAAGGAGCGGGCATTGATAAGCGCTCCTTTTAAGGTGGATAGTAATTTATTGGGGGTGTCCGGGGCTGGTTTGGAAGTAGTGTTGGGTTTCTGGCTAGGAGTATGGTTTTGATGAGGGGGAAGTACTCTGGGCCTAATTTGTTTGGGAGGTGTGTGTTCATATTTGACTGGGTTGGGGTGGTTGAAAGTACGAGACCTTAATCGGAAGTGTCTTGCTACACCTGTCACGGGGTTAGAGAATTTTTCAGTATGGCTGTGGTGAGGTGACTCTGCAGTGGGCAATACGTGTGAGATTGGATCAGGGCTGATAGCATGATGCTTGATAGTATTCAGATAGGTCCTAGGGGTGAGACTTGCGCTCTTTGGGAATGGGGGAGTAGAGGGAAGGAACGGTGTAGGACATGGGATAGGGTGATGCCGGGGGCATGCCGGCTTGCTGAGACCGTTGTTATGGGGCCAGTAGTAGTGGCCCAAGCAGGGTGTGTGGCTGGGGAGAATGCAGAACGGGAACATGATGAGGGGCAAACAGGTTTGCATATTGGATTAGTGTCAGGGCGAGCTGCGACCATAGGGCACAGCGCTAGCTCCTCAAAGTGGTCTGTAGGTGACCCTGGGGCACAATACGGCAGTCTAATGTGGTCTATAGGTGACCAAAGGGCACAATACAGCAGTCTAATGTGGTCTGTAGGCGAACAAAGGGCACAATACAGCAGTCTAATGTGGTCTGTAGGCGACCAAAGGGCACAATACAGCAGTCTAATGTGGTCTGTAGGCGACCAAAGGGCACAATACAGCAGTCTAATGTGGTCTGTAGGCGACCAAAGGCCACAATACAGCAGTCTAATGTGGTCTGTAGGCGACCAAAGGGCACAATACAGTAGTCTAATGTGGTCTGTAGGCGACCAGTATTTGAGACCGGGAGCACATTTCAGTAAAGCGGTTAAGATTACAAACATACAGTAGTGTCTCCGGTGCTGGCATGTACTTACAGTACGTTTTCATTGTCTGAGTGGTAGTCTATCGGTTGGAGAGTAGTAAAATTGTGCAAAAGCTTGCATTTTTTCCCAGAGTCTAATTCTATTCACAGTGTCAACGCCTGGTGGAGGTCAATAAATGCTAGATGTCGATTTGTTTCAGTTTTCATTGCATGAATTTTGAGTAGATTTAGGATAAATAGATTTAACCCTTTGCCCGCTCCTTTAGTGAATCCGGTCCGTCTTGGATCCATAATCTTCATTTTGTTGGCCCATGATACAAGTTGTTTTTGTATATTGATGCCAATACTTTACCAATTACATCTAATAGAGCTCCTGGCCTGTAATTTTTCAGATCTGTTTTGTCTCCTTATTTAAATAGGGGGACAATAATTGTAGTTGTACATGATGGAGGTAATTGACCCATTTTTACTATTTGTGATATAATTTTAGATAGCAATTTGGCCCATGCGTCCTGTTACTATTTTAGTATGTTATTTGTAAGGCCATCGGGTCCTGCAGCATTTGATGATTTTAATTTTGTTATTGCAATCTCTATATCTATTTGGTCGAAATTAATTCTCCATCCAACTTCTGGAGTATTCATAGACACAAGGGGCTTTACTTAGGATCCATACAAACTTTGGAGAAATTATTCACCCATTGACTTTCTGTTACTCCGCTGCATAAGTTTGCCTGTTGGTTACACGTTGTTTGATTCAAGACATGTTACATTAGCTCTCCTTGTTCTTGTTCTCTCAATGTTCAAAAGTTAATCAGCCAGTTTTGATACTGTAGTTTCCTCTTTTTATTTTGGTCTGTCCTTTTACCTGCATTTAGGTTCTTCATCTTTTTTAGGTCTTTTCTCTGGCATTTGTTTTTGTTCTGCTATATTGATGTTTGTGTTCTAAATGTGGATATTTGAAGCCAGTTTGAATGGCCTTGTAACTTTCCAGTAACGGTTCGTATCGTAGACCACTGCTTCCATCCTTTAAATGCTGTGTATAGGCATTATGTAACTGCGTGATGTCTTTGGCATTAAACTTTAGCTGACTTTTTCATTGATTTACTGTTATATCCATTGCAAGAAAGGACTGAGGTTTCTTTGTCCATATGTCCCATAAGAGAAGCAATGTATCATGGTCACTTTCGGTCATTGATAGACCATCTAATTGCTTGATGTTGTGTGGAAAGTTAAACAAGCTCCAAATATAGTCGATGGTCGAAGAGGAACTCCCACTCTGCCATGTCACTTTTCCTGGGATATCGCCTCTTGTTTGGCCATTCAACAAGTAGCAGTTACTTTGTGACAGTTCTTGATACCACATTTGGTTTCTTTGTTTATCCTTCTGAGTTGCAGCGGTTTAAATGACAACAGGATATCTCTCTGATCCATACATTTAATATATGTCACCACTGATTAGTAGGTGTGGGTTTCTTAATTCTAGGTAAAATGTTTCTATTATTGTAGTAACTGCTTGCAAAAACTTCTTGTTTGTGATCATAGCTGGATACCAATAGATATTTAAGATCACTGAATTTATTGGATAGTCCTCATCGTTGTGCATATGCTGTAAGGTTGTTATCTGCATAAACGGGTTGGTGTTTTCATTCTTAATTACCATAACACTAGGATTATTTTTAATCATTGTCAGTAATCCTGAGAATGGTCTACCACATTTCCCTTTTAGCGCAGGATTTAAGAATATTGGATATCCATCTCTATTTGGTAACTCATACAGCCAAGTCTCTTGAAAACATATGACCTCATGGTCTCCCACTTCTGCTGAATTGGCTCCAAAAAGGTGTTTAAACCCTCTTGTGTTCCATGAAAGCAGAGTTCCTGTGTTTCTGGACCATTTTCCTTCCAGCTAATGGTTTAACTTGTTTGCTAGGACACTGGGTAACCAACTCCAACTATAGGGCTCATCTTGGAACTTGTTGGTAACCTGATTTAAGGACACTTGCCTATTTTGAGCTACTTTATTTGTAAACATGATTTTCATTGGTTGCTGGGGGCTATCCACATAAAGAGCTGTATTCACTACTTATTTTTTCTGATCATATTTTGTCCCAGCATTTGATGTAATTCGCCCGCTTAACCTCACTTCATGTCTTACTGGTAGCCTGTAGTTTCTCAGCTCAAAGCCGAGTGGCAGTGATGTCTCTTTTGCATCTAGCAGTTGTTCTTTGGCAAGCTCTGAAATTATGTGCAAAATTACCCAATCCAGCCATGACTCTTTTGCATATTCGATGATAGCAATGTCGTTGGATGAAATTGATTTTAGGGCAGGAACACAGTGTAATAGTTTAATCACATTTCTTCTGTTTAGATTTATCTCATTCTTGACCGTCAGAATATTCTCTACTTTACTTTGCACATGTCAATGTTCCTTCTTTCTTTCCTGTCTTCTGTTTCCATAGTGTCCAATCTTAATGTATTCGTTTTCTCGTAGGGTTTAGTAGGATTAAAGGCTTTGTCATTACACGCTTTACTGATGTTGCACTTTTTGTTGTTACTTGGTTCAATAATATATCGTAGTTGCCTGCGTTTCTGAGATAATGTCAAAATATTCAGCCAAATCTCTTTCAACCGATCCAGATCCACCTCAGCTTATACCTCTCTCAAACTGTTATTCATTTGTCTCTCTGGTGTTGGTGATGTTGAATTACCTGAGAGCTCCTGCATCTCCGATGTAAGGCTTACTTCCTGATCGCTTGAACATAGGTCTTCATTCTCTTGCAGGTATATTGATAAGTCATCTATTAAGTCGACCTCTTCTATTCCTATTCTCTCGTGACACTTAGAAGGATATGAGGCCTCTGGTGTCGTCTTAGATTTGTGTGGTCATATCTCCAATTTAGCCTATATTGTAACACTTCTTTTGGAGATTGTCGTAGTTATTTATTTCAGCTGCTCGATGGGTCTTGTACCTTCAATCTTAGAGTTCTGTATCAGTGGCATAGGAAGGTTTCTCAGAAATGCTTGCGACCCATTTGATTTTGGTTTCGGTCTTCCTCTCACATATTTTTATAACATATCTTTGTTTTGGTTTCCAATTCGATTGGTGTGCATAGGTATTTTCACATTAGCAGTCTTTCCTTGTTTTTTAAAGATACCAAAGACTTCTCTATGTACATTAGGAAGATCAGACTCTGCGGTGCAAGGACTTTCTTTGCAAGACCTCTTGCTTATCACTGTCTGAGTCACTTTTGGTGAAAAGATCGTTTCTTGTGAAACCAGGCAGATTTCTTCACAGCTTTCATTCATTTGCTGTGTAACTTCCATTGGTTCTCACGCCTTCTCTCCTTTTTCATGTATTACACCTTCAACCTGAAACTGCATCTCTACATGATTGACCCTGACAGGTTTGAGGGCACAGGAGGGAGTCTTATCAGGGACGTCATTTCACCAAAATGCCATGGGTAGCGGAAGTGACATCACATGTCCCTTGACCTCTGATGACATCACAGGAAGTGATGTCATTTGATCCCGCCCTGAAGTGACACCACGGGAAGCGATGGAACCCAACCTTTCACCCCTTGACAAAATAGGAGGGCATCACATAGCATTGCTCCTAAGTACACTACCATAAATATGGTTGCAATATCACTGTAATGTGACATAAAGTTCATACAAGAATGAATCACCATATGTATCATTAATATCAGTGTGTACAGGCCCATATTACCAAATTACTGTGGATGCAAGCAGAAGTCCAAGGCCAAATGATAATGATGTGTTATTATAAAGCACTTGCACTTAAGCACTTTATATACAACAAATATACATACAATATCACCCCACCTGTGCTGGTACTCATTTATAGACTTCAGAAGGATGAAAGGCTGAATTGGCCTTGCCAGAATTCAAACCTGCAGATCACACACACATCGTAGCAGCATGCACTCGACCCACTGAACTATCATACCAGCTACAGCTATTTTACCGGCTATAGTAAAATGAGCAATTACATGTCTGAATGTTCTCAAAGTCAGAAAGCAAATCATACTCTGTAGTGGATACCAATAAACTAGGAACTGAGATTTAACAGCAGGTCAGTTAATCTGCAGGTCTGGTCCAATGTTGGCCACATGTCAAGCCCGCGTGGGTCTAATTTTCAGGCTTCACAGGTTGGCAAAATGCATACCATTGGGAGGGTACATAACTGTGTATTAAAGATTTTAGAGTAGCGGAGGGAAAGCAGCGCACTCACACGGCATCCCATACTCTGGGCACTCATTACCTCATACATGCACACAACCATCCTGAAAAGCATGCCATGGAGATAGGAAAGATAGACACATTACAACAAAGCATTAATTGTGGCACAATGAAATCAAGGACCACTTGATGGGCTCTATGTGATATTGCTGCATTTTAAAGACTGAACACAGGTTTTTGTGCCCTTTTTTGTGTCGGGTTTAAAATGCAGCAATATGACATGCTCACGCCCTGCCCAAGTTGATACATTCCCCACCCACAGCCTCTTCCGCTGGTTGTTATGTAAAACAGGGGGTTTTGCCTCCTCTGCCGCCCCTTTCCCCACCCACCACCCCCTTCCCAGCACAATACACACCAAGTCCACACACACATCCGTAAAGGCAAACACTCACGCAGACAAACACTCATGCAGACACACACACAGTCACTCACCTGTCGGCCTGTCAGCCCCTGTGCGCAGGCTGACAGTTCGATTTAGAATGACTGCTCTGTGCGGTCACAGAGCGGTCATTCTAAATCGATCTTTTTAGTTTTCGGTCAAGTCACTTAATATCACTTAATGTGCTATGGTCAAACATTTCAACACTGTACACAAGCTTTTAGGCACACGTATTTTGTCAAGTGACCGAGGACACTGAGATGCAACAGCAGAAAAAATCATGCTATAACTGCAACTTGCGAGAAAAAAAATACATATAGTTTCTGTCTGCATTGTGAATTTGAGGTGTTTAAGAACAGACTAAGGCCTCATTACAACTCCGGCGGTAGCCATGCTGGTAAAAACGGCAGGCTGCCGCCAGAGTTGTGTTTTTTTTCCAGCGTCTGGCTTTAGGGAATCACCGGGACATTACAGCCGGAAAATGTAACTCCCCATTCCCATTCAAGTCCCGTAGGATTCAATGGGAATGGAGAGGACGGAAGCACCGGCATTGTGTGTGACCTGGCGGGCGGGCGGGGGGGCATCTGGCTCTCAAACTTGTACTTTGCCGGTCCGGTAACAACATTACTGGTGAGCCTACCAGCACCGTTGTTACCAGACCTGCAGGGTCGTAATGAGGCCCTAAATCAGACTAAATCAGTGACTCATCTCCAGAGGTCTGCCTAAAATAAACCTTTAATCAGTCTAGCAATTATTGTATAGAATTCCAGAAAGACTATTTGTTATTCCTATTCTTTCTTATTTAGGGTCACTGCTCAAAGTGTTACACTTGTGTTACCTCCTGGTTTTTTTAAGAGGCCTGAACAATAAAGCCAGCCACTCCAGAAACAAAGAGCCACATGACACTAGCCACAGCCCAGGATGTCCATTTACAAATAAAAGATATATCTTTAAAAAAACTTTTTTTAGGGGTAGCAAGGGAGACCTCAGAGGCAGTTGCGACCCCTGGCAACCCCCCAAATTATGTCCCCGAGTCTTACCTGTGTGCTTACCCCCTTTTTCTTCATTTTACTACTTGAGGTTACTTTCGAATGTCCAATCCTTTTAGGACTCACTTGCTGAGTCAAATGATTATTCTGCAGTTTTTCATCTCGTGGGGGCCTCGAGCTTGTAGGCATTACGTTCTTCCTCATTCAGTTCACGGATTCTAAAAGCGTTTCCATTATGTTGTTTTTATCAGTATATTCACCTTGTGCGGTTTCACTCAGTCTTGCTTGCCAACTGGTAGATGCTTCCGCTTCCGTATCAAGTCCATTTTGCACCAATGTAGTAAAAGTTTCCAAGTGCAGGAGTTTCGTGTGTATCATGGCAAGCAGGGTATTGTGGTCTTTCATACTACTGTTTATATTTTCATTTCATTTTAGAAATGGTGCAATTGAAAGTGATAATGCAGCCATAACATTGTTTTGTATTTGTTTCAACGCTGCATTTGAAAGCTGCAACGTATTCCCAGTTAAGTCGGTATCCTCCGATTGCTCTGATAATGGTGAGGTGGCTGGTGAGCACTGCGCATTCAAGGAGTGAACCTCAATTAGTTGAAGGTGCTCCTTGTGCCTTTGACTGTTGAATACTGTGGAGTCTCACAGTGTTAGCAGTTTCTGCCTCATCACCCAAGTCAATGATCTCACCGTTTAAGTCACACCATGTTTTGGGGGGAATTAGTATGTTGACTTTTCCCTCTGTTTTGTATGCTGGGCATAGATGCATAATTGTTTTCTTCATTATTAAAATGTCTTTCATTGAAGAAGCATAGGGACTGTTCCCGCATTTCTGCCACATTTTATTCTGGCAGCCAGTCGTATGTCACGCTTCTCAACTTTATTCGTCAGAATTCTGGCAGATCCCATCTTTCCTTTGGGTTCCTCGGGTGCCTCGTGTGTTTTTTTCGAATCTGTTTTTTAATTCCTTCTCCAGCGTGTTGTTACAATTGTTGGTGGACATATGTCTCTCAAGTCTCTGGGCCTTTATGTCCTTACTTGAATTGCCCTCATTTACCAGAGCTAAAGAAATACATTCTTCATTATTCGCTATGTGCTCCAATATTAATCTGTGAACTTGTTTAGGTTGTTTAAGTTGTTCCGTCCCATTGTTCCTCTTTTTCTTGGTCATCTTCATCCTGTTGTTTTTGCGTCTCTCTTTCTCTGTGATCGCAGTGCAGGAGGCATTATTTCCAGGTTATCTGTTTTCTCACTCCTGACGAGCGTGGTGGCTTTTTCTATCTGAAGCAATTCAGCGTCCGTTATGTCATGAGTCAGTGCTGGTCATTGGGCCGGCTCTCAGCAGATCCGGCACCAGATATGGAGCCGGATCTCGGGATCCGGCCAGAGTCAGCTGCCCAAGACCATGAACCAGGCTGGAAAAGTTAAAAAAAAACGCACGGGGCAGCCTTTTACCACGGCTTTGGCACTGGTGTGTAATGCACAATGCTCGCTACATGCACAACTTTGTACATGTAGCGAGCATTGTGCATTACACACCAGTGCCAAAGCCGTGGTAAAAGGCAATACTGCCGTCGCAGACGTTTTTTCTAAAAAAATGTTTTAATGTATACCAGACCACGCCCCCTCGGGCACCGCCCCCCCCCAAACTCCTCCCTACACCCCGGCCCTTGTGTTGTGGGATCCCCACCACATTTTTTCCATTTCCACCACTGTCATGAGTCATTATCAGACTTGATTCTTTCGTGTTTACGGCTAGCTCGGCAAGCTCAACCACAACCGCAGCTACATTTGTGCCTGGCTCCATGCCCAGTGTCAATATCAGTGCTGCCTTTGCAGATGTTGTATTAATGTTACTGGGACCTTTTCCACTCACCTTTGGACTCACACGCCAGCGATACGCAACCCTTCTGTTTAAATAGGTGGAGCTAAGTAATTAAATAGGTAGTAGTCAGTTCTCCACACTCCAGCACAGGACGAGCAGGATGCAGCTCGCGCAAAAATCAACAGAGGACTGGGGAGAGACTGGACGCTCTGCCGGACTCACGCACCGGCGCTACGTGCCCCCTTCTGTTTAAATAGGTGGAGCCAAGTAATTAAAATGGTAGTAGTCCGTCCTCCACACTCCAGCACAGGAAGCAGCAGGATGCAGCTCGCGCAAAAATCAACAGAGGACTGGAGAGAGACTGGACTCTGTGCCGGCACTACATGACCCCTTCTATTTAAATAGGTGGAGCCAAGTAAATAAATTGGTAGTAGTCAGTTCTCCACACTTCAGCTCAGGAAACAGCAGGATGCATCTCGTGCAAAAATCAACGGAGGACTGGAGAGAGACTGGACTCTCTGCTGGACTCACATTATGTTATGTCGATTTGTACCGTGCACTGCTACCACCCAGGGGTAGTCTCCAGGTGCTCGCTTGGCTCTGCAACAAAGGGGGTCTGGAGGATTTGTGGGGAGAAAGGTGAGAGGTTAGATTCAGAACCAGGAGGAACTGGCATCTGCGGATGTTGTTTTGTATGTGGTAGTTTGTGCGTGGTCTCATGCGTTGCGTCTGTATGACTAAGATGATTTGCCTTGGTTGCATGGTCGTGTTTTGTGTTGGTGTTAGTGTGTCGTATGCCATGGTTAGATAGTGTCCATAAGGGATCCAGATTCACAGGCTGTCATAGCTGCAAGATAGTCTGGCATCTTGGTGTGTGGTTGCATTGTTGGTGGTTTCTGGACTATGTGGGTGGTTCACTCTAGGTGGACCTAGTAATGGTTTCTGTTTGTTTATGTGGTTTGTGTCCAGTCCTGGATCTGGTGTAGTGGTATCAGTTATGTAGAAGGAGCAGGAAGAGGAAGGGTTAGGTAGGTCAGTCATTTTATTGGGGGCTCTGGCGCACCCCTTTGGAGGCCGCTTGACGGTATCTAGACAGATTCTATGTTTTTGGGTCTTTCGGCTCATCTCGTCGCCTCTCTAGTGGTTTGTCTTTGGTGGTGTTGTTGCCGGTGCCCCTTCTAGGTTGTCATTGTCTGTTGAATAGCCAGGTTTTGAGCAGTTACCTGAAGGTGATGTGGTCTTCTGTGGTTCTAATTACTTTGGGCATGTTGTTCCATATGTCAGCAATTAGACGTGAGAATGCTCTTCTGCTGAATTTCCTTTTTTTGTAATGTTTTGCCTCTATTTGAAGGTTGGCTAATCTTGTCCTGGAGGAATTCTGCTCCTCGTCTGTGCAGGGCTTTGTGGGCGTTACAGAGTGCTTTGAATTTGATACGCTTTTTTACTGATAGCCAGTGTAAGCTTTTCAGTGCTGGGTTCTCTTCTGCTTTGTCCTAATAGGATCCTGGCTTCTGTATTTTGTACCCTTTGGAGTTTCTTTCCGGCATTCCTAATTAGCAGCTGTTTGCGTAGTCAATTCTTGTGAGTATCAGGGATATGATTGTGAGAGTTCTGTGGGGGAAGGAGAGGTAGGGGAGTAATGCAGACTGGGTTATAAAGCCTGTAACTAGGGTACTATCAAGTGACAGCCACACAGACGGACAGACAGTCAATGCAGTAAGATCTGGTATTGAAGTCTTTAGGCAAAGGGTTCAAAGTATGTAGTTGCTGTATAAAAACACAATTGTTAAGCCTGTACTGATGTGGTTGTGACCTGCCTTGAGATGTGAGGGTTTGTTCCTGCCCCTTTTTACTTCAGTGTTAAGCCCGCCCATTTTGCCATTTCAAACATCTATACACTATTTTGGCATAGCAACTGGGTACCTTTTATTTATACAGTGGACCCCCAGTAGGCGTTTTTCCTTTGGTGGATATTCTCTCCTAGCATATATCCACCTAAAATATGTTGTAAATCAGAGAAAGCGACTATAATGAGAAGTGTGGAATCCAGGAGAAAAACATTACAAATGTACATTTGGAATGTTTTTATAAAACTGGTAAACCTAGGCAGAGAGAAAAAAGGGGATCATGTAAGACGAGTTGCTTAAGGACATAGCGCATTGGGTCTTATGGGGGGATTGAAATGGAACAAACTTGACTTCCTCTTTCATAGCAGAAGAATGAAAGGGGGAACCACTGATACCAACTCAGGGATTTAACAGTGCTGCTAGGAGGTCTGATGGCATGAACAGAGTGTGGCATGGACGCCCAGGCCCGCCTCATTGCCCCATGCCCTCATGGCCACAACTGAGTTGTCTTCAGTGCTGTTCCTGACAGATAAAGAGGGTGTATATTTTCTTTGACTGATGCACACAAAACATATAACATGTTTTTCTTAAAGTTCAAATGTTCTGCCGGTGCATAAAATAAGATATATGCCTAGAACAGACAATTACTTTAAGTGTGCAACTATCACGCCAGCATTTCTAAGATTTGTCTAATCGTTGGAAACAGTGATGCTCATTGGGAAGGATATCAATTTGTCACATGCCAATAGACACATCAACACATTTAAATTAAGATGCAGCCTTGTGTCTAAAAGCATGTGAATTTATAACAAAGGTGCTTCTGAGAGGTGTCTAATTATTAGAAATAGTGCAGCTGATTATGCAAAACAAAGCAGGATCAAATGTCCCATGTCAGGTGTGTCTTGGGTTTTAGGCTCACATAATATTGCATTCTTGTTTTAATTTGTTTTATTGTTTTATGGTTATAAAATAACCTTTAAGAAAATGTCTTTGATTCATCCAGATTACATATGCACAACATTACAAAGTACAATTATAAAGAAGATAACATTAAGACCAAGATTAAGAACAACATAGAAAAACACTATACAAGAAAAGGATTCATATATTTTAAGCTAAAATAGAATTTCACAATTCTGCAAAACGACAACATACAGTCAACAAGAAAAACAAAACCGTTTTCTTATATATAACATTTCAAAGAAGGTAAAATGCTGAGAGTGCGTTGTTCCTATGCCGAAGAGTCTAACAACAAAGCCTCTAAAAAATATGTTACTGCAATCACAATTGCTGTTGTTCTCCCCGCAAGGCAAAGCTGCCAGGTAGACTCATAACCACACCACACAAAACGAATGCATTCACATATCTGCTCAAATAAATGAGTCTTGTGGCTTTCAGTGCAGGGCAACATGTAAGTAAATGTCTCAATGTCTCCTTTTCCTTCTCCACCTGACAAACTCTGCAGCCCAGCTCAGGATGAAGCTGCTGATGACGAATTAAAATCTCCCTAGTAGGTAGTAGAATCGAACGATAACAGAGAAAGTTGCCTCTCCTTCTTATATGGGGATATATTGTCAAATACAGAGTAAGAATACCCGCTTTTCCATAGTCTCCTCTCAAGTGACTCAAAGATTTATATGCGTGCATCTCCTCCATAGTACCAGCCCCATCGTGACGAAGTAGTTGTGATTTGACTTTCCCCGGATTAGTGGCTATTCCAACGCGGATGACACACTTTGTTTGAGTAGGTTGCTGCAGAAGCTTAAAACCTCATCACCAAAACAATCCCCTCTATTATCTAAAATGAGGCGAGCGGATTTAAGATTCTGTAATACAAATTAAAAAATGTCCAGCTGGCCCTAGCCTCAAGAGAATAACTGCCCTGCTCATATTGAATCAGTGCCAAAGGTGAACAATTTGGTAATCGCAGCAGATTTTTCCAAATAAAACTTTGCAAAAGGGGTAGGAAGTCCAGCACCCAGGTTGCCTGAACTTCCAACCCATATGCAATCTTGGGGACAATTTTCCTAATATTGCATTCTGATACTTGGAGGGCTGCAGTACAGGAATCAAAATGGCAAATGCTACCAATGTCAGGATTTACAGAACATGAATTGAGAAATTTTTCAGCATATTTTTTACAAAACTAGAGTGTGAATGAACTAGTTGGATGAGAACAGTAGGGAGTGGTGTATCTGCATTACTAGCTTTAGAGTTTGTCAAAGTCAGTAGTTATATCACAGATCACTATTGTGTGGTGAAAGAGAAGACAGTGAACCAGGTTTGTATGTATGTCTGTATGTATGGGATATCTAAAGTATAAACTAGCTACAATGCAACAGAGAACTGTACAAAAAAGATGAGGGATACTAAGATGACGCTGGGAGATCCAGTGGAGGGGAATCGGGGGTGGACTGGTCTATAGGGAACTCTGGAGATGTCCCAGTAGGCCTCTGCTTCATTGGCCTCTTTTATGTGGTAACCTATTGTATTGTCAAATGTCATATATGTGGCCACTTTGGACATTATTTCCAGGGCTTCTTTTTGTTACCAGTCCACCCCTGAGGGTAATCCAAGTAAAAAGAATAAATCATTCAACAGAATAGATTTGATTTTACTCCATATCAAGCACAGATCAATATACTTTATTGTTGGCATCCTTTGGACATCCACCATTGCATTGCAATGCATATCAACACAGTTGCCTAAATTAGACTCAGAATTCTTGAATGTATTTTACCACATCCAAGAAGATTAGATATAACAAGCCAAGTATTGGGTTTTCGCCCTGAAGACATTTGTCTCCAGATGGACTCAATGAGGAATTCACCTGGGATATATTTCCTTGGTTTTGGAGCACTATTTTATGACACAAACGTTTCACTCTTACCAGATGGATAAACGCATCAGAACTTTGAATTGGTGTGCACTTTGGACATATGTATTGTAAGCTGAAAATGCCGAATGGTAACAAGGACATGTTTATCTTGTGTTTCTTTTATGTCTATTAACATGAAATTATAGATGGGTTGTGAGAAGGGCATGTGATAAATTCAGTTTCCTATTTCTATGGACTCAGTTAGAAAGGGATCACAGCTTTCATCTCATTTCCTTTGCATTTTCACGTATTTAAACTCTGTTGGTTTCTATATGGCATGGCACAAGTAAAACATGTTTAATGTTTTCATGGCATGCAACTATTCATATGTTTGTGATGTTTTTCTGTAGTCCTACTGGAGGAAGGGATTATACTCCCAAAATGTGATCAAGAGTATTACTGGTATCTGGAATTTTCAGCGTGTAATGATCATGGTTTTGAATTAAAAAGCACAGATCAGCAACATCTTTTGCTTCACTTACTAAATTAAAATGCAAGAGGAGCAATTTAAAAAAAACTGCCCTGCAAAACGTGAGTGCTCAGAAGGAGGGGTTCTAGAAGACCCACTCAAGCTAATATGCACGAGTATTCCTCCTGTGAGGCCACTTTCACGTGAAGGTGGATCTCCAGGGATGGTTGTGGAATCTGCATGCATATCTTTGAATTCTGGCAAAGGGACCGTTCTAACTTTTATCCTCAGATGGCTGTAGAAAATGAGCACCATTTTGTTTAACATGCCCCATTACTTACCAGGCAGTAATATCAGGTCAACGAGTGTATTTAGCAGCTACACTTCCCATCTCCAGTGGTACAAAGTCAACTCGTGGTTCTTTTTTGAGATGGACCCTCCCGTATATGAAACCTTCTTGGTACCCCCTCATGCTTTCCCTGTGGCTGCTCCCAGAACATGGAACTCTCTTCCATGTGCAATCAGTATTTCCCCTTCTCCATTAGCATAGAGAACATCTCTGAAGACTTATGTATTTCGCTTGCATATATGCGTTTTGTCAGTGTTGTTGTATTAAGACTACCCTATATCTAATTTTGATTTCATTTTAAGATAATTTAGTTGTACACCTATTTGATTCTTGTTTATTTACTTTTCCGTTATTTAGCGTGGTTTTATATTTTCCCTTGGTTTGTGGGGAGCCCATTCCCTAGTCCCTGGTGTGTACACTGCAGACCCACTCTGTAGCGAAATTCTGGCAATACTTCTGACAAATTTGGGAAATTCATAAAAATATCTCTTGATAGGGAGACCTGCTTCAGAAGCACAGATACATATATAAAGAGAGGGCGTACCTTTCCCTCCCTAAAGACACACCAGTTCTCCTCTCTCCACCCCCCTCTTCATATCATTCCAACCGTGCCCTTAATAGTATGTCCTAAGTGTATGTATGCTCTTCAAGTATTAATGCCACAGGGGGGGTGGGGATTTTATTCCAAGCATTAGTTGCCCAGAAGCCTGACTTACATTCCCCAAGTGAATTGAGGGCGTTATGGGGGATTTGAGAACTTAACGCCAGGAAGTCATGCCCCCTGGGTGCTAAGGCCCTCTCTTGCCCCCCCGAAAACAGATCTTCGGGCACACTGCGTGGTCCCCGTGGTACAGCGCAGCCACAGAAACGACAATAGGCCCCACACACCGGAATTCTGAGTTCAAACCTACTAAAATAATATTGGAACGCTAATAGAATACTCAATTTACTAACGCACTGTGCTTTTCAACAGGAAAGTGACACTTCTTGTCATCGGCCTGGACAATGCTGGGAAGACTGCTCTTGTGAGAGTCCTCAAAAGAGGTAAGTGGGAAAGCTGTCTACATTGCTCTTGTGCACATGCCTGTGGTTTTACCGAGGTCCTCGGACACGCAACCACAGCGTTTCCTACTCCCAAACACACCAATTATGTGTTGATTGTCACCGGCTACTGGACTTGTTCCATCAATAACACTGCTTTATTGGTTTCAGAAATCAAACGTCTAGCCACACCTGAAGCACTTAGGTGCGTGATATGCACGCGGTTACCCAAACAGGCCTAAAACATGGAAACCTTCAGAGTCGTTTATCGTAAGCATTTGTATCATGATTCAAATTTGTAAATTCATATTTTAAATTGTAAGGGCATCTGTACAGTGGAGTGTGGTTTCCCAGAATGCACTGTTGTGGAGGGGGATGAACGCCTTAATATGCTGGTTGTGTACGTGTGTTCATGCAGGTGGGTGCATTTGCAGTGTCCTCGTAAATAATGGATTTGCTGAAAGTGCTTTTAGTCGCCGCTGCATTCTTTTCCTCAGAACAAAATTCAGACATGTTTCCTCAAGCGTGAACTTGTCTCCATTCCATCAGGGGAGTTGCTAGGTCTGGAAAAGACCTGGGGCTACGCTGATGTCGGAACTGTTGGGACTGGGGGCTAGCTAGCCTTTTGGCTGTAGCTCCTGAGATTCTATCCGGGGCTACAACCAAAAGATCAGGGGCTATAGCCCCCTTATACCCCCACTAGCAACGACCCTGCATTCCATAAAAGTCTTTCACCTGCTCTGTGGTAAGAAAAGCATGGGTTTCCTGAGGGCACATTGCCTCATCGTCCCTCGTCATTGCCCTGTAGTATTGATGAGGACTTTGTGGAGAATGAGTAGGATCCCTAGAAACTGGAATTAGTAAAAAATCGAGACAGTGCCTCATCCTCCCTCTAACTCAGTCTTTGCCAGAACAATACTTTAGGACTGGCAACCTGACCAACTCTTTAAATTACATTTCTACCAAATGACCAGTGCAAGGATGAAATTTTGCATCGGTTCGGTTGATACAGGCAGTGAAAAAGGGCCCGGCACTGGGGTGAGTTTAGCCATATGACCCCTGGTGAGCGAGTCCATTAAAGCCATCGGAGACTGGCTAAGAGTGATAGTGCACCAGTGTGCGGGACTAGGGGTGTCGTGGGTAGAGGGTAGCCGGAGCTGGATAGGACTGATTGAAGCCACTGCTCCCTGAATGCTGAACTTGTTGAAGGATCGGCACACTGTTTGCTGTGAGTGCCTGTAATTTTAAAATTTCGTTATTGTATATTATATTGCTGCAGGTTTACTGCATCGCGAAGCGCTCTAAAGTGGGTATACCAAGTCAGGTTGGCACTAAATTAAACACCAAAATGATAAAACCGGATATATCTTTGGTAGAGTCAGCCCTGAGAGGGCTTGCAACAGTCCAGGAAAGACACTCCATCCTTTCACCCAGTGGGTATGTGTAGTGTCTTGTCTCCTTTCCCGTGTGTGTGTAGCTGTTATGGCAGAGTGAGTGTTGGAATGCATGCTTCTGGCTGGTGGGGGCCAGGGGATCTTCTTCTCTATTACATGTACGTAAACTGTATGTGACTAATACCTGAGTAAATGGACTACATGTACCTACAAGTGAAGGCTACGTCTTTCGTTACTACACTGGCAACGAGGATCGAGAGTTAAAAGGTTGGTGCCGAAGTGCATTCACGCATAAGATCTGGTGTATGCCACTTATATGTATTTGAAATGGAAAAAAAGGACTTGACTTCCTTCTTGCATGGATAGTCAGGTTATGGTTATGGCTGTGAGAATACCGTTTTTTGGAGACCTCCTCTTTCCTCTAGGAAGTGGTGGTCTTTGTAGTGTGTGGCTTTTCTCTTAAGATCGCTGTGTCTGTGTGAGTCAGCTGTCTACGCGGGCCCTGTGTTCCTGTAAAGGGCTGGGGCATCTGTCTTCTCAGTGCTATTTGCCCCTGGTCCTTAACGTGGTGGCAGTGTGTCTGCTGTGCTCCTTTTCTCCACCTTATTCTCCGACTCGGTGAGAATTGTGACTGGATTGCCTGTATTGTCAGGCATAGTTGGGTGTGACATTAATGGAGTTGTGTAGTGTCTTGACTTCTTTACTTTGACTTACAAGTGAAGGCAGCTCTGTCTTTCATTGCTACTCTATCTTAGACACTGCTGTGCCAACCACAGCCTCTTTGGCCTTGCAACAGACCACAATGAAAAATGGTTCCCAGCGTCCTACTGATGCCGTCAAGTGCCTTCAGGGGCAGGAGAAGGGGGTGGGGGGTGTAAGGAACTCATGGTGGCAACAGTAAAGACAGACACAAGTGATCACAGTTCAATGGTGCTTATTAAACTGTATAGGTAGGTTGAAAAAACGGCTAATCTAAATCTAAGATGGGAGCAAGCTACGACTATCAAATAATAATAAGGCAGTCCTAGTGGAGACTATTCAAATAAAAGGGGCCTATACTAAAAATCCTTACAACTAAATACAAAGGGTGTGGGATAGGGTTCACTAGAAAGAAGTGTTCACAAATGATAAGGCAGGATGTTATAGCCTGGGGGGGTCTCTCTTCCCTACGTTTTGTGCACGGGACAAGGCAGGACTCCGGAGCAGAGCACACTCTCGGGCTTTCCCAGCATGAGGCTACAGTTCTGTGCTCAGGTATCAGGATCTTGCGTAGTTAAATCTCTTCATTACCAAAAACTCTCTTGCCTCTGAGTGCCTGATGTGTTCAAAATAACAAAACAAAAGTTCCTCTTCCATATGTAGGTTGGGTGATGGCTTTCACCCTTGGTGCCCCTCTTCCGGGCTCAGACCCCTCTCAAATGGCAGCCTCTCTCCATTGGGTTCACTACGGCTTGTATTGAAAGATTTCACCTCTTGCATTCACAAGTCTTAATGTCTTTTTAAACAATCCACTGTGGACATCCCTTCGTCGGGTTCACTCTTGTCAACACAATGTTCATTGGGGCAGCATGCTTCACTCTGTTCTGCAGGCATCCCTCAGCCGGGTTCATGTTTGCCAGTCACACAGTTCCTTCTACTTTACCACGGTACAGGATGTTTCCCTTAGCTTTCCAATTGCTTGCCGGTCAAAGACTTTTGACTGTACAGGGGGTTTTACTCGACCCCTTTATGACCACTTTGACCTTTTCCTTGCAGCTTTCCCAAGGTTTTCTGGTTTCAGTAGTTTACACACTAAGGGGGATCAACCAGAGTCTATCAAATGAGCACACATGTGGCGCCGGACCTCTCTGCAGCTGGTTTCTCCCTGCGGTGTTAACAGTTCTTTGATTTCCCTTATTTTGTCATTTGCAACTTTTGCTCAACACAGTTCGGTTTCTTATCGGTTCTTCCTTCCACTCACCGGCTGTGATGAACCGCTTGGTTTTTCTTGACTCTGGAGTCAAGGACAGTACCACAGTAGCAAGCGTCTCTCCCTGCTTTGGTTATCAGCCGTGTAGGGCTCTGTGCACCGTTGAATTCTGTTACAGCACACATCAGCTATTGTTTGCAGTCTTATGGTTCCTTCTACGGAGGCTTTACAGGTTTGGGTACAAAAGGGCAAGGCAGCTTCTCTCCTTCTCGCCCCTTCGGTTCTCTATGCTTTTCTCCTCCTCTTGAACTGCTGCCATCCTGGATTAGCTGTCTCGCTGTGCGGTCTGCCTTGCTCGTAGTGTGCTCTCATGCTCCACTTTTTATCCCTGTGGGGAAGGGAAAGGGCTGTCAGTTGTGTGTGGTTATTATTAATTGCCTCACTCTGCCTGACCCTTGTGTTGGGACATGTCGGGTAAACAGCTCTGGTGTTAGTCCGTTGTCTTTCATGGTGTAAGAAGGTGTTTGTGTCGGAAAGGGGGGTGAGGTATAGTTTGAGTATCCTATGTGGTAGGTTGGGGATACCGCATCTCACCCATCAGTGTCCCACTTCTACTCCCAGAGGTCCCCCCATCCAGGTGATCCTCCCGCACTGGTCCACTCCCAGGAACTGGATCCAATAGTGATGGCCGTGTCCTGGCCACCTGGATGACAGATCCCCGGGGACTAGTCAGGGAGACACCTTCAGGTTTCTCACAGAGGCCTAAGGGACCATGGTGTTGTGCTTACCTACTGTGGTGGATCCTAAAAACACGGAATTCACAATCTTCAAAAATAATTTATTTACATGTGAAAGGAGATGGGGATATTTCACAACAAAACAGGATCTACTTTTTTCAAATGTTCTAGGTCAACAGTGTTGGGCTAATCCAACTAATAAGTGCCCAGATTCACCCTATCATGGAGTTACTGGTTACCCCCAGGATCTCCTAAACTTGAGAAAAATCAGAAATATAGTGACCAGCTACTTCTTGGTTCACATGTATGTAGTGCTGTGCTACATTGTGTATCAGGTTGGATTCCCAGGAATATGGCATCCTTTGCTTCTTGACCACAAGCCTCAGTCATAGAGAAATAGAGCCCTGGCTGATATTTGCAATTCACACTAGGATTATAGTCTGTGCAAACTTTCTCAAAAGTGATCTGCTTGCTCCTGCAAATCTCCTAGTGAGATTCGAGTAGGCTTGTGGTTTCCCGAGATTGTTTTCTCCAGCCCAAATCTGCCTGAATCTCCTTTAAGAGCTTCAGAGACATCAGGGGAGGTTTGGGCACGTTCGGGTTTGATTCTTAGGGAATAAAGCATACACAAAATCACTTAAGAGACCTCAGGAAATGATAGAAAGTTTAGGGGGTGGGCAGAGCTCTGGTCAGGCTGGGTGGCAGGGTAAGCAAGAGGAAATTGAGTCCAGTGCATATGTGAAAGTACATTAAACTCTGCAGTAGAATATCTCAGTAGAGTAATACACCTGCTACAGAGACGTATCTATAACCTGCAAGTCCGAGGTTGTAATCTGGGTAAGAACTCAGCCTTGCATGCTTCTGAAGTTGATAAAATTTGTAAAGTTGAAGTGCGGAATTGTGAAACTACACGACAGACCCGCAGAATTAGGCATGCATGGGTCTACTTTTCATCATTCAGCGGTCAACACTCTAGGTCCTATTAAGGTGTTTTAGCATTGCAATATAGGGCATTCATAACAGAGATGGATTTTTGAAAAGCCCATTGGGTTGTAGAAGACTCAGTGTTGGACCCAGGTAAGGTATACAGGGAATACGCAGACGACCCCAACTGCATTGCCACACTAAGGCAGGAGGCAGTCACTAGAGCACTGACACCCCAACTACTCCCACAAACACCAATGACCACCAAAGGGAAAGCAGAAGTTAAGTTGGAAAAGCTGCTGGAGATTAGTACCATTTAACAATTGTCCTTCCTCTTCCATAGCCATATTAAAATAGTTAACTGCATTTCTTGGATGGTTTGTTTTCAGAGTTCATTTTTGAAGGGTTTGGCAATCTGTCAGGCTTCCGCCGAACAGACTTGCACTCAGACTTTAATCCTTCCCTCTTCTTGGCCTGGCAACCTGGAGCTAATGGCACACCCACACAGCCTGCTATCAAAGGAAAGACAGGGAGTAAAAACAAGGGTGATCAAGTGTTTAGTGTTTACAGATTTCCTATGAGGAGCAAGATGCACACAAGTTAGTACTATGTTAGTTCTAGGTACCCTTTCCAACAAGAGACTGTAATATGGTGCGAACAATGACTTACCCAATGAACCAAATTGCCTGGTCTTTCAAACATCAGGGACAGTAGTGAAAGGGAGAAGATAAATGAAGCCATAACTAGGCCTGAGGAAAAGTCGGGAAAAGGACACAGGATGGGCAATGGCGCTGCATAAAACTCTGGGGCTCACCTGGAAATAATGTTACCACAACTCCACACTCCCTATGCCTGAACATCGAGGACATAGTAGAGGTGTCCAGGCCCCCAGAAGAAAACGCTGGAAACCCCAACTGGGAATAGGTGCGCTAGGTCAACGAGTCCAAGCAGAAACAGGAATGGGGGACAGAGTGTGGACCATCCAGTGCGGTAAGCTCAGGGTGTGCAAGCCAAGGGACTCAGAAGCCAGCACTTAGTACGAGGGTGTGAGAGTGGGGGAGGGAGGATCTGGAGAATTGATGAGCAGATAATCAAAGGGAAGAGATGAATACCCTAACTGCACAAAACCTGTAGAGTCGGAGATACGCATATTCCTAAAAGCATGTTGTCAAGCTACCTCCTTAACCCTGGCAGGATATTCATGGTAGTGTCAACACCCCTACTGGAAGTACTCTCGTCCTTCCTTTCATTTTAATTCCTGCCTAATCTCTGGGCCATGTTGATTGGGTATTTCTTTAACAAAATTCCACATTACAGCTGAGGAACCTGGCTACATTAGCTCTTCCTTCCCATTTCCACTTTAAAAAAACTTTCCAATTATCCTGCCCCCTTCTCCCTGTTGCCCTATGTTTCTGCAGGCTTGTATTATGCAGGAGCCTAACAATGTTTCTGTTGACAAATGAGAGGCAGTGATTCTTTGTTTAATTCAGAAAAGAGGCAGCTTTGTCACCAGATTCAAGCAAAGCCAAGTAGGCACACTAGACTCTTTGTATATGTCCTTTCAGTTTCGGTTTAAGTTCTTGATAAAGGGTACTGAATAGCCGAAACCTGTCTTATTGGTAGGATGGGTATTGTGATATAGATTTACAACATGAAATGAAGTAGGAATTACATTATTTGAATATATCAATACAAATGATTTCGGTTAATGACAAACTGTTTCCAGCCATTTTGATTCAAACAGTTATCGCTGGTATCATGGCCATTGATTTGCTCAGGCAATTACTTTTGGCAGCCTGCCTGCCACCCGTGGCCAATATTGTCATATTAGTGTTGTAATTTTATTGTTGGTATGTAATTTGCTCGTACTTTTTATTGTACTGTTGACCATATGTTCTTTAAGGAAGACATAGACAGTAAATGAAAAACAATACTGTGTCTATTCACTTGCTCTTGCCACTTCTCCCCAGAGGGGCGTCCCTTTCCATGAGGCTAGGGTGGTGAGGCCACTACCCGATAGTCCCAGTGGGTAGTACAGAGCGGGAGGATCTCCTGGGGATGGACACCCCCTCTAAGGACAAGGACGAACACCTAGGGTACATCCCTTATAATAAAGTCACCCACACTCTGGCTCCTCTTTCTTCTGTTAATCTTTTTCTGGACAACGGATGTATTGTTGCAAGGTAAAAAACCTGAGTGTCCTTGAAAACACTAAGACAAAGAAGAGCTACAGAACCCAAGTAATCCAGGTACTCTGACAAGTTGGGCCCCTGTGGAATTATGAACATGGATCCCATGAAAAAGAGGAATGACTTAGGCAAGGCAGTGGTACAAACACTTTGAGAAGGGGTACTGGGAAGTTCTACCCTAGTACTGATACTGCAGCGAGGCACACTTTCAAATGGGGCAGAGGCTTGGGAGTGTGCAGTAGGAGTCCAGGGATTATAAAGGGAAGGGGAGCCTCACCAGGGACTGTTCTGCGGGGAGGGCGGTGTAGGCTTTGGCTTTCACCTACAGTGAGAACTTAAGACGCCATTTTAGATATTAGCAGCCACATTGAAACTGAGGCCCAGTTTTGCACTGCAGCCAGAATCACAGCCTAAGCCACACATGGACATAATCATATGCATGTGTGAATAGGAAATCGGGTGTAGCCAGGGGCATCAGTGAGAATGGTCAGAGCTGTAGAGATTCGTAATTCATAGACCTTACATTGTGTCATGTTGCTAGCATTTGTATCCCAGAAGGAATGCGCCCTGCAATGCCACAAGGGGGTTGAGAGCTTACTGTGAAAATTGATCCCTTGAGAAGGAGGGCACGAGCCTCCGACCTTCCAAGTCCCAGTTCTAAGTAATGGTATCCAGAGGCCCCCATTCCAAGACCTCCAACATTCCAAGGTAACAGCCAGTCCCAGACACCTGACCATAAAACTGTTAAACTCCCAATCGATCAGAAAAGATCAGAAAGCAGGGACCAGTTGCCTTCACCCTAGGTAACGTGATTTGTGCTGCGAGATGCCTGGAGGGATAAAACAACATAACTAAAACGAAGGCAGGAACCTTTAGATGGGCGCCAACGTGTCAATCTAGTGTGTGGGATGATATGGCCTCGAAGTATCCTCTTAGCCCTTGTTTGCAGTATCAGATGGACATTAGGTTAGAGATAGAGCATGTATTGTTTTTCTTCACATAATTGCCACTTACTTGTATTTTTATACCTGATGACGTGCAAGGAGGAGCCCACGTGGAAGAAGATGAACAGACGGGGCTGGGACCAATGGCCTGGCATCCCTCATGGAGCAGATCTCCTATGCGTAGGGTCTCGCCAACCAGCCATTTGGATTTGTACCTTATGTAATTTACGTCACTGATGAAGCTGTATGCCTTCATAAAGTGGTGCACATACTAACTTTGAGCAAAAAGATAAAGTTGATCTACTCTATCAAACACTGGTGCTCTCAGTTGGCCCTAAGGAGGGCTGCACTTTTAGAGAATACAATGTTTGACCTTTTGTTAAAGTATTCGCAATCAATTATCACCATCAACGGTAATTTGTTCCAGGAAATGTTTATTCACATCCCTTTTGCGAAGCTTTTTATAGGAATATTATTGTAGTATCATATTCACTGAGTCTGCGCCAAAATTAGTTTAGATTGCATGTACAGATGCCAATGCATTTCGGTTACAAAAACCTTCATCATGGCGATACATTAATTCTGTTATCAATTAACATTTACACGTTTTTCATAATTCTAAACCATTAAGTGACCACATTGTTACAATTGAAAAATGTTTTTACACATACCATTTCCCAGTGTCCAAAATGATAACATAAAAAAGGGGAAAGAGAAAAGAACAATAAACTAATTGTCAATGACTTTGTGTACATTAATTCTAGCTGATAAGCAAAAAAATGTGGGAATAGATCTCATACCTTAAGTATCTAACATTTCTCCACCTTGTGTGAGAAGCAACAAATTGCAGTGCGGGCTCCTGTAAAACCCACAGGAAAGCTCATCAGTAACATACAATTGAAATTATAAGCCGTAAAAGCGAAGAGAGCAGAACCTGCCTTACCAGACGAAAAATGCTGCGTCAATGGAAGCCGTGTTCGCACGAGCACGCGCGCGAGTGTTAGTTTCAGTATTTAAATGTTCCCATGGTGACCATACTAACTTTGCCAGAACGTTCTGTGGCAGCAGAGTGCTTTTCTGGCATATTTCAATTTTTGTGGAAATAAAACGTTCTTCTGGCAAGAGGTGTGCTGGGCCTTTTTCCTTAGAGGGTACCCAACATGATCCCAGCTACCCCTGAAAAGATGAAGGCTTCAACGCCGCATCTCTGGAGGGCCTGCACCCACCTACAGTGACCAGTACCAAGCGCCAAACCCGTAGTGGTGTACAGGAGCAATTTTTACAGATTTCCTGTCTGCTTTTTGGAGCGGACCGCGGTTATTAGGAGAGTGCAGGTCATTATTGCGACCCCGTGACGGAGGAGCTTGGGTGAACACACAGATGTAAGTAGACCTCTTGTGAGCGACAACGGGGACAGGGGTGACTGGGGAGGTGCAGTGTGTGTGTGTGAAGGAAGAGTGCATAAGGCCACGTGGCAGGTTTTTATATTTTTCATTCTTATTATTAAGGAGATAACGAGGAGGAAACCAGGAGTGTGGGAGCCTTTCCAAGTAAGTGGAGATGATGGCGCTTTTTTAAATTATGATAAAGGATACAAAACGTAGGAACTGCATATAATTAGATAGCTCAGATTCCTGTGGCCAATATATTTCAGGTGGGGGAAGGAGGCAGAGTAGTGGTTGTTGTTTTAGCCTATTGTTTTAGTATTGTGAATTCGGTGGAGGCCGAGGGAGGGCCTGCGAAAGTAGTGTGAGTGTGGTGTGTGTAAAGGGCGAGAGGAAGCGCACAGGGAGAGGCCATGGACATGGGGCAACAGGGAGGTGGGAACAGAGGACTGGTAGTGACGCTTGTAATAACACTGTGTGTGACGTGTAACTAGAAATCTTTCTTTTGAACGTACCATTGTCAATATGGGGGTTATCTCTGTGCTGGAGTATATGTACAATGCATTGCCATTATACAACAGCAAGATAGAGATGTACCACAACTAGTGGGTGGAGACCCAAAGGGGGATGCCCTGCCCTTGGCCTGAGCAGGGTACTAGTAACAAGAGATATTAGAACATATGAACACGTTCTTAACTGCTAAATATAAAGATAAACAATTGCAGAAACGAAAAGAGATTCTAGACTTATGGAGGATATAGGGGATAACGTTGAGTGTACGCCCCGGCGTGAAGACAGTGCTACCCAAAATGTAGCAAATGCGATCGTGCCAGAGGAGGTGCAACAGCTGGTGCCTACAGAGGGGGTATATCCACTTACCGCCTGCCCGCCAACAGGATACACTTACCCAACATATGTGCCCACACCTGACAACACCCCCCCCATACCGACCGAAACCAAACAACATTATGCCATGGGAAAGTAAATCGCAGAAGGAGTTGGAGGAGGCTTTGGAGGTAACGCGGGCAGAGCTGGCCCGTCTGAGGGTGGTGAAGGAAGGGGAGAGAAACCAGGGGTATGGGCTGAATGAGTGGAGGGTGAGAGACATTCTGTTTAGATTGGATAGCACCACAATAAAAGATGTGCATGTTGAGAGAGGGAAGGGTGATCATTGCGGGCGGAAAGCATAGGTTATGGGACTGAAAGGTCTTACAGGGATGCTGATAGAGAACTGCAGCAAGGAGATTGGGATATTTTGGATGAATTTGAGGATGACGAAGGGGACCCCAGGAGATGGCAGAGATATCACCCAGAGTAGATAGCTTGTGGGGACCACGGTTGAGGAACAGATTTGGGCAAGTAGCATTGACAAGGAAAAAGCGAAGTGATGGATGGAAAGCGAGGCATGGGCTGGGCACTCAACTACCGCTAATACTCAAGGCGCCTGGAAGGGCGCATTATGGGCTGTGTGCTCAAATGGACTAGAATAATTTGATTAAAATGCTCCCGCCCCTTACTGCCCGGGCCGGGAAATGGATATATGCTTTTGAAAAGCAAACAGCAGGGATTCCCTTTGCAGTGGGAGACATGAAAGGTTTACTGGTCGAAATTGTGAGAGATCAGGCGGGTGACATATTGGTTAAGTCTGGGTATCCAGGAGTGAAGTTAGATGATGATGCGCATGACGGGGTCTCTTTCAATAATATCAGAGTGCAGGTGTGGGATGCACTGCAGCAAGTATATCCGGACACAACGGACTTGCAGTCCGTAATGCACTTCCCTGTGGGGGACGATGTGGAGAGCAGAGACTGGTGACTAGTGGGATCAATCAGTACTCTTTTCTTTTTCGTTATTAGAAGGGGATTACCTAAGGAAGTGCAGAAAGCACTCAACAAGATAGTGTGGTCGGAAGCAAAGTGGTGTGCTGAGATTCAGACCATCATTCTACATCATTGCGAAAGAATGAGAGAAGCTAACGGCTCAGAGATTGCAGGCCGAGAAAGCAAAACTAGTGCAGAAAATATGTGTTTGATTCTGTGGGGTTACTTCGGGGTGCAACTTCTCACGCTTGTGACCTGTACGACAAATCTGTAGGGACGTGCCGCGTCGGTGTGGGAGGTTTGTGGAGGAACCAAAACCCCTACCTCCTTGGTTAACATAAGTGAACGACGGTTGTCCCACACATTGACTGCACCACAATTGATTGATTGGTTTATCAAATGATTTGTATTGAAGAATAGATCACACAATTGAAACAAATGATATGAATCAAATGATAAGTATTGATACAAAAGAGCACAATGGGCCTCGAGCCATGGGCCTACTACAGCAGACAGCTAGATTTGGTGATGCAGGGTCAGTTCCCATGCAAGCAAGGGCTTGCTGCAGCTACATTCGTGACTGAGAAAAGCAACCCAATTTGTATGGGGTTCTCTGTAACACTGTATGTGGAACAGGTAGTATTCACCATTTTGGAACGTTGTAAATCAACATTGGCTACACAGCGGGCAGCCACGTTTGAGATCATCCTGCCCAGCCCAAGCATTCACATGGTGAGGTGCAAAACTGTAAATCCCACCACATTTTTGACACAAAAGTGCACCGAGGAGACCTTGCAATGTATGATTGTGTAACCTTTTAGGGCAAGGAAGATGACATCCCAATGTCAAGGGACAGCCCACTGAAGGGGTGAGGTTCTTTTCATTGACTGGTCAGCAACCATCGACCAGGGCACGGGTTTGAGGCATAATGGGGCTGCAGTGATCTTTCCTAGTGGATGTCATCTATGAGGTATTGGTGCACAAGAGGTTACCCTTGCACTATTTGGCAGCATCATAATCTATTCTGACTCGGCTTACTTCACCACCAGGGGGCATGCAGGACTAACACGTTAGAAGAGGGGGGATTTGAGAGGGTTGACGGGTCCCTGGTAAAACATGCAGCACTGCTAGATAAGCTAATTGAGGCACTATTCCAACCCTCTTTAGCAGCAGTGGTGAAATAACCACAACACAGATGCAGTCTCATTCTGTAATGCTGCCACGGATGTTGTGGCCAAGCAACATCATAGTTACTGGTGCCAAGTGTCTCTGAGTACCCAGTGGTAGCGGAGTGCAAACAACAGCTGCCAGACTCCTACAATTGCTTACCAATTGCACAACTAATTGAGTTGCCGGGGACCTTCCCAACAGGAAGAGAAAGATTTGTGGTTGAAAAGTGGATGTAAACAGTCCCCTACAGATTTATTGTGGCGGCAAGAAACATTGGCCAAAGAAGTTATGCCACACACATTGCTGCCGGTCGCGTTCGACCAGCTGCATCATCCCTCTCATGTATCAAAACACCATATCGCTGCAGACATACAGGAGGACTAGTTTGTCCCAAATCTACAAGAGTCTTTAACTACCATGGTTATTCATTGCACCACATACTCCAAGAACAATTCAGGTTACCTTGCCCCACCCTACTGGGCTGTTCTGTGAACTGCATATAGATTATACAGACATTTATTTTATTTATTTATTTTCATTTTTATACCACACCTCATGCCCGTAGGCCTCAGGGTGCACATAAAACCAGACAAGACGAACAAAAAAGAAGTGAAGTCAGACCAGAGAGAAGCAAGAGAAACAGGTAGCACCTTAATCAGGCTGAGATTGATAAGGTGAGTCTTAATGGCCTTTTTAAAGGACAAGTAGTCCTCAATCAGGTGTATAGAGACATGAAGGGAGTTCCAAAGAAGTGGGGCTTGGACATCAAAGCTTGTGCCACCAAAACAAACCAGTTTGAATTTTGGCTGAACAAGTGTGGGTGCTACAGATTACTTAAGATTTCTAGTGGATGTCTTGCTCTTAATAGGATCCGATAAGTATACTGGACATGAGAGAGAAAAGCAGTTGTGAGCCAAAGTGAGAGCTTTATGAGATATTCTTTGCCTCACAGGGAGCCAATGTAAGGCTTTCCTAAATGTAGAGAGATGTGTACCACGAGAGAGCTCTAAGATGGTGCGTACAGCATTATTCTGTGCAATTTGAAGGGCTTGAATGTTAAGGTGGGGAAATGTGTAACAGGTCTCCCTATTTAATAGTGGTTCTATGTCTCTTCTCACGGCGGGTGATGGCTAGTCCTTGTGCACACCCTGATGCAAAATGTGCTGCCAAGTTCTTGATGAGAGAAGTTTTTCCTCCATGGGGCGTGTGTGAATTATTAAGGTCTGACAACGGCACACACGTTTTCAATGAGCTCTTAGAGGAGATCACAGCATTATTGGGTATTGGGCATCAGATGTGTACAATGTACCACCTGCAGGCCAAAGGGGTCGTGGAGAGGATAAATGATCTTCTAAAGAGCAAATTATCCAAGCTTTGCACCAAGTTGAAGAAAAAAAGGGTGCACTGCTTGCCGCTCGCAACCCTGTAAGGAACACCTCTTATAGCCCCACGAGATGGTAATGGGGCGACATATGCACACGTCGATATCTCCAATCAGGAAGGCATCTAATGCTCACAGGGCTGCATCCATTGCAGGGGAGGAATTTGTTGGGGTAGTAGTTCCCAGGTATGCCAGAGGTCGTCTGGGGGTCCGTCCAACTCCCAAGGGCCCAACACCCTTTCCCAGAATAAATGGAGGACTCCGCCAACGGCAAGTTAATACTGCGGTTTATGACAAAAACCCACAGGGATCATACAAGACAATCAGGATTCTCCAGTACATCTCAACTTTACAATGCATGCTACCCAGTTTTGTTGTGGTATGTCGTCATCACCTGGGCCCTTCCCAAATAAACTATCCCAGTACCGATTAGGTGCTGAGAGTGGTAACCCATATAGACATCCCATATCAAGGTTATTTTACTGGTCCTCGTATGTCAGGTGGTGGACCTTTACCGTACCCAAGAAATGATCTATTACATTGTTGCAGAGTAATGGGCTTACCATTGGCTCTTGCCCCTTGCCATCCACCCCTGAATTTCTATCTTGTGATTGGCTGGAGTTGGTCTCCCCAGGCCTTGCATGCAGTTCAGTTCTCAGCCCTTTCGGCACCTCTTCAAGGTGATGTGAAACGACTATGTGTCTGAATTGTATCTGGTAGTGTACCACCTTTGGCAATGAGAGTGTGCTCCCCATTGCAACACTTGTAGTTTTTATTCTTTGAATGGGTTGCTGGGACCAGCTCTCCTTCCCACCATGGGTGAAGGCCCATTGTCTAGTTCGGCTGCATCACGTGCTTGTGGACCACAAGATACAGCTCTTGGGTCTGCATTTATGAGGATGTATTAAATTTTCCTGTAGCTGGTCCTCTTGTTGTCTGGAGTTTGGAATGTGACTGTTTATCTCTGACCTGAAACACTGACCTAAAACTGGCTCGCTATAATAAAAATATCATATCATATCATACCTTGGCTGTGGGCTCGATCTGCGCTTCGTGCAGCCTGAGCCGGCTCCTCTCGTCTCGTGTTCTGTGGCTTGATGCCTTCTGTAATTTTCTTTACGCTTATAATTTGATTTCTACACATTCTCACTGTGCTATGTAACCAGTGCTCCATATAAGATTTTGAACTGGGAGTATTTTACTCCCTATTTTTGAACTTTGAGAGTAAATGTGATTTCAAGAGAGTAAAAATTGCTTTTCTCCTTTGCAAGAGAGTAAAATGTATGTGACATCCAGCTTACGTGTGCAAAAACGGTATGGAAATCATTACTATGCGGTAGCTTTTTTCATTGTGACAGAATACACCTTTCATTTGATCTCTCCTTTATATATTTAAATGTTGAAAACATAAAAAACCTAGCCAAATAGATATTACAGCAAACATGAATTGTATTGCGTGTTTAGATGTTCAATAGCAGAATTGTCTTCTGATGTTTAATGAAAGTGCATTTCTTGGAGTTATAACTACCTAATGGTATGCCAATGTTATGCTACAACAGTGCAGAGAGGCAAGGACTCCACGCTAAATTCTGTAAGTAATCTCATGGTCAAATGGCTATTTATATAGCGCTTTTGGCAAAGCTCTGTACATAGAACATATTTATCACAAATAGAACCAAACTGAAGTCTGTACTCTTTTATCTACCTTGAAAGGCTGAGCTGGCCTCGCCCGGATTCGAACCTGCAACCTACAGATCACGCACAGATCACAGCAAGGAGCACTCAACCGGCTAAGCTATCTTATTGTCTAACATTCTTCAGAGCTCAGTAAACTGGGTTTCGGCTGAGGTATAATAATCACAGTGCCTAGATGTTGGACAAACCATGTATGAAGCGCTACATACAGTTAAATACCTATCTGGATTATCACAGGGACAGGTTTTACAAATGTTTTTGAACAGCACTTGCACTTCCTGGAGAGTAAGGTTTTGGATGTTTTAATTGCAGTCTCGAAGATTTGAGGCTATAACACTGGTGATTGGTGTATTGACAATCCCTCAACCTTGAGCCGTAGACTCTGCTGCCACTGACCAGTTATAGTAATGTACCCCATTAACTGCAAGGTTGAATGGATGTAAACTAGGCCATGCACACTCATCATTTTACACACTGTTTTTATAATTAGAGCTTACATTAAATTAATGAGCATCAACACAGCAGAAGCTGAATGGAAAGAAACGATTCCTTTTGTCACAGTGTGCAGTTTCTTTTTTTGAAAGACTTCAGATAAATACATTCTGTTTCCGAGGCTTTTCTCCATGGCTTGCAATTACATCCATGTAGATCAAATCTGTCAAGTAACCTGAACTTTGCACTGCTCTCTGCTCTAAACTTAGGTGTAAATGTACACAGGAAAATAATAAAGCTGTCGTATTTGCAAGATTTTCATGTGTAAAAAGGCCTGCTATGCTCCTTATCTGAAGGCCTGTATGTAACCTATAAGTTAGTTTTACGTGGTCCTATCAGGCTCCATATATATATTCCTGTAGTCCCATATGGTTATTCACCATAAGCATCTGCAAACTTGCTCAGGATCTCGTGTTGCCTTGCATTTCTGCATTACTGCATTTGGTTAATGTGAAAATTTAATAAAGCTTTGACAGTATGTATATGTATCCGTCCTCTGCTATAGAACTGTGTAAGTATATTCTTTGTGTATGCAAATGTGTGTTCGTGTAATGCGTGCAGGGCTGCAAGCGTGCTTCATAACTAACGCTGCTATGTTGTGGTGTCACTAATGATGTCAGCATAGCGGCTTCTTGGTGCTTAATTGCGGCAGTCCATGAGGGTATTCCCATCCACAATCTCTGTTGAGTTCCCTGTTCCCGAAAGGATATGTACTGGATTAGGTCGGAATGGCTGACTGAGGGAATACCTTTCTGTGTACATGTCAGCCAGTGGTACACTTGGGACTTGTCCGAAAAAGGATGAGTAGCTTCGAGCGTTTCTGGCCCGTCGGCCTGTCATGCTCCTGGGGATGAGGAGGGGCATCCTTAGGACCCTCTTGTGAAATTCAGAAGTTATTTGCATGCCTTAACGAAAGCCATAAAATGTATCTCTCAACAGATCGCACCACAGAGAACTGAAGAGACGACCAGCGCTGCACCTGATTCTACACCCACGTCACCCCTCTTCAGTATTTCCATGGTGATTCTGTCTTGTAAAGAACTTTGTCTGCTGGTGGAGGGAGCCTAGATATAACGCCCCCTTTGAGGTCATCTATGCTACTCCTCTTGTGGTATATGTTTGTGAACTGCGGTACTGGGTGCATCTATCTGAGGTTCGCAAGCATGCCACACACCCTATCCAAGCTCAGTAAAGTATTACCAGTGCACATTGAGTACTGCATTTACAAGTTCTCCTCCTGGTATTGTTCCTAAAGAAACACAGGTGACTGCAGATGTAATATTTGCTATGGAAAAACTGTACACTTTAATTTTGGGACATTAGAATCACCAAATAAACATGCATCCACCCACCTGTTATGGCGCCACAGCTTTGTTGAATTTGAGCAGTCCCCTGGTGAACCCTTTCCTTTCCCACAACTCAAATGGCCAGGAGGGAATGAGCTCTACAGGGAAACCCCCTGGGGAAGCAAACCCTGACAGCTCTCGGAAGGTGTTTGCTTTCTGTGTGTTGTGCTGAGTGAGGTTCCAGCGATGTTCTAGGGATATGGTAATGCTAGCACAAAAGGATGAGAGAAAAGGAAATATTTTAAGCATGGAATTGAAGTGACAGTTAAGAGTAGAATGAGGGGGAAAGTTATAAGTAATTGTAAAAGGTGAAATACCCTTAAAGAGGCAGAATCGTAAATGAGACGTCTAATCTTTCATGAGCCGTGTTTCATTCTGTCGGAACTGATGTGAAAAAGATAAGAATTAATATGTCAATCTTGAGAAAGCAAAGATACAATGTGTGAATGGAAGCAGAACGATCAATGGAAGGCTTTCGGTATACCTGGCGTGCAGGATCTGAACGCGAAGCAAGTGGGAACTGTTCCCGCTGAATGTAGTCATAGGCTGTCGTCGGCTGAGAGGAGAGAAGCCGTAAGAGGATTGTGATCAACGTTACTTTCCCAGGAAACAAGGTACGTATGGAAATGAAAAAAGGATACCTGACGTGCAGGATCCGAACGCAAAGCAAGTAAAAACTGTTCCTGCTGAATGTTGTCAGAGGTTGTGATCAGCAGTCTTTTCACAGAAAGCAAATACGCCACTTAAAAAGAGACGCAGATCGGAGAATAAGCAACTGGAAGTCCCTAGGTGACAGAAACAGAAATACCCAGCTAAGGAAACACTGATCGGAATACAGAATAAGTAGATAAAGCCTAGTGGCGAACTTCCGAAGCGCTGGCATATAGGAGTAGCAACGCACTCGAGCGTTGTGTAGGAAGACAGATATTCAGCTCCTTGCAGAGTGGGCGGAGTCCCAGGATCGGCTAAGCTCTGCAAGACTGGAACATTGCAGCAACAAGGCGTCGCCATCTTATAATGAAAAATTAATGCATTCCGAGAATGGGACCAACGGTGCCATAAAGACCATCTTCTCCGGTGGGACATGACAGCAGATGCATTCTTGATATTTTTTTTTTTTAAAGTGCTACAACAAAACTACCTCAGTCACAGCTTTAAAACGCTGATACGCACTGTTTGCAAAGAGGGCTCTCACTCACTCTTTCTCTGCCTCTGTCTTTCTCCTTTTTGTAATGGAAGAACAACAACTCCATCTATAAAAAGTGACAATCTTTTTCAAGATTATTCTCTTATAACAGTGGTTTATTCAACGTATATATGTGTTATGCACTGTGTAGCTGGTCTTTCTGCTATCTCTGTGTTAGGATTAGGCATTTATTTAGGATGCACCTTTATATGGGGTGGTCATATAAAAGGGGGGAATAAGACATGCAAATATCACAAATGACTTGTTAACTAATGGTCTATTTGGGTCTTCAACATACCACACTGCTGTAAATGTATCTGTATTTAACCAAACAAGTGAAATGAATTATACTGTGGCCGATGATGATATACAGCCTAATGCATCTGTTAATGATACACGTGTACCCCAACAACGCATGGGGAAGCTTACAAATGTACTGATGTCATTTTTTCCTGTCTCTTCTGATTTACTTGCAAATAACAGTTTATCCTCCTTCTCCCATGGCCCTTAGGCAAGCCAGCTCAGTTTCAGCCATTGTTAGTTGTGAGTTTAAATCCTGTGTGAGCTTTCCAATATCGATTATAGGGGTATCCAGCCGCCTTGTTACTCCTTGGCTCTCATACAGGGGTGGTGCTGTGGCTGATGGCTTACGTACAGGAGGTGCTGTGGGTTGTGCTACATATACAGGATCACTGTATCCTTCTGCAGGTACTGGCTTTGACAATAAGGGATAGACCCGTGTGACCTCTATTGCCTTTTCGTTCTGTGTGATTGGCCCTTTGCTGCCAGCCATTGTCAGGGGAGATGCACTGTGTTTGCTACCTTTCTCCGGGGGCACTTCCTCAAACAGGCACCACAAGTCCAATATTTATCTCCTATTTTGCAACTGCTTCCCCTTATATTGAATGGACAGACAGGTGGCAACCATGTCTAATACCGCCTTATCAAAGGACCCTCCCTCCGGCCATACTTGGGGTAATCCTTCTCCCTTCAACTCCACGACCCATTGGTCGTGGTATTTATTAATCTTTTCTGCATACCCTGGCAGCGTCTTACAAATATGGCCAAGGGGCGTCTCTGTGCCCATTGTACTTTACTATCAGTATACCCTAACTGACAATTCTTATTTGTACTTGTACACTTCCTGTATAACCAATACAATGCACTATGCAATCCTTCTCAAACGAAATGAACCGTCCACTTACTTTTCAATACTTTGGAACTGCATCAACATATGTATAACTATTTTCATACAATGTCAAATCTATTCATTGATGTTTATGCACAGAAAGACCCTCTTTCCCACAAAGAGACGAACATGATACGAACATTTAACAATTCACACATACAACAAAAACATACACGACATAAATTGTACTTCACCGTCCCTAATACTCCTTCTACTTTTGCTTAGTTACACTCCCCTAGAACAATTCTCTCCCTTCACCTTGCTCTGGTCCACCCAAGAGGGAGAGAAAGTGATAGATAAGATGATGTTGGAAAAAAGCGTTTCTAAATACTATTCCGGGTCTTTCCTTGGGACCCCGACGTTATCTTCTTTTACCTCAATTCCCCACACTTGTATATCCTGTACTAGTCGAGATAGCACTATGCGGCGCCACCTTCCACCCCCCACTGGAGATAGGATCCCTGCCAACCTCTTTTCACCTTGTGCCTTGTCACTGTCCTTTTGGCCATATGCGATAAAATGAAGGTAGAGCAGAATATAGAGAAAAAACTCAGGCTCCCAAAACCCTTTTCCCCTTGCACTTCAGCTCTCTGCACCTTTTCGTCACCCAAATTATATTGATTATCCCACGACCTGCTAATCTGACTCTCAGCCGTACTTTCAATATCACCCACACTTGATACTCACATGTCCGTCTTGATCCGAGACCCTCTGGACCTGATCAGTTAGTGCGCCGCTCCTCGCTCAAAGACCACGCCCGGCTCCGGCGAGTGGTACGGTGGGTTTTGTAAAGGTGGATCCCGTACCCTCTCGCCCTACTGCGTGCGCACGTCTAGGTGTACCAGTTGCCGTTGGTGGGTAGCTCTTGAGAGAGCGTGCTCTGGGTCAAAGCAGGGGGACGTCTCGTGCCAGAAGGACGGGAAGGAACGCAATCACGTCAAGGTCACCAATGTAAGTGAGAGGCCCTCAAAATATGGTTAAATCTCCCAATGGAGTCAATGAAAACGCATCCCAGGATGGAATGAGACCAAGACCAAGTGCTGGTCATATAAAAGTCTTTTATCTAGAAATGAGGGCAAGCAGAATCTACTCTGCTCACGCCGAGAGTGCTCTGCAGAAAACATGTTACAATTTAGTTATATACAAAAAAAATCATCATCAGCTGTGGGAAGGCCTAGAGGGCACATGAATGATTGGGATTGGTTGCTAAGAGCGGGCACTGATAAGAGCCATAGGGTCAAAGGCACTTGGTTGGCTGGAGGGCATGTGGTGAAGTGATGCCGTGCCTTGGGTCAATCGGTCAGCTGGGCTTATCGGATTGGTATGTAGACTTAACACTTATGCTGTTTTTCTTCAGTTACACTAAACATTTGACATTTCCCCTTGTTGCCATGTACTCCCATTCATTCAATACCATGATCTGTTTGTCCGGTAAAACACAAGGCCTGTGTCTTAAACACTTGCAAAAACATGGTTCAAAGGCGGGTTATTTATTGCTAGCCATAGATTAAGCTTCACCCACTAAATACTGAGCTCAACCTGTTTGAACAATTCTGAATATACTGGCTAAGGGATAGAGCTCATGGGGTCGCTGTATGGTCAGGGGTGTCTGCCTGATAACTACAAAGAAGATTTCAAATAAATGGCTGAAATGACTAGGTCACAAAAGGCACATATCATTATGGGCATGCATTTCATTGTGGGGGTTCAGTGATCAAATGTCCAAACATCATTAACTCTCAGCTGACCTATTTTGAAACTTCGATAGGCCGGGGAGAATTGAGATCTCTTTTCAGTATGGTTCCTTGTTGCACAATGAATCAGGGCCTTTAGAACACAATTTTACATGCAGGCTTTTTATACGTGGCTTGCTATGTTGCACTCAAATCGTACTGGTTTAAAGCATACTATATTTTTCATCGGACTAGACACTCTCACCATAACAAAAGGGAAAGGAAAGAGCTCATCACAAAATAAAACATATCCTTAACCCAATGTTCATTGTCCATAGAAAAGCAGTTTACATCTCGGGGTCTGCGTGTGCATCCTTAGCTGGGAGTGTGGTTTGTTGAGAGTGATTAGCTGCTGTGTTCGGTTACACAACATCATACATGTATTTACATTTGAACATATGCAGACTGAGGTAGCTTGGTGCTGGTGTGTACAGTTTTACACTGGTTATGCATTATATTGTTGCAATCTATCATTAGGAGCATTTCTGTATCCTAGGTTGACATGCATCATACTTTCATCGTGAAGGTTTAACATGGGGACTCCTGGTGGGGATTCCTGGTTACATATATATATTTATATTGTTCACTCATAGACACATTGGCCCATCATTAGGTTTATACGATCCCGCATAAAAAAGGCACATTGGCTCTGTCCATATTAAGGCGTAAATAAACACACAGGTCCTTTTAACTGTTGACTGCCCTAAGGGCCTGGGGATAATGTTATTTATGGCCAGGGTCTGTAGAGTGTGTGGCAGGTTTATAGAGACAGATAGCTTTTGCTCTGGACCTTGCTCTGGGCTGTATCTGGGTCAATGAAGTGAGACGGAAGGCAGAAGATACAGTGTGGATTTTGTTGCATTCTCGCAGCCAACCTTCTCATGGGAACCAAGCAACTGCGGAGACGGCACAGGGGAGGAGGTGGGGGGAGGAATTTGCTCGCTGTGCACGCCTGTCGGGGAGAGCTGCAGGCTTGTGTTGGAGCTCCACGGCTGTTTTAACATTACAAAATGGAGTTGGTGATTTACAAAATGGAGTCTTATTCACACCTCTGATCTTGTATTGTTATGGGGGGGTGTTACAAGGAGGGTCACAGTTCCTAGGGGTATTCCCGCACAAGTGCTCCGGGACCGGGGCCCTGAACCCAAAGCAGCCATGACTGGGCTTACCCAGGAAGTGTAGGAATAGGGGGGGGTTTCAAAATGCCCCCTCCTTCCACTCACTATCAACCACCATCACATTGAAGTGCACCACCCGAGCTGGGCCTTGAGAAGGGTACAGTCCAGTCACCAATTGGCAGTGGAGCAATTGGCAGTCGTGAAGAGGGCACCAGGGCTAAACTATGTTTGGAAATGGTCATCCTTTGTCAGCAAACAGAGGGTGTAATTCAAATGCTCTGAATGCAAATGGCAAATATGCAAAAGGCGCGGGTAGCCCAGAAACAGAAAACGCAGTCATTCCAAAAGAACAGTGTGAGTGAAGATGAACTGCTAGTTAGAATAAGAGGCAAATAACGACCCGCAAAATGTAGGGAAATATGCATAACAGACTCGGGTGATTTGTCTGTTTGCACACTCATTTACTCATGTGTATGTGCCTTTTCCTGAATCGGTTTTTGATTTTAGTCAGATAGTTAGAGCAAAGGCTATTAACCTGTAAATAACCTCATGAACTTTGTGTTGTTCGGTGTTGCACTCATGAAGACACCGTAGGGACGTGGGCACGACTTGCATGTGCTGCATGCATGCAGACACCCAACATATACAATCCCATATCAACCACATCATAGGTAGTAACATCAAACCATCCTCCAGGATCATAGTTCTAGGCGATCTAAATCTAGGCCTACATAACCCCTCTGAACTTGCAGCCACAGCAAAGATATTCCCTGACATTGGGTTCATGCACGGCGTATCTTCTCCCACCCACAACAAAGGTAGAACCCTCGACTGGATAGAACACCTCAACAGTCAGCTCATCATCACCACCAACACCGATTGCCCCTGGTCCGATCACCATATCATCACCTTTTTTTTCCCATCTTTTAAACAACCCAATGCCTCATCATCCACGCTCCCTCCCACCGTAGCCCGCAGCTCCAGGAAAATCACCAGCAATTCCATTGCACCCTCATTCAAGCCCCTAAGCACAGTGCCCCCTGAGGTAACTGATCCAAAAGCCCTAGCTGATTTATACACCAGCACCCTTATCAAAGCCATCAACCTGGTAGCTCCTCTCATCCCTAGGAAGGCTAAACATTCCTGCCACCTTAACCCCTGGTTCACCTCAGACCTCCAAACCCTGCGAAGTAAGAAAATGACAAGCGGAAGCACTCTGGGGAAAAAAACCTACTAATCCCACAAACACAGCCTTCATCAAAATCGCCATTGAATACCGCCATCGAATATAAACAAGCCATCACAGCGGCTAAAGCTCAAGCATACAACTCTAGAATAGCAAAAGCTAATTAGGAATTATTCAAAATCCTCAGAGAACTAGAGACAACGGTCACTGCCCCAAACCCTATTGACAAAGATGAACCATGATGTGTAAGCATTCAGAACGCCATGAGGGGAAAAATCGGCTTACTACAAAATAAAATTGAACAAAAACAGAACAAATTGAGCTCCTCTAACCCACCACCCCTCACCACATTGTACCCAGCACCCGCCTTTCAATTCAGAGAAATATCAGAAGCGGAAACGGCTAACCTCATCAATAACCTTAAACCCTCAAACTGCAAGGCAGACATATGGCCTGCTGCTAAGAACACCTTGTGCCCTTCGTCACCAAATTAATTAATGCCTCCTTCACCTGCAACACTGTACCAGCTAACCTTAAAGAATCCTGGGTCCGCTGTCTACTCAAAACAACGCCACTTGACCTCTCCAGTCCAAACAACTAACACCCCATAACCACAGTACCTTTCTTGGTGAAGATTTTAGACAGGGCAGCATAGAATCAGATCCAATCCTATCTTGAAACCAACCACATTTTAGGCATTCACCAATCAGGTTTGGCCATGGTACCGAAACAGCACTATTAGACCTCAAAATCCAACTGGACACCTTCCGAGATGAAGGCAAGCCGGCCATCCTTCTTCTGTTAGACCTATCGGCTGCATTTGATTTAGTAAACCACTGAACTCTGTGTCACCACCTCTTCAACTCAGCAAACTTTTATACCAATGCCACCTCATGGATAGCCTCATTCCTAGAAAACAGAACTATGAGGGTCTTCGCAGACACAGCAGTGCTCGCCCATCCCCATCCTATGTGGTGTTTCACAAGGCTCCTGCTTCTCCCGCTCCCTCTATAACATATTAACAAAACCACTGTTGGACATAATGGATGAAGCAGGCATTCATTTCCTATACCAACTACGCCGACAACATTCAAATTCACCTACCCCTGTCAGGCTGCTGCAAAAAAGGCTCACATCTGCTCAACAAAACGTATTCTACAATACAATCCTGGATGGCCTCAAACTACCTCTGACTAAATGATGACAAAACTGAGATCTTATTGGCAGGCCCACCTGAAATTCTACAGAAACGTGGCCCCCAAAACAACGCCTTCAACATAGACGGCATCCAGATCCCGGTCTCAGCTGCAGTAAAAACATTGGGGGTCTACCTGGACTCAGCCCTCTCCCTCACCAAACAAGTAAATGCTTTGACATCCTCAGCAGCATACACAGCCAAGCTTATCAAGGCTGCAAGACATTTCTTAACCCCTGAAAGCTGTGTTACCGTTGCTAGAGCCACCACTGCAGCAAAACTTGACTATTGTAATGTTCTCTTCGTGGGAACCTCAAAAAAGAACATCAATAAACTCCAGATCCTTCAAAACAGTGCCCTGCAGGCTACCCTACACATCCCAAAGAGATCCCACATTTCCGCTGCCAGAAGAAAAGTACATTGGCTCCCCATAAAAGAGAAAAGAATTTTCAAAACACTCTACATGGCTCACAAATGCCTGAGCAATTCTGCTCCGCAATGCCTGGCCCAGAAAATTGAAAGGGCCAACTCCAATAGACCTGTTAGAGCCATCTACGCCCACCACCTCTCCATACCCAAAACCAAAAGAGCAAAAGGAGGAGGGACCAGCTTCCCAATGGTTGCAGTCAGCCACTTGAAATCTCTCCCCTCAGAACTAAGGGCAGAGAGCTCCTACTGGACATTCCGCAAAGCACTGAAAACCTGGCTGTTCACCTAATCTGAATAACCCACTTAGGGTTATAGTCACTTGCTCGCTCATTAAGAGTGCCCCCCACTGTGATATTATATCTTTCGTAATTGTTTAAGTATGTATCATGTAACTGGTTTACGCAACAGCGCTGTGGTGCCTCAGGGTGTGGGCATTTTACTAATGTAAATACAAATAAATAAATGCAATGGGCTCGGGGCTCGGACCACACGTGCCTGGAGTTGCACGTGTACCACCACTGTCTTGTCTTGCGGTGGGGCCGCTTGTCTCATTATTATTAATGCCCGTGCTAGTTGTACTAAATCATCAGCCCCTCCCTCCTGCGAGCTCTCCCAACACCCTATGATCCTGCATTCACAAGAGCAGGTTCATCCACCAAGCTTCACTGCACCAGTTGGTGGCCAATGAAAGTTTCTGTGGGCCACTACAAGATGGGACGCAAACACTGGGCAGAGTTTAAGTCAGTGCTTAACTTATTAAAAAAAATCAGTGCCAGGGCTCAAATATTTTCTAGCATGCCTGTGACACTTAAGGACAGGCAGCTCCCCGCCCGCCATTTTCACCACCCACAGCTGCTTCCCATATTGTCAACGTATACAGAGTTAAAGCTGCAACTCCGACAGACACATTGGGATTGATGGATGCACTATGGCAGATGTGTGATTTGCAAATACCAATCAACGTAACCTAAAATAACATACTAATTGGGTCACATTTTGGGACCAGTGTGCGGAAATGCAATGCATAACAGCCTTGCGTAAGGCCTTTACACATTGCATTTCCTGTATGCCTCAATTTTGTTAATTTGCACGGCAGAGAAGGTTGAACTTATGTTTAAGCCGCTCCTTTCCTCTCCGCCATACAAATCATCTAGCATTTCGGCTGACATTCATTTTCATGCCGGCGCCAATGCTGGGGATCGCTATGGACCCTGCCGGCTTTTAGCAAAAAGCCGGCAGATACCATAGAGATCCATTGTAAACGTTGCCTGTCATGCATACATGGCAGGCAGTGTTTACTCAATTTGCACGATGGAGTGCAAAAGGGCAGTGCAAACGGGGGGGGGGGGCATAAGGCAGTTTACATGCTTGTATCATGCCTTCCTCCCACCCCCTTTTACACCTCACCATGCAAATGACTAAAATTCAGCAGCGAGAACCTGCTTACATTGAAGTGTACATGTAACTGGTCCCACCGCCAAATTATGGGACTCGCAAAAATGAGCTCCCTTATGTTGATATAAGCCAAATGTTTAAGCGAATCTTTAAACACAATTTGAACATTTTCCTCTGATTCTTTAGGTAGCAAGTGGTACAGAGTAAACATGCTTTCCTCCTATGGTAAATTGATGGCCAAGTGCAGGCAAAATCATTACTGAACCGATGAACTTGCCTGTCAAGCACGCAGCAATATCTTCTTATGCAGGTTGGCATTCTAATACCGTATTCGGTCAATGCTTTTTTTTTTTTTAAAACAAAAACAAAAAAACACTATTCAGAAAGACCGCTCTGTGACCGCACAGAGCGGTCTTTTCTAAATTTAACTGTCAGCCCCTGTGACGCGTACGAGTGCGTGCAGGGGCTGACAGGCACGCCAGGACCCGGAAGCAGCCACGAGAGAGATCAGGTAAGTTTGTGTGTGTGTTTGTGTATGTGTTTGTTTATTTACAGAGCGCACCGAACCAGAAGGTACCTGGGTGCTTTAGCTTAGATGAGGGTCAAGGAAATTACAGGTGCCAGTAGCGTAGTGTTATAGATTAAGGTTGAGTACTGTAATGTCCTGTATGTGGACCTCCTCACGCTCACATGCGTTCCTTCATTCAAGAATGAGGCGGACACGAGAGCTGGGGTGCAACACGTCTTGTCTTTATTGTACAGCAATCCTAACTGCCGCTCTGCGCGGTAACCCCTCCTCTTCCTGTCACGTGGGGCGCAGCCCACTCAACAACAAAACAAAGAGAGAGGACTGTTCCTCTCTTCGATATGCTGGTGACGACACCACACCCTCCCGTCACTAAACAGTCAGTTGCGTTCTCAACCCATTTCTTCGATGAGGCGAGTGGGCTTTCTCCTGGTTCTTTGTGGACGGTGATCCACGCTTGTAGAGAGTGCCATCCATTCTCCTGGTGTCACGTCATCTCCAGAGTCTTCTCTGTCTCCCTCATAAGGGGCGTCCCAGTGGAAGAAAGTATCACACATACTTGACTTTCTTGACTGATGAAAACCAGGCATCCTTCGGAAGTGCGAAGAGTTTCGCGTTATGGACCGGTGGTCCCCTTCAGCCGTGATGAGCGATCCTTTTTTTCTGGTGATGATGAGGGGCTCCTCATTGAATGGAGTTGCATTCTTGCGCTGTTGCTGCTGGCGGACCACGACCATGTCCCCTGGCGCCAGGTCGCTCTCTCTGGCTCTGCTCTTACTGTCAGCTGCTTCCTTCATGTGTTCTTTCATGAGGGAGTCTCTTGTTCTCATTTCCGCGTCCCCTTCGTACTGTCCTTCATGATTGGGTGCGTGCGGTAGTCGTGTTCTGATCATTCGTCCGAACATCACCTCCGAAGGTGACTTCCCCGTGGTGCTGTGTGGGGTGTTCCTGTAGTCACGCATAAGTTGGTACAGCATTTTTTCAACAGGTTCACCTGTAAGGCGTGCGATCTGAGTTGTGCGCTTGATGTTGCTCATGAATCTTTCCACGGTGCCATTTGCTTGAGGCCACAAAGGTGTTACTTTGCGATGGCGGAATCCCATGTATTCTGCGAATCTTCGAAAGTCTTGTCCCGTGAAGGGTGGTCCGTTGTCGGACTTTACGACCTTCGGTATGCCATAGATTGCGAACATCCGATCCAGTGCCGGGATGGTGTGATGTGCAGCAGTGGATGGGATGATCTGTAGGTCTGGATATCTAGAGTACTCGTCTACGGCTACCAGGCTGTACTCACCCCCTTCCATGGGCCCAAAGTGGTCGATGGCTATCTCTTCCCATGTTCCTTCTGGTAGTTCGGTCATTCTTAGGGGTTCCGGGACTGTGTGTGGCTTTACAATGGCACAGGTGGGACAGTTTTGTAACAATTCTTCCACAGAGGTGTCAAGTTGGGGAAACCATAGCTTTTGCCTCAGCATCCTTTTGGTGGATACAATTCCCCTGTGTCCTTCATGAGCTAGCTCTAGCACTTTCTGGCGTAGGTTTCGTGGTATTACTAATTTTGTCCCTTTTAGTAGTAGTCCTTCCTCTGATTTCGCAAGTTCTTCCTTTACGGCCAAAAGGCACGTGATGTCTAGTTTGATATCCTCACTCATTGTTTCTCGAATCTGTTTTGCATGTTTCCATCGTCCTGTTTCTAGGCACCTCAAAATGGTTTGTATTCCCTGATCCGCGTTGGACTCTCTCGTTATCTGTTCCATGTCAAGTCCTTGTGGTGTGCTACTGTGAATAACATATCTGATGTATTGATCGGCAATGGATTGTTCGGGTCCGCTCTTATCCTTGGGGTGCCGGGAGAGGAAGTCCGCAGGATTTTGTTCTTTCCCTGGTCGGTGTATGATGGTGAATCAATAGTCCTGTAACCTGAGTGCCCATCTGGCTATCCTTGGTGGCATTTTTGCTTGTGGGTTGCCGTAGATGAAAGTGAGTGCTTGGTGGTCTGTCACAACTGTGAAAGGCTTCCCATATAGGAAGAGGTGAAAATGCTTGCAAGCCCAGACGACCGCCAGTCCTTCCTTTTCTGCTTGAGAATAGGCTTGTTCGGTTTTTGATAGGCTTCGACTGGCGTACGATACTATGTGCTTCCCGCCTCCATCTCTGTCATCTAGTTGCGTGAGAATGGCGCCTAGCCCAACGGGACTGGCGTCCATGACGAGTTCTGTTGTCTTCTTGGGATCAAAGTACGCCAGGTATCGGGCGTCCGAGATGCGGTCCTTGATGATCTGGAATGCTTCTTGGCATTTGGTTGACCACGCAAACTCGGTGTTCAGTTTGGTTAGGGCTCTCAGGGGTTCACTGATGGACGCGAAATCACATATGTACCTCGTGCAGTAGCTTGCGAGCCCCAAGAATGATCTGAGGTCCGATGTTGTTGTTGGTGGTTTAGCTTCACGGAGCGCACTAACCTTTTCAGGGTCTGGTGTCATGCCCTTCTCTGAGAATATGTGTCCGAAGAATCTGAGTGTCTTCTTACGGAATTCACATTTTTCTTTGTTGAGTGTTAGCTGGGCTTCCTCTAGAGCCATGCAGACTCTCATCAGAGTGTCGTCGTGTTGTTCCTGAGTTTGGCCGAACACTAGAATGTCATCGCTGTAGTTCAAGCAGTTGGGCACATGCTTGATGACATTGTGGATTTCTGCTTGAAAAATTTCGGCGCTGAGGACACTCCAAAACTGAGTCGCTTGTAGCGGAACAAGCCTAGATGGGTGGCAAAAGTGGTTATGTATCGCGAGTTCTTGCTGAGCTCCAGCTGATGATAGCCTTTGTTTAAGTCTAACTTCGAGAATATTGTCGCCCCATTCAAGAGATGCACCATGTCCGTTATCCGGGGGGCTTGATGTCGTTCTCTTAGGATGGCCTCATTCGGCCTTCTCATGTCCACGCATATCCTAATGTCCTGAGAATCTCTTTTGGGTACTGGTACTATAGGAGAGACCCATGGTGTGGGGCCTTCCGCGGGCTCAATGATGTCAGCTTCTAGTAGCTTAGTTAGCTCGTTTTCAACTTGCTGTTGAATGTTGATGGGGATGCCCCTTTAATGCTGGGCTACTGGAGTGATGTCGGGGTCGATGTGAAGTTCAATCTGTTTTCCTTTTAGTTTTCCTAGGCCTTTGAACAGTGCCGGGAATATTTGATCTATACTTGCCGTTGGATCTAGGTACTTGTGCACCATGAGGCGGTATAATATGTGAATGAGTCCCATCTCTATGGCTGACCGATAGCTCAAGATGCATCCGCTCTCGGTGGCGGCTTCTAGCACGTGCATGGGGATGCTTTTCTTATGTTCCTTGTATTGGCATGATGCCATGAAGAACCCTTTGCAGGCTAGGGGTGTTTTTGAGCCGTAGGGATAGATGAGGGCTCGTGCTGGCTGTAGGCGAGGAGCGTTCGGTATGCTTCGGTATACTTCTTCGCTTATTACATTCACAGTTGCTCCCGTATCTATCAGGAATTCTGCAGCTGTTTGGTTTATTCGTATTCTTAGCATCGGGCTGTGCTCTTTGGCCATGTCGTTCCCAAGGGCGTATAGATATCCCTTTTTCCGCGGTGCTTCTTGTTGTATTTCCGGTCTGCGGGATCTCTCTTCTGAGGAGGCGCTTGACACACTATCTGACTGTGATTGTTCTATGAGGCATCTCACATATCTTCTGGGTCGCCTCCTTGCTTTTGGCTGGGTGGTTTTGCTCTCCCTCCATTCTCTCCTCTCTTGTCTTCTTTCCGGTTGGTCGTCGTGAGGACGGCGCCGTCCTTGTTCCTGGAAGTGGTGTGCTGCCCTGTTGTCACCTATTGTGGTGAGAGGGTTGGTACTGTTCTGGTTCCATCGAGGGCTTTCCATTTCTGCCGGCCCCTTTTATTTTGCTGCGAAATATCAGGCATACAGACTTGTAGTGGTTGTCACCACCACATGCGGAGCATGTCTGTCCCATGGCTGGACACGTCCCTTCGTGTGGGTATTCATGGCCGCACCTGTAGCAGAAAGGATCTTGAGCGGTTCTTGTCGTGCCCTCCAGCTTGTTGATGCTTTCTTGTTTGCCGTGTGTGATCTTTATGTCGTCCAGGCCTTCCACCTGCGCTGCTAGGGCGGCGTCGGATCTCGCTAGGCGCAGGATTTCTTCTAGACTTCTCGGCTGTTGTAGTAGTCGCTTCCGGAAGTCCGCGCTTTCGCACCCCACTATGATTTGCAACCTGAGGGCCTCCTCGTTCGAGTAGTTGTTGAAATCACAGTGCTTCATTTTCGATCTCAGCCTCATGACGAACGCGTCTATGGATTCTCCTTTGTTTTGTTTGGTAGTGTGGAACACATGCCGTTCGTAGTCTACGTTTGTGTGAGGCGTGAAATACTCTGTGAGCGATGTCTTTAGCTTGATGTATGTATCTATGGTGTCTTCCGGCATTTCCTCAAGGATATCTCGTACATTGGAACCAACCGCATGATTTAGAAGGTTTAGTTTTTGTTCGTCCTCCAGTGGTCCAGCTGCCTTCAGGCATACTTCAAAGTCTCTCAATCATCTTCTCCACCTTGACCCCAGGGTGCTTGTCTCTGTGAGGTCAAAATTTGCTGGTAATTGGGCCAACAGGCTGTCCGTCATTTTTCTGTGCGGGGTCGCTGGGGCGGAGGATCCCTCCTCTTGTGCTGGTGTCACTGGGACTGTGAGTGACACCCTACGGGCTGGAGTCGCTGTGGCGGTGGGTGACTCCTCTCCTGAGCCGCTCATGAGCTTGACCTGGGCTTGCCTGTCGTTCGCGAGTGCGATGGCATCTGACCACCACTAGGGGGCACTGCGTTGGAGGAATTGCTCTCCTTGTGCCAAAATCGGGTGTGGATGGCTGCGTGGGGCTCTATGAGGCCTTGTAGATGTGCCTCTTGACTCGCGGTTTTCGTCGGGGTTCTTGCTTACCCTTTTATGCAGGTGTTAGAAGTGGGCACACTGTGTCCGTTGCCGTCGGCGGGAGGCCAGCGCTCCTCGACCGCCCGGTGGTGTGATGCGGGGAGTCACTGCTCCACCCGCGGCGTTGAGATGCACGCCTGCCGGCGTTGATGCCGTTGGCGGGAGAGAGGTCTTCCCTTTCTCCCGCTCGGAAGGATGTTTCACGGGGAGCTGCGGCTCCTGCTCCACCCGTGGAGTGAGCGCTTCGGCGCCTTTCTTTAACACGGGGAGCTGCGGCTCCTGCTCCACCCGTGGAGTGAGCGCTTCGGGGCCTCTTCCTGCGGAGCTCTCACGCTCCGACCTCAATCCTCGGGGCATCGGAGGGCGAAAACTCACGGGCGTCCGAGCGCTGTGACCTGAGGCGGCGGGCACGGCGGGGCGCGTGTCCGCCTCGTCGCCAGATGTAATGTCCTGTATGTGGACCTCCTCACGCTCACATGCGTTCCTTCATTCAAGAATGAGGCGGACACGAGAGCTGGGGTGCAACACGTCTTGTCTTTATTGTACAGCAATCCTAATTGCCGCTCTGCGCGGTAACCCCTCCTCTTCCTGTCACGTGGGGCGCAGCCCACTCAACAACAAAACAAAGAGAGAGGACTGTTCCTCTCTTCGATATGCTGCTGACGACACCACAAGTACCAGACAGAATCGTTACTTAAATAGCATACATTGTTGAACATACATGTCGATTGTCTAAAATCGGGCAGAATTTTTTTTAAACAAAAAATACAAATAATAAAATCGATAAAATCGGACTTTGGTTAGGCGTCCTAAAAATATCGAAATAATGACATCTAAGGCAGGCACACCACAACAGTGGGTTTTTCCCTGGCCTTGCCCTTTGTTGTTGCTGGCTGGTGACTGTCCTGTTGTTGTCACTCATCCTGCCATGGAGTACTGCCATTTATAACAGTAGAGAGCTGAATCATTGTCATGTAGGCTCACTGGAGCCCTCTGCTGGCATGGCTAGCATTGTCGCCTTGAAATTCATTGTTATTTATGAAAATGGATAGCATTGCTGTGGGAGCGTGGGTCATCCACTTCATGAATAACAATGAGCCAGCCTAGATGCAGACATGTGGCCAGTGCACACAGCTGTTGCTTGTTGTGTGACTGACAGTTAAAAAAAAATCAAGCTGCCAAAACTCCCCATCATAATCAAACTGAGTCTGGGGCAATAGGTGCCAGGGCTCAGAAATAAGTGTCAGGGCATAGCTCTGGCAAACAACCCCACACATTAGGCACTGGTTAAAGTGTTGCTTTCATTAGAAAAATAAAGCTCAAACTAAAGAAAGGAGGATGCCGGTTTCCACAAGTGAGAGTGCCATCAAGCATTCACAGTCTAGTTATACACTGGCATAAACAATGAGCTGGCCTGGGTCAACTTGAGAGAACAGGTACCAGCAAGTATTGCACCCGAGTTCAAATGCAGAAAACAGCTGTTTTAGCGAAATGCATGAGGAAAACAAATGAGAACTAGCAACATTATTAAGTATCGGAATAGTACGATCGGACCAAAAAAAAGGTCAGACCGTACAAAAAGTCAGAAAAATGCTACCACCAAAGGTCTGAACACCAAAAGTTCGAACCTTTGGTGGTAGCATTGTAGGTAAGTATATAAAAAAAAGACTGCAGGGTTGCGGGGTTGTCCCCCGCAAGCAACACCCCACTCACTATACTGTGTGGTATAATGAGCGGGTTGTTGCGGGTGACACCCCTGCAGCACACCCAAAATTATTATTATTTTTCTAAAGTAAAGGACCCTGCAGCGACGGTTCCCGATCACGGAAGTGAAAGGGAACTGGCGCTGCAGGGACACACCGTGAAGAGAAGGTAAGTAGGGTTTGTTTATGTTGGGGGTGTGGGTGGGGGTGTGTTTGGGTGTGGGTGGGTGGGGGGTGTGTCGTGGGCGTGTTGTGTGTGTGGGGGGGGTGTGGGTATGTAGGGGTATTGAACGTGTGTTCCCATGGGAAATCTATGGACCTTTTGTGGTTTGTACATTTCACATGCAAACTTTCCGGCCGTGGGAAAATCAGCCGCGGTCGGATCACATAGATCCTATGTATCGACCAGTGATCTTAATTAAATTTCAGGAACTCTGTGAAAAAATGAGTCCAATCCCCTACATACCTACCCATATTTTTGGGAAAAAGGATTACCACAGCAGCAGTCATGATGACCCTCTGTTAAGACCACAATACTGAACTAAGTGTGATGATGACCCCTTTAAGAGTGGGAGTCATGATCACGTCATGACGTGCTCCTAATAAAATGAGCCTCTTGCCGACGCGTGTACTAGTATGGGGGCTGACTTCATGAATGGAACACCCGTGTCCGACTCAATTATTTATGTACCGCCGTGTGACCAAGGCACTGCAATGAGCAACTCTGTGATTACGGATCCGCCTCATGAGCCCATGTGATCAGTGACCATCCAGTCGTGAGACCAAGGTAACATCCTCCCCCGCTGTGTTCCCACGGTGGTGATTGGTGATAGGTGGGCTTGTGTGATCATAGTGTCCGCCCACAGCACTAGCTTCTGGAAAGAAACACAATGATCTTCATGAAACTGAAGGACAAATACAACCTTCCTTTTGGTGAGAGAGACTGTTATCAGCAAATGAAGAGGGCACTTTGCTCATACGCTCTGCATCTTTCATCTGATCACTCAGCCTTTGTACAAATAGGAAGGTCAATGATCATAAATCAGAACTGTCATCTCCACCTCTAGAGCCTACAAAGGACTCTCTGAAATAGAGGTCATCTATGTGAACAAGATAAAACTAGGCAGGAAAACCAAGCTGGGAAACCATATTTCAAATGATCACTCAATGACCTTACTAAAAATTATTAAAGAAGCCAGAATGGGAATGGACATGATCTCCACAAAATTACAAATTACCATGAGGTTATATAGGACACCTCTCAAGCTATACAAACTGGGGCTCACACACAATGACAAATGCTGTCAACCTGGCGTGTTGGACGCAGGTCTGCACGTCATATACTGTTGGTATACAGTTAAGTAGGGGGTTGGTGGAGCCGTTTTATATCAGATGCTCTAAATTTGAATGTGGGCCTTAAAAACCTCATGTTCTTCTTCAGTAACCTTAGATCCCAGTGATGCATACGATTGCAGTGTCTAGACCCTTCCCCTGAAGCCTGACATACAAAAGGCTGCGTCAGGTTGTGCGACACACAGTAGGTCCGACTTTAGGGAAGAGGGAGCACTGCTCAGTAGCGATGTAAATGGCTGCTTGATCGAAACAGCTCTGCGCCCACCAAAAATCCTAACTTTAAAATCTACTGTTGTTCGGCACAGTGTAACATGCACTGAATGGAGCTGGTTGTGTCACATACCAGGGACATTTTGTTCGCTCCTGACCTGGGGCCGTGCCGCAGGAGCCTCGGATCGGACGCTGAGACCGGCGGCGGGGCAATAGCACCAGGGGGCCCAGGCCACATTGGCGACTTGACATGGTGGGAAGAGCAGACACTTGCGCAATGACACTTCCCTTCTGGGGGTGCGGCAGGTCTTGAGGGCCACCAGTGCAGAACCTCCTGATTTCCAGCGGGTGTCTCCTTTGTGCACTTGGCCCTGTGGTCCCCTGACCACGGCCCGCTCCTCCCTCTTGAGGTCTGTAGGGAGGCTTCTGACACTAGAGAGGAGGCTGCAGCGTGTGTGCAGCTGGGAGGTAGCCGCCATTATAGTAGTGATCTGAAACTGCAAACGGACAGTGCTCCTCCCCTGTCGCTGCGTCGACTGCCGTAACGGCTGCAGAAGCATTTGTGCACTACTTTCCTACATCAAGAATGGGCCCTGTGCTGCACTACTGCTGTGACGGATATTACCCGCTGCACCCCATGACACTGGATAGTTGATGCCCCAGATCGCCACTGGCCACCCCTCTGAACCTCTAATTATTGACACCTGGTAAGTGGCAAACCTGTGCACATATATAACTGGGCCAAAATGATTAGCACACGTTGTGTGCCTCCAGCGACGTGCCTCTCGTGGTGTGTGTGAACAGTGAATGATCTCCACTTGCATCAGACATCCCTAACTGTGCGGGCAGTGAAATTGTGACCTGCGGTGGGCGGGGCACGATGGGATCACTGGTGTGCAGACTTCAGTGTGCTTTATATACTCCTGTACAGACATACCTGTCTCAGTAATTGCAGTCATGACACGTGGTGGTGAAAAGCACAAAAAAAGGCCCAATGGATTTATTCCCCAGCACCCCTCGCAGGGAGACAGTGGATACAGATACAACGGCTGGAGCCCCTGAGGGGGGTCCCACTGGCAACGCCAACATGGATCCCTATAGGTTTATGGTTCAGGCAGGGTTTGCCTCAGTCAATTCCAAATTGGATGACATTGGTGCTAATATCAATTCCCTGTGCACTAAGCTGGATAAAGATAGTAGGCCGTATAACTGGGGTGGAAACCCATGTCAGTGACCTCGAGGATACAGTGGGTACACACAACCGGGACCTCCAGAATTTTAAGAAGGAGCTGCTTGTGGTACGTGCAAAATGCAGTGACCTAAAGTTCAGCTCTCGCTACAATAATGTTATCCTTGAGCAGGCGGTTCAGGGATCTATGGAACACTTTGTGGACGGTCTCTTGAAATCCTTCTTTAGCGACGCACAATTTTCTGCAAAATGTTTTAGTTGAGAGGGCGCACAGGGAGCTGGCTCCGCTCCCGAAGCCCAGATCACCGCTGCACATCATCATTGCGCGCCTTTTGAATTACCGCAATTGAGACCTGATCTTCAAAATGGCGAGGGAGAAGGGCTCACTACACTTTAAGTCTGCTAAAGTTCACATCTAACGTGACCTTTCGGCTTAGGCCCAGGCCACCAGAAGGACATACAATCAGGTGAAGAGGCTACTGCGGGAAAGACAAGTGGAATAGGCTATGATGTTTCCAGCTAAATTGCGTTTCCAGCACGGTGGAAGGGCACACTTTTTTGAATCTCCAGAGAAGGCTGCAACATATATTGAAAGATCGATACCGGTTCCAGGGGAGCGGGGCCTGGATATGGGACGGAATGATTGAGCATCATCTACAGCGCAGCCTTCCTCTGGAGACTGAACACTAATCGCTATAACTGTTGCTATGTACGCAGCTCCATATTGAAATGTTCTGCTGTGCCAGGGTGGGCGCTATGCTGGACGATGCTACATACCACAAGTTCCTATGTACGCAGCTCCATATTGAAATTTTCTGGTGTGCCAGGGTGGGCGCTATGCTGGACAATGCTACACACCACGAGTTAAGTTGTTGTTCGCTGTGTGCTCCCTAAAGTTTTGATGAAAGCAAATGATGGGTTTCACTGTCTTGTTGGGATTGATGGTGCAGGTGGGGGATGGTGGGGTTAGGGATGGGGTTGAAAAATGTACATTTTTGGCAGGCATGCAAATGAAAGGTACACAAGACATTTCTGAGCGATTTTGGACACATGTAAATATGAATATTCATGGCTGATAATAGGGTGAATATCGGGGGCCTCCCTGTTAAACTCCTCACATGTAATATACGGGGGCTTAACAACCCAGTCAAAGCCCAGAATATCCTTACCTACGTAGATAGACATGGGCCACAGATCCTTATGCTCTAGGAGACTCATGCCTTGGGTAGGGTGCAAAAGTCCTTTGCACGCAAGTGGGGCCCCCTGCAATACTACACAGACTATCACTGTCCCAGGGTTTCCTAACCCCAATTCATCATTTTATAGGGTTTCAGCACTGAACCATTGGGTCGCTATGTCATAGTCTGGGGCGAAATTGTCGGCAGGCTGGTAGTGCTGGTCAATATGTATGGCCCTAATGTAGATGATCCTGAGTTCTACCAATTGATTTCAGACATATTAATACAAGCTACAGAAGCTACTGAAGCCTCAATACTCTGGCGAGGAGACTTCAATACTATTCTTGATATTCAGATGGACAGATCATCCGGTGCTCCTCAGGTGCTGTCCAGGGTGGCCTTAACATTGTATCAGCTGATGCTACACTTTGTGCTTATCGATGTGTGGCGAGATCTACATCCACATGCCAGGAAATATACTTTTTACTCATCAGTTGATGTTTTTGGCACATGACTGTAAGGTTTGCCCTCGTACACTCGGACCATTCCCCTGTTGAGCTGAAGCTGGTGTTCGAACACAGTCCCAGACCTCAGCCCTTGTGGAAAACGGCCCCGGCGATACTTGGGGATACTGCTCTGGTTGAGACATTGCACAGGGACATGGCAGAATCTTTTGAAAGAAATGAGGGGTCAGTTCAGATGTGCTCCACGGTGTGGGAGTCATTCATGGTGCGGATTAGGGGAGCGCTCCTCTCTACTGCGTCGCGTGCTCTCTGGGGTGTTAGGAGAGAAATGAGTGAGGGTTGAAACTTGCCTTAGGGAGCTGGAGAATGAACATGGGGTGAACCATAGTGGTGCTGTGTTGAGGCAGATAAAGGAAACGTATCAAATTTCAAAGAGCTAGCTGACCATGAACTGCTGTATATGTTGAAGAGGGGATGCCGAAATATACTCCTCCCCTCCTTCCCCAGACACATAATCAGAAATAAGAGCAGAAAGAATAATGAGCGCACTCACTATTTTGCACCAGTCCCGGGTGTGCCCATGGATGACAAATATGCTGGAAGATACCCACTTTACCAACACTGCAACCTGAAAGCAACATAAATCTTGCCCAGAGTGGATGAATGAGCTTCTGGGTGCTAGCATAGACATGTGCAGTGCCATTAGGGACCTCATGCTCAATGCAAAATACTGCCATGCAGAATCTACAAAACACAAGAATTCCTTTTTAAAGGCTTGCAGTGCAGATGCTTACATGAATCAACCCTATGGAATAGCAGAAGTATTTGGGCTACTTAACAGTGCTATAACTCATTAATTCATGCAGTGTAAAATGGCACAGTGGAAGCCATGACTGGTTTAGGAAAATTACAGCAAAGTACACTTGTCTCAGTGAAGACCAGCAGCGTTGGGATCCGTGCGGACAACAGGAATGCACCTCACAAATCCAGGCTCTCAGCAAAGGTCGTGTAACAGATAAAATTCCTTTCTCTGAACCGCAGTGGACTGAAGCGCAGACAGCATTAATAATTCTTATAAAATACAGCGAATTCTGACCTGGAAAAACCAAGAGTATGGAGACAGGACACGTGACTCAAGGGCCTGACAGCAAGCCAAGGACCTGTCTTGAGAACGAAGACAATTTCGCCAGGGCCAGTCATCTTTTGCAACACTGTGTAACAAGAACACCTGCATGTTGCATTTGAAAGCGAGCACACTCAGAACGCAGTGTTGATTCACACATAATTATGATGCAGAAAGAAAACAGTTACCTTTACTTGGTGAGATACATTTGAGCTGAGAAGGAATTATGTCTCAGGTCTGGGGCAACAGCTAAACCGATGGGAAGACCTTCACAATGCAACATTTTAGAATTAGATAATGGGGAAACAGCCAGGCCAGCCCTCTGACAACGTAGGCCCAATGAAAACAATTTCTATAAGGGAGCTATATGTGACAAATCACTCAGCACCCAATCAGAGGGTGAGACATGTTCTGGGTATTGACCCAAGCTGTGATGTCAACAGGGCACTGTGTCTTAGAAACGAGCTTGCAGGCAGGCTCTGGGTGAGATAGCGTTTGGATTTGTTTCCCTGTGCAGATTCCTGTGTGATTTTTGGCCTGAATAAAACCACAGTTTGAACTTGCTCTTTGCTTGGACTCCTGCTGCATTCATTTTAGCAAGAAGGGGGGTGTTGGGCCTCCCATGAGTTCTGGATACAGGGACTCCCAGTAACCCTCTCCTACCTAGGGGTTCACTCCTACCCAAAAATGTCGAGACCAGTAAGGGCCAGGTGGTATGGTGAAGGGGACAAGCCAGGCCGTTGGCTGGCCAAAGTAGCTAAAGCCAGCCGGGAGGTGGCCTTGATTTTCCCTGAGTGGGTCCCTGCCTCTATCCTACCTACTCAATCTTACTCCTCTTTTGAATGCCTCATCTGTAGGCTCGGGGTCTCGCCCACTCTCTCTTTCACCCTTGCTACCATCTATAGGCCCCCTGGCTCGATTTCTCTCTTCTTCTCTGAATGGACTGACCTTGCCTCCTCCCTCTCAACCTCTAACTCCAAACTCCTCCTCCTTGGTGACTTCAATATCCACCTCGACTCCCTTGAATCAGCCACCCCACAGTTCTGTATCCTCTGTGACTCCCTCTCACTCACTATTCTTCCTTCCAGCCCAACCCACTCTGCCGGACAGACTCTGGACGCCCTCATCTCTGGTGACATCCCTAGCTCTAACCCAGTCACCACCCCCCTCTTCTGTTCTGATCACTCTCTCATCTGCTCCCACTTGGCACCCCTTGACCCTCTATCTGAGCCACCCCGAGCACTGCCAGCCTCCTTTGCCGTCATTCAACCGATGAAGCGAGTGTCAGTCGTGGCTTTTGATTCGACCTTCATCCCCCTCCCACCCTTGCTTCTGACTCTCCCTCTGACTCTGTCCTTGCTAACCTGCACCTCTCCCTAAGAGGGCGCTAGAGAGCCACCCAAGATGGCCGCTTCCTGAGTGAGCTCTGTGCGGCTCTAATGAATCCTGCGACATCGCCGCTCCTGTGGTAGCTAGATAATCCCAATCCTCTGCTGTGTACATCCACGGTGTCCGGCTGATTAATTTGAGACAAATTCCATCTCTGACACTCGATCACAGCCCGAGATACAAACTTTTTAATCCGGGGCCTGCAGGCCAACAGACAACGTGCGAGGGGCCTCCTGGGGACTCGTGCCGTCGGACGAGGCGGGCACCTGGCAAAAACACAGTCATCCGGAGCGTGCACTGTGCCGCTCAAGAAGGCGGGTGGACGTGTGCGTTTCGCCACTCGAGAGACGCGGTGGTCTCCGTCCCCGCGGCGGCCTGGTGCGGGACCAGCAGTGCAACAGCCCGGGGCTCCGGAGCGGTCCAGGTAGGAGAGCGCTGTGGCGTGTGCAGCTGGCAGCGGCTGGGTGGGCCCGCTCTGCTCCCCCCGCCCCGGGCAAACCTCCTGCGGGCTCGCCAAGTCGAGGGAGCGGTCCCTCGCGTGGTCTCCGGGCGGGACGTGCCCATCTCCCTTGAGCCCATCCCGGCGGCATACAGCTGGCAAGGTCCCCCCAGGGCCAACGTGCTCTGAACTCCAGCAACAAAAGCACCTAAATCATTGCCGCTGTACATTGGATTTCCCACAACAACGTTCTCCGTGGAAGCGGGGGGTTAGGGCGGCGGGCGCCGTGGTGTGGGCCAGGCACGCAGTACGGCAGGAATGCCCACCCTCTAAGCTGCCTGCCAACGGCTTGAGTCAGGACACGCAATTCTGCAAAATCACTCCCAGCGTTAATCGGACTCACTGCAACTCCAGCGAGACCGGACCGGGTCATCAAGCAACTGAAGAGTCGACATACTCTAGTTACACGAAACCTGGGGACAATTGGGCAACGGACAACCTGAAATCGGCTTGCCTCGATCGCTGGGTCCCACGAACCAGCGGCCGCATCTCATAGTTGCACTGTTGGGAACTAAAAGCATACTCAGGCACTCCATCCTTCGTCACACAAACTAAGCACCCACGCTGCTCCGATAATAGATACACGCACTGTTACCTACTGGCGCTGCTGGAGTGGAGAAAAACAACAGGTTCAGCCGGGGCCCCCCCCCCCGAGGCGCAGAAGCGCAGAAAGTATTGCCTAAATCGAGTAAAGACACGAGGCTCCCCCTTATCCGCCAAGACCATAGGAAATCTGTTGGGAGTGCGCCAGCGGGCTCGCCGCGGGGCCTAAGAAGCTGCGCCCTACCTGCCGTACACATCCTGCAACGTCCACTGAACGAATTATACGAGCCCCTCGACAAAAAGAACCAAACGCCACCGTCATCTGGGTCCAACCAGGTGCGGTCACTGATCAGAACAAACAAAACCTAGCTTTCTCCCACAAGCCTCTCCCAAAGCCATCATGGGGAAAACAGATAAGACCCAGAGAAACTGAATTTCGAAACTAGCTCCTTGAACAAACCCACGCCCAGCAGCAGATCTGAATCCCCTATGCCGGACGCGGCGCCAATGGGGGTACAGACCCCACAATCAGATATCAGAGAGATCCTGATGGACCTAAAAGCCGGCATCAGTGGCCTGGGAAGCAAGTTGGACACCTTATCGACGAAGGTAGATCAACTCCAACACAGACTTGATAAGCAGGCAGATAGACTCGACGCCGTCGAACAGCGCGTGTCTGACTTTGACGATGGGACAGCGGCACTGACCTCCCGAGTTTCCGCGCTCAAAACCCAGATGAAGGTAGTATGCGCTAAAAATGAAGATTTAGAGGGCCGTTCCCGAAGGAACAACATTAGGATCATCGGAGTAAGAGAGCAACAACTTCCGGGTAAAATGGAAGATCATGTCGAACAGATGTGCATCGCACTCTTCGGAAAAGAGAAATGTTGTCTCAGCTTTTTGTGGTAGAAAGAGCGCACAGAATCCCGAATACTAGACCAGTGCCAGGCGCAAACCCTCGACCGATAATAGCTAAGCTATTAAACTACAAAGACCGGGAGGCGATACTCAAGGCAGCTAGAGACAAGGGGAAGCTCCAGTATGAGGGTGACCCCATTCAGCTCTTCCCAGACTTTTCCCAGGCAGTACAGTCACAGAGGAGGTCGTACATAACAGTCAAGCGGCGCCTGCAGGATAATCATATCCTTTATTCTATGTTGTACCGAGCGAAACTCCTTATTCAACATGAAGGGAGGGCACATTTCTTCAATACCCCCGAGGAGGCCAGCGACTATTTTGACCGGGCCGGCTGCAGGCCCCACGGGAACAATCCGAGACCTCGACGTGAGGATCGAGTGAGAAGAGACCCCCCGTAACCCATGACTCTAACAATAGGTGGATGATGTCAGCACGCCTCTGTTCTCATTCTTGCTAATCACCACAGGAACAAAATCCTGTTGTCAAAGGGAGCCCGGTACCCTCTTGGCGGGCTACTAGCGCCCCTAGCACAGCAATGTTTACAGTTCTGTTTCTAAAGGAGGGATTTTCGTGGGCCAGTTGGGGGTTGCCCACACTAGGGAGGGAATCGGGTTCTACGCGTCCGCCTTACTCACCCCTCTATCATTTCACAGCAAGTCTGATGCACTCCATTGATGCCCCAGAAGCCAAGCCCTTCAGTCACTTATTCAGTTCAAGTTATCAGTCTCACCTTCACATCTTGTCGAGTAAGAACCTACCTGGTCACCTGAATGGCAGTAACAACGTTTAAAATCGCCACCTGGAACATTCGTGGCGGTAATCAACCGGAGAAAAATAGGAGAATCATCCAGTATCTCCGTAGACATAAGATCAACATCGCCATACTCCAAGAAACCCATCTCCTGCCAGCGTTGGAACTGCAGTGGGCCAAATCCTGGGGATGCCACAGGTATTTATCGTCATATTCGTCCTTTGCCAGAGGGGTTGCAATCCTCATTGACAGGAAGTCAAACTTTAGTCTCATCGAGTCGCAGAAAGACACTGAGGCAAGAGCCCTGCTGGTAAGAGGGATAATCGCAGGGAAGGAAGTGGTGATTGTGAATTCCTATGCTCCAAACGCTGATTGACCTGACAATTTCAACTGGGTGATGTCCCAACTTGGCAGGATCAACGCTGAAACCATCATATGGGGAGCTGACCTTAACACGCCAATCGATCCCAAACTTGACAAATCCCATAATACAACCGGGAACCTGTCTAGAGCCAGCATCCAAGTTCGAGAAATATGCCAAGCGTTTGATCTATCCGACACCTGGCGACATCACAACCGAGATGCGAGAGACTTCACGTTTTATTCGCCTGTTCACAACACTAGCTCCAGGATAGATTACATTATGGCATTCACCCACTGTCCGTTCTCCTGGGGAACGAGTCAAATTCTACCACGCACGTTCTCCGACCACTCAATGGTCACACTTGATGTCTCCCTGGCAGGCACAACAGTTCCCGGACTAAACTGGAGATTCAAACCTGGCTCGCTTTCAGACGCCGTCTTCGCAGATGAATTGCGTCAAGAAATAATAGCCTTCATCGAGATAAATCAAGACTCTGTCGATTCAACCAGCACCGTCTGGGAAGCACTGAAGTGCTTTGTACGTGGTATATGCCTTGCTAAAGAAAACGGTATTTTAAAGTTGATCCGTAAAGAACTCTCCGACAGCGAACGTCGGTTGAAGGAACTAGAGACGAAAACCACCACAACATCGAACCCTCAAATTCGGGCAGAGCTGAAAGAAGAGCTATGGAAGTTCAGGTAAACAGCCGAAAGGGAACTAAAATTCCTCGGCCGCAAGCACCAGATCCGGCAATATGGAGAGGGCCAGAAGCTAGGCGCACTGCTTGCCCGATTACTATCGATAGACCGAACCCCAACCCGCGTGTAATGCATTAAAGACGCACAAGGGCAGCTGGTATACTCGGAAGGAGACATCGCCAACGCATTCCGAGATTTCTAACAGAACCTGTACAGCTCTAGAGGCAACTCAGACCCTAACTCTTTACAAGAATATCTCAATGACACTGAGCTGTACTGGGTGGAGGCAGCCCTGCGAGAGCCATTGAAAGCACCAATAACAACTGAGGAAATAATAAATGCAATAAAATCCCTCCCGAGCTCCAAAGCGCCGGGACCAGACGGTCTCACTGGAGAGTTTTACAAAGCCCACGCAGCCATCTTGGCCCCTCTCCTGCTACGAGTCTATGAGGAATCTATCGAGCGCGGTTGCCTTCCCTCCACACTACATGAAGCCAATATTATAGTGTTACATAAAGCCGGCAAACCCGCTGACAAATGTGTGTCATACAGGCCGATTTCTTTGATCAACCTGGACAATAAAATCCTCGCAATAATTCTTTCATCACGGCTTCTCCCTCTCATGCCAGCTCTAGCAATTGGAGATCAAGCAGGATTTATCCCGGGACGCAGCACCACCTATGGCATCAGACGGCTGTTCGGCGACATAGAGGCCCTAGACCCAACACAGCAGGCAATAGCAGTGCTCCTCAACACCGAGAAGGCATTTGACTCTGTGGAATGGCCATTCATGCTGGCAACGCTTAGACAAACGGGCTTTGGCAACTTCTTCATTAAGTCAGTGTCTTTGTTATATAACAACCCACGATCATATGTCACACTGGGAAACACTAGGTCCTCGAGCATATCACTAGAACGCGGAACGAGACAGGGATGCCCACTCTCCGCTCTAATCTTTGCCCTTATTATGGAACCCTTGGCTTTGCGACTGCGCGAATTCCAAATACACAGGGCTCTTAAACTGGGTCCACACAAATTAATTGTCTCCCTTTACGCTGATGACGTCATATTGTTTATCGGCAACCCCCAAGAGAACCTTAACCCGGTAATGCGCGAAGTGATAAGGTTTGGTCAAATGTCGGGTCTAAAAATTAACCACTCCAAATCTGTGGTATTTCCCCTGACCCCTAAACACAGTGGAATTTGTAGACGATCATGGTTTTAAATGGGAGAACTCGAGGGTGCACTACCTGGGTATATATATGTCTCGCAACCACCACGAGATATATAAAAATAACTATGTCACCACGCTCAATTCCATTCAAGACCGAATACATAGGTGGAAAACGCTCCCACTAACGCTTTGGGGCAGGGCCGCTCTGACGAAGATGGTCATCCTTCCTAAGCTTCTGTATTTGTTCACAAATATTCCGCTACTCCTCCCCAAATCCTTTCTCATGAAAGTTAAAACTGCAGTCTTGGAACTGCTATGGGCAGGCAAACCTGCGCGTGTAGTGTATAACACTCTAGTTCTACCAACGTCTAATGGTGGTCTAGCGCTCCCAGATATAGAAAAATATTATTGTGCAGCCCAGGCGCATTTCTTAAGCTACTGGTACATGTTCCACTTCGTTCGCCCACATGTGCAGGTGGAACGAGCTCTTGCCTCACCCGACTTGCTCAGTGCCGTTATTATAAGTCAAATCCCAGTCCCGTACAACACACTGAATACTGTCCTATCTACATACACAATCTGGAAAAGGATGGCTGTTAAATACGGCCTGACCGTAAGATATTCCCCTCTACTACCAATCAGATTTATCCCGGGCATCCCCCTCACAAATGAAAAAGTATTCTTAATATGGGCCGATAAGATCAATATCCACTCCTTCGGCGATCTATTCCTGGAGGGCACCTTCCTAACCCCACAATTGGCCAAAGACAGGGACGGTAACACCTCCCTAGACACCTTCCTTTACTTTAGATTACGCCACACCCTACATAGAATGTTTCCCACATTTCCTGAACAACCCCCTATATGGGATCTGTTACACAACACCATCCAGGCGCAGGGAGAAGGGAGGTTGGTTTTGCTGCTCTACAAATCCCTTGTGGCAGACACCGCGTCGCCTAATGCTAAAACACAGCAGAAATGTGAGTCAACCATCCAGGAGTCAATAAACGGTGAAGACTGGTCCTATATCCTACGTCAAACTAAAAAAGTCGCAGTGAATACACGCTATAAACTAATACACTTCAACTTTGTGCACCAAACATACTATACCCCTGCTAAAAATCATCGGCATCACCCAGAAGCTTCAGCCCAGTGTGAACGATGTGCGGCGGCACACGCAGATTTTTTTCACCTAGCTTGGGAATGTCCAGGAATTCGACGTTTCTGGGTTTCAGTTTTACAAATCACTGCTGACATAGGGGAACAGGTGGCTCTGCTGCCACTAGCAGCCCTCCTTGGCCTCACTAAATACCTACAACCCACGTCCCGTAAACTAGCATCCCTTCTTCTGGTGCTGGCCCGGAGACAAATCGCCATGGCATGGAGCTGGGGGCCCCTGCCCAAAATCAAAGACTGGAGAAAAGACATAACATATTGTCAAGACGTGGAGAGTGAATTTATAAGAACCCTACCATTACATGCTCGCCCCCCAGACATCTGGGGGCCATATATTGCATATCTGCTAAACTGTACAGAATCATCTGATGCCGAGAGCAACTGAACTCGGCATAGGGCTTTGGAACTGAGTACTATTACATACTCATGACCTCATTCTAATTGGCATTAAGCAAAGAATGTACTGATATTTGTTGCTGTGGATGCTGGAGGGGGGGAGCGCCTATATAGACGAACCCGGGGGTGGGGAATGTTATAGGATTTTTTTGTCCTGTTTCCTCCTTCTCCTTCCTCCTCTTCTCCCTTCCCTTCCCCTCCTTTCCTCCTCTTGTTGTCTTGACAATGCACCATGTTGGTGCAATTGTTTTCTGATGGTATGAAAATCTAAAAAATAAAGTTTTAAAAAAAACCCTGCACCTCTCCCTTTCTAGCACCCTCAACATCCTTGCCCCTGTCATGAGGATCAGCCTTACAACTGCCTCCAAGAGTAACAGCTGGTACGACTCTGATCTAGGTTCTCTGAAACATAACTGCAGAGTTGCTGAAAAGTGGCAGACATTGGGTTGACAATGGGTTTACTCACTGACAAGCTGGCCTGCCGCCTGCTCCAAAGGCTGAACTTTAAAAAATCGGCAAGGAACTCACCAACCCAACTGCAGTCTCCACCTCTCTCCTTCCTTCCTTGGCTCTCTGCACCGCACTGGCCTCCCATTTCTCATCTTAAACTCAGGACATCCTATCCTCACTCTCCTCCACCCCCATCTCCACTCTTGCTCCTGCTCCCCTGCCTCCCATGGTTCCCTTCATTCCCCCCACACTCTCCTCCCTCCTGCCCATAGCACCGGATGAGGTCTCTAAAGTTGTCCACTCTAGGAAGGTGTCTTCCAAACAGGTGCTCCCCTGCTCCTCTAGCACTATGAAGGACATCTACTCTCTTGTCCCAGCTCTTACCGACTTCTGTAACCACTCCTTTGCCACTGGATCTTTCCCTCCAACCCTCAAGCACTCCCTTGTGCACCCTCTCCTAAAAAAGCTGTCTGCTGACACCTCTTGCCCGCCTATCATGATCCTGGATAAACTCTTGGAGAAGCTGGTCCTCCCCCAACTGAACCTCCACACTGAACTTGTTGGTTGCCTCCATGACCATCGATATGGATTGCGGGCATCCAGAGGCATGGAAATTACTCTCCTGAACACCTGTGAAGACATGCTTGCATATCTTGGCTCTAACTCTCATGCTGTTCTCATTCTTGTCAATTTCTCCTCTGCCTTTAACATGGTCTACCATTCTATCCTCATAAAATGACTCTGTGATACCCTTGGCATCACTGACCGGGCACTGGAATGGGTGACCTCTTTCCTCACTAATCGCCCTTCCCAGTTGCAACTGGGCCCTTTTTCCTCCACCAACACACTCGCAACCTGTGGTGTACCCCAGGGTTCTATCCTATTGCATGGCTCTTCAATATCTATCTCGCCCCTCTTGCTCCTCTGATCTCCTCCTTCTCTCCTCATTTTCAGTGCTATGCTGATGACACAGCTTTCCTTCAAATTTCCCTCAACTACCTCTACTTCCTCCTCTCTCATCCCTGATTGTCTGACCGGCATCCAGGCATGGTGTGCAGCTAACGATCTCTGTCTTAAAGCCAGTAAGACGTAGATCCTTCTCATTGGTACACCTGCGCCCTGTTTTCCTCCTACCCTCTGGCCATCCTCATTGGGCCCTCTACCCTAACCATCCTGTGAGACCAAAAACCTTGGGGTCATCTTAGACTCCGCTCTCTCCTTCACCCCTCACATCTTCATCCTTGCCAAGAAGGTCCACTTCCAGCTTTACCTTCTGAGAGGCATTCACCTTTCTTCACATTCCCCCAGAAGCTCAATGTCTCCAGAGCTAGCTCTGGCCCTCTCTAGGCTGGACTACTGCAACAGGCTCTTCCTTAATCTCCCCCTCTCCTCACTATGCCCCCTTCAGCTAATCCAGAAGAGCTGCAAGACGTATCCTTGACCTGAAGCCCAGGGACCATATCCCTCCAGCCCTAAAACAAAAAATCGCTCCACTGGCTGCCTGTGGCAGCGAGGATCAAATTCAAGACCCTCTGCAACATCTGCAAGGCTTTCTGAAGTCTGGGACCACGGTATCCCCAACTTTCCCTCCCTAAATACTCCCCTGCCAGAGCGCTCTGCTCCTCTAATTCCAACTCTCTGATTGTCAAACGCTTCTCCAAGCAGAGAGTGTGGGGCAGGTCTCTCTCTTCAGCTGGTGCCTTCCTGCCCCTCTCAGATTTGAGCCGGACCTTCTTAAATTCCAGAAACACCTCAAAACTCTGCTTTTCTCTACCTCTTTCCCTTCCTTCCTAACCACCCCACTGCCACTGAGCCCACTGGCCTGGTCCTCATGAATCTCACAGGGTACCAGGCCCTCTACCCGGTCCACACCAGCACCGCCCTCCCTGCCCTCAATGCACTGCCCCCTTCAGGCCCCTGGTTGGCGGCTGCTTATCCCACTGTGGGATTCAGCCACGCTAGTACTTAGCCTGAGGCCTCCCCCTTGGCTCCCCTTGGCACTTGCCTTCCGGGCCCCCACCACCACTTGTCCATTCCTTGCTCCCACACCCATCCCTATCTCCTGCACTTCTCTTCACTGCACTTGCATGTCCAAATGCCACAAGGCCTAGTAGGAGCATGAGTGTTGTATTTTTACTTTTTTGCCAATGTTATTAATTCCCCTTGTTCCCTCCCAATTTAGCCTTGTGGCACCTGGAAACACAATTCTGTTGCATAGGCGCCTAAAAAATGCTCAATAAATAAATAAAATAGATAGCCCATCACTGGGATTTTGGGTCAGGATGGTGAAGTTTCCACTAAGAATGCAGATATAAAGAGATTTTTCATGCATACTACTCTATGCTAACTACGATACAGTAAATGACACAGACCTTGTGCGCTACTTGCATGGTATCAAGCTTCCGGCACAGTCACAGAAGACATTGCAGGCGCTAGAGCAGCCGATGGCCATGAAGGATGTGGCTGCAGCAATAAAGTTGCTAGCATCCAGTAAAGCTCTGGGATCTGACAGGCTGGGAATTGAGTTGTAAAAGGACTATCAGAAACTTCTTGCCCCCAGTCTGTTGCAGGTATTGGAAGAATCATTAGATAGGGGCAAGATACCCCCTACTCTTCAAGAGGCAATCATTACAGTACTATTGAAACCTAACAGGCCACGCCATGATGTGGCCTCCTATCAACCGTTATCATCAATTTTGATGCTAAGGGGTTTGCCAGAGTATTGGCAATGCAACTTCTTCCATACATGTCACTTTTGGTGCATCCAGATCAGTCGGGATTCATTCCCACCAGATCTACAGCGCTAAACCTGCGACAACCTTTCTGCATCATATCCCAAATTAATCCTTGTGGCAATATCGATTCCAAGTTTCAAATAGGTTTAATTGTAGTCCTTATTTCATTCAGTGTGTGCGGCTGCTCTACAGTGGCCCCACGTCCAAAGTTTGCACTAATGACACAATATCAGCCCCGTTTCAATTGAGGAGGGGCATATGTCAGGGGTGTCTGCTCTCCCCTTGTTGTTGGTGCTCACGTTTGAGCCACTTGCAGCATTAATAAGATATAATCACGGACACAGGGGAATCAGGATGACGGGCCACCCCAGCTGCTGTCATTATATGCATGTGATGCACTATTACATGTTCGATATCTTAAGGAAAACTGGGTCCTCTAATATGCTATATAAACAAATTCATGCTGCATTCTTGCTATAAAATAAATAGCACTACATTTGAGCTGTTCGCCCACTGACCTAATGGAGTTCCGTTGGGTACCTCAGCGCTTCAGGTATCTGGGGATTAATGTTTCCAAGACCCAGCAGTCTCTGTATGCAGATAATCATGAGGTTTATTTGCAGCAACTGGCTCTCAAGTTGAATGTTTGGGCCGGTTTACTGATATTCATGTATGGATGTATCTCCCTATTGAAGATGGTAGTGGTCCCTAAGCTGCTTTATTTCTTTAGTAATATTCCCATGTGGCGGGGGCTGCCTTTTTTAAGAAACTTAAACCAATGGCGGTGGGATTCCTCTGGGGGGCAGGTGGGTCTCGGAAAAGTTGGGGAAAACGTATGAGCTCGGCAGGATGGCGGCACCTGATTTTTAGCTCTACTATTTAGCCGCACAGGCATAGTTTGTAGGACACTGGTATGCCAACGAGATGACAGTGGCTCACTTGTAGCTAGAGTACTATGGGTTATCCCCGACTGCCCTTAAATCTTTGATTTTCAGCGACCGGTATGTGGATTCCTAATTTTTGCCCTGTCCGAACAACAGTCAACGCCTGGTCTCAAATTATTTGTAAACTCAGCATAACGACATCCTATCATAGGGATGGGTCTTTGTGGGGTTTCCCAGGTATTAGCCCCTCGTTTGATTAAGAACTCAAATGGGCCTGCAATGAGTCAGGGCAGCTGATGTTGGGGTATATGTACCCTGAGGGATGTATGTGTCTCTTGAGGACTTCTCATATAAGGTGGGTGGCGGTCCGCTCAGAGTGCTGCACTACTACCAGATGAGCGCAGCATTCCATAGCCTATGGCCCTTGTTCCCGACTAAGCCGGAAAAGCACATGAGTGCCTTACTATGATAATAACGGGGGATGGGACCAGGCAGCCAGTCTCTAGGTTGTATAATTTGCTCCAGACTCACCTGAAGGCCAGGAACACTGTCCCGGGTCAATGGAAGAAAGAAAGATTTAGGTCTAACATTGCAGGATGATTAATGGTGTAGGTGTTGCCAGTCGACAAACTGTTTCGATGAATGCTGGTCTCCAATTGATTCAGTTCAAAGTACTCAACCAATTGCATTATACCCCGGCCAAACTGGTAACATTCTCCCCTAAGGTCAGTGGCAAATGTGCCAAATTTGGTAAGGCACTGGCGGATTCCTTTCACATGTATTTGGGTATGCCCTCTGTTCTATGCATTTTGGGAGCAGGAGAGCTGATGCCACTCAAATTCTTACTGGAGACATAAGTGTCTACTATTACGCATCGATTCTTTAATATTGCTTGTGCAGTCGCAAATAAATGTATACTCAAGCATTTCACAATCTTACCTCTAACTTAATCCTCTCAGTAGTTGGTAGCCCCCACAACTCCCAAGAACTCTTGAGCAAACCTCATGGCCATTACGCATCTGCGACATGACTTAACATATTACCATTGGCACACTAGTAATCGCCTCTAAGTTTTGATAGCCAATAAGGGAAGCTCTGATCCCTTCTTCTCACTTCAACATCTTCTTGGCAAAAAACTGAAAACTATACATGTATCTCAACACTCACTGTCCCTCATCCTTATGTTTTAATTTCCCTACATATTTTGAATGAAGTTTATACATTTTTGTCCCCCTGACATTGTCCACTCTTCTCCTTTCCCACTCTCCTTGGGCCCTGCTTCCATTCTGCATGCCACTCTGGGCAGTGTAACACATGTCTTCTATACAGACAAGGCTTGTGTGATGGATCCAGGGAATTCATCACTTCTCCCCAATGGGTAGCCACCAACTTTGAAACGTATAAGGTGAGTCTGCGATGCAATACCCTCCCTAAGGGATAGGGCAAGTGGGATCCCACTGGGGCTGACCCCCCCCTCAAGCATTTGTTGGTTATATGGGAATTGAGCAGGACAACCATGCAGAAAGACCCTTTTTCGTGGATGCCTTTGTTTCTGACCTTTATTTGTTGCTGCGTCTTTGTGAAACAGAGGACCAATGGAATCTTCCCCTCCAGGAATGGATCTAAATACACCTGCCAAGAGAAAAGGAGAGGATCAGCCGGAGAGAGAGAGAAAAATGCCAGCTTGCGCATCTTCGCAGAGGAGGGAGTCTCCCCCTCACAGGAGGAGCAGAACCATAGAGCTATACAGTCGGCGTGATGGGTGGAGACCCAAGGTAGACCACAAGAACACTGCTGCTTCAACAAATTCAGAAATCCTGACAAACCCGGGACTGCTGAGAAGAAGCAAAACCAATCGACAGGAGACTTAGCAACACCCTGGTTCTCTGACGCTGAAGGGAAGAACTGACGCAAAGAAGCTGACGTGTAGTCCAGAGCCAGGATGAGAACGGGTGTCCGCGCAGGGCAGAGAGACCGCCTCCAGTACAGAACACCACCGCTGGAAGAAAGCATACAGCAGTACATGAATAGCGGGCAGAGGGTGGTGAGGCCACAACGTAATCTACGCTGGGCTGGGAATCAGAAGGCCCCAGAAAGGGGTGAGAAAAACCGCAATCAAATCAGGAATGAGCAGTCCTTTGGCCCATGTTGGGCAGATAACCCGAAGTCTACAGAAGGGGGTGAAAGAAACCAAAACAGGGCTGAGCAGGCCCTTAGCCCACAACAGGCTGATAATTCGAAGGATTGCAGAAGGTGTTGTAAGAAACCACAACCCAAGCCAGGACTTACCCGAGGCTGAAAACATAGATCTTCAACCAGGCATAAAGAGAAGGTTCTGTTTTTGTGAATATCAACCAATATAAATCAAGGAACTTGTTATTATAAATACATCCCTGAACAGGGGATAAAACAGAAACTGTTCGTACTGGCTGATAAAGCCATTTCTTAGCCAAATCAACATTTAGAGACAATTTTGTACGTTGGAAATATCAGGCCAAGAGCTGGAAGAGACTTTGACAACTCTGATGTTTATCAGAAAACTAAGCCACTACTGATGTAACCAAGGGGGGAAGAGTAATCCTATTCTAACTCAACGTGTTCTTTCTTTCTTTCTTTTTATAGTGATAGGGCAGATGTTAGGATAGCATATCTTTGACAGACATTGTTGCATAATTTATAAGACATCCGGATGAGCACCTGCTTGTAGTTTTCTTTATAGTAGGGTACTCACCTTAGCAGTAGGTTTTCTTAATTTTCAAAAATAAAACATATTATTCAAACTTACCACACTTGGAACTTTAAGGCCTCTATGGTTGTGATGTGCACAGTATAAAAGAAAAAATAACATAAGAAAGACTGACACGTTTCCTTTTAAGAAAAACAGGTTTAATTCTCAAAGCATCAGAAGCAGGGAATTTAATAAATCTTCAGCTTGCGATCAGTATCTACTAAAACTATTAAAAGCACAGACCCAGTTAACGGAAGACCCCAGGACATGAAATCACAATCATTGGACATGATTCCTAAAGTTCACCTCACCTACATTGACCGTAAAGTTTCCCAGCCAGACAGTCAGGATCTTCTGGTTCTCACGGGGTCCACTGGCAGGGTTTTCACACACGTGAAGATGATCTCCTGCAGTGGGCCATTCCCAGGCTTGCTAAGTGCCCCCCCTGGCTTTGGATGGAGTCAGAAAAGCCCAATTATTTTCGAGTGGTATGAGGGGAACAATGTGCAAGACAAGTAGTGTCCAGGGGTCCAGCTCAGTTTTGGAAATAAAAATGGCAGCTGGCCTTAATACAACCTTAGAACAGTCACCCGTCAGTCCATATGACCATAGCCGCATGATCCAATCACCACTCAGCCGAAGTCCACTATACAGAAGCATACACTAATGGAAAGACAACTTCAAAAAGACGATTCGCATTCAGAAGATGTTGGTTGTTGGCGCAGGTTGTGGCTGGCGGTTGGAGGAGTCTGTAGCACAATACAAAGACAGTGATTAAGTGGAGGTTGCTGGTGGAGAGAGAAGAAGAAGCAGTCGGGTGGAAGAAGCACAGAGTTGGAGGAGGTGGTAATCTTTGGCGTAGGTATTGAAGAGTTGGAGCAGTGGTAACTTCTGGAGGAAGTTGTGCAGAGTTGCAGGAAGTGGTGAAGAATTTTAGGTGGGATATAATCTGGAGGAAGTGGTGCAGAGCTGGTTAGGGTGGTAATCTTTGGAGGAGGTGGTAACTAGTTGGAGGAGGCGGTTGGCTCGGGGCAAGCTGCAGAGTAAGTAAGAAGAACAAAACAAAGGCAGGAACCTTAAAGCAGTCAGGACCCTAGAAAAGACTAGAGGGTACAGGTCAGAAAGGTGAAGAATGGACCTGGAAAGTAGAAAGGTGTAGCAGGGCCCCCTTGCTCAACTCCAAACCCTCGAAGTTACAAATGGATCTACATTTGGTGTAGGCAACAGGGTGTCATGACCACAGGCCCCAGAATACAAAAACCACTCCATCTAGTGATGGGGGCAATGGGTCACTTGACTCATTGGGTCCCGGGCTGGACTTAGTCCTGGCGTCTTTGGCTCCGGGTTCATATGGAAATGTGAGCAGGAACACTTTATTTCAGTGCAGGAGTGCTTTTACTTTATTTCAGTGCAGGAGTGCTTTTATTTTACAAGAACTTTCCAGGAGCTGAAAGCCTTTATTCCAGAGAACATCCTCATATGCTGACTCATCAGGTGTGGCATGGTGTGGCAGACAGGCTGAACCTGGTGGGCGTGGCTTCAGAAGCTCAGCTATATAAGCTGCTCCATCCTTAAAGCCGGTGCTTCGCGTTACTGTGCACTTGCGTGCAACGTGACGCTCACTGCCCCTTGGACCAGTTTACTTACCTTTGAAACCAGGCGTTCTCCTGCATACTCACCTTCAGGGAAGCGGTGCTTCATCGCTTCATCTGCATAATCATCTCCTGACATCCAGTGATCTTGATCCCGACGCCGCAGCGCTGCACTCCACATCCACGAACTCGGATCCCTGTGAAGAAAAGGAAAGACGAGGTTAGAACATCCGTCCTAGAGCCGCGCCGCATTTAAACCCGCGCACCCCCTAGTTAACAACTTACCAGCTACTGTACCTCTGCAGCTTCGGTCCTCATTCCATCTGGCTGCTGCCTCGAGCTCCACAGCTTCTGCCGGGCCGGCAACATCACCTGCAAGGGAAGAAAGCAAAAGAGCAAACATCAAAAGTGGAACGGACAGCAATACAAGACCACAAACTTTACAATACAACAAAAACAGACGAGGAAAGACAAAGGCAAACAGGAACACTTACCTGTAGTATAGTGGCTTAGTCGCAGCAGGACTGGACTGCCACGTTCAAAGGACCAGTGAAGGAACTCAGTCCAGATCATACAAGCACCCCTGCCAGAAGCAGCAGGACGCAGTGCTCGCCAAAACTAATCAACAGGTGAACTTTCCATGGACAGCGCATCCCACGGGTACCACAGTTTCGGAGAAGGGGTCTGGAAGGGAATCGGGCGCACAAGCTGGCATACTCACGCCCCCTATTCGCATCGCAGGAGCAGTCCCGAGCAGCATCACCTATCACCACCAGTCACCACATAAGTCCGACCCGAGCGACCTCACCCCCGGGAGGGCTGCAACAGTGCCTCAAAGCCTCCGCAGAGACCAAGTGAGCATAACACAGGGAGGTGTATAATGGAGAGACTTTGTAGAGACAAGGTCAATTCAGACTTATGGTTACATTTTATGGCAGATTGGCAAGGCTTCAGGAACCAAGAAATCCAGAATCTAGCTAGATAAGGAGTGGCCACCATGCGAGACACTGGTACGAGACGCTGTTTGGATACTGTGAAGAATCCCAGGATTGTGTTCCATATCCCCAAGCGGGTGTCACCCCCTTTGGGGCTAGGGAGGTGCATCTGCTAAGCTTGACGCACCCTAGGGAAAATAGGGGTCAGGGCAAGAAGGATCCAACTGGGAGTTACTCCCTCTTGGTGGGCAAGGAATCCCTAGAAAGTGATTTCATTCATCCTCCCTTGTGTGAAAATTCCCTTTTGTTTGTTGGCTATATGGGGATTGGGCAGTGAAATTGTACTTATGACCCTTTAGAAATGGCTGGTGTCGTTTCTGACCCTTTCATTAGTCACTCATTATGAGAAACAGAGAATCAATGATTCATCCACTCTCGTTTCAGCTTGAGCCATAAAGATGTCGCAGGAGCAACACCAAAGGAGAAGGAAAAGGAAGAGGAAGTCCTGTGGAGTGAGCCGCAAGAAGGGACATCACCCTGGAGGACGGAGACAAGCAGCAGGTCAGTATAGAAGGCCCCTGGTGCAGAGAAGCAAATGAGGCAGCAGAATGTTGCTACTACCAAACCAGTCTGGCAGCAGTTGGGATAAACCAAGCGAACAGAGGAGCAATGCCCAGACCAGAGCAGTTGACCGGCGCCTGCAGTCCAAGGCACCACTGAGCCTACAACCGAAGAGGAGGCCGATACGAGGAACCGATGTGGGGAACGCTGAAAGAGGTGAACTGCTGTTCTGCGACAGCCAAACACCAATGAACGCCACCACAACACTTTCCCGGGAGGAGGGAGGAGGGTGGAGAGACCAAGCAATACCCTGTGGCAGGGTGAGAAGGATGGGTGAAAGCCAAAAGACCCAGAGATGAGATAAGAGATACAGTACCCCACGGCAGGGCAGGAAACCAGAAGACCCTCAGAGGCATGAAAACCAAATTACCCCACGAAGGGTTTAGAGATACAATACCCCAGGGCGAGGTGAGAAGCCAGAAGCCCATAGAGGGGTTTGAAAGCAAAATGACCCCGAGAAGGGGTAAAAGAGACACAACCCTGCAGCGGGTGGGATACCAGAAGACCCTAGGAGGGGTGAAAGCCAAATGATCCAAAGAAGAGGTAAGAGACACAATTATCCACAAAAGGACGTGCCAGTCCCAAAAAGGGGTGAAAGAAGCAGGACAAGAATGTGGCGAGAGAGACATGCAACCCAAAGTCGATTGAAATAAACCACACTCTCTGTCATACAAGGAAACGAGAAAGACTTAAAATACATTTGTGCTGGAACTCTGAATTACCTAGCCAAGCAGAAGGCCTGAAAACATCCAGAGAGATATTTGGATGGGGGTCAGAAGCCGACCTCCATTTCAGCTATTGAGAAAGCAGCCCTTTAGAGACCTGTTCTGGCCAACCTTTTGTTAGTGCTTTTTATTAGTGGTAGGATTAGGTTAGACTTTTGGGACAGCAGACTATCAGGTTTATAAGACTTACTGACGAGCCCCATTCATTCTTCTTTTTTTTAGATAGGTCCAAGATACACTTTAGAGACAGGGGAAGAATAGGCTTTCTTCTTAATTTGAAGTAAACCAAAATTTGAACCATGACCTCTTGTCCGCCTCCTGAGTCTGACTTACCACAACACTCCTAGTGATCTCTCTTTTGTATTGATCCTCTGTTATTTTCTTGGAAATAAGGACCTAAAATATACTAAACTAAAATCATTCAGAGAGGCCAATCATGTGTACATCCCACTATCCCCCTCCTTGACAAAGGTTTTGTAAATGTATTGTTTAGAAAACATTTAGAATGTTCAATTGAGCTACCTTATCAACATACACCATTCTAGCATATCTTAAAAGTCAATATCGTTTAATAGGAAATGAGAAAGAGACCTGGGACTGGAAATGGAGGCAGCACAGTGGAGGAGGCTATGTATTAGTGCATACAGCACATTGCTGGCCTGCCACTATAAACTATATGGGCTGAAATTGCTGCATAGGTGTCAGTGGGACCCGGTGCGGATATTGAAAATGTTCCCGGTAGCGGATCCCCACTGTTGGAGGAAATGTGGGCAAATAGCAGACTACTGGCAGATGTGGTGCGGGTGCGAGAAAGGGCAGAATTATTGGAAGGAGATCCTCGGGTGGATAAAGGGCCTGGAGGGGGTCGACAGGTGGTTGGACCCCCCTACTAGTACTGTTTGGAATGGAAACAGTGGAAGGGGACTGGGTGAGACTCCCGCATATGCCACATTACTTGCTGCTGGCAGCCAGGGCATGTCTGGAAGGGAAATGGAAGAGACAGGGGTTCCCAAATGAAAGAGAATGGGCCGCAAAAGCTTTGGACTTGTACAGAAAGGAGCAGCTAACGAGACAAATACACAACCTAACCCCGACAATGGCACTAGATTGGGCGGCCTTTCTGTAGAAATATGAACCGGAGAGGCCACAGATGGAAAGTGTACGGGAGAAAGGAGTGATTAGAACTTCCAGGAGGTGAATATGTGGGGTGTTGGGGGAGAGGGGAGGCCTACGATAGATATTGGGGAGAGAGGAAAAGTGCAACTCGGGTGCGCCTCAACCCAGACCCTGAGGAGGGGATATTGACCGCATAAGTGACTAAGGAAACATGACCAAGGAAAAAAGACTCTCGATAAAGGAGATAACCGACAATCGCACTTACTGGAATATAGGCACCGGAGGAATCCCTCATGTGGCGATCCTGGAGCTGCGCAGAACTCAACCTTAGAAGGGAGGGCGGCGTGGGGGAGGGAAAGTTAAAGTTTAATGTTGAGGGGGGAGAAAATGGAAAACACATATGGTGAAAGTTTAGCTAAACATGAAAAGTCGACTGAACATTTTGTAATTATGTAAACTCACCAATAAAAAAATATATTAAAAAAAAGTCAATATCGGTCAGTAATTCATACGGTCACTTCGGTCCCCTTCTTCAATATCAGAATTACCACTTATCACTTCCAGGAAGGGGGCATAGGTTTCAGATTCGGTTCTGCGTTAATACACAGAGAACGCATGGTGGATACAGCGTGCTTGTAGCTGCCCAAGTAAAGGGGACTAGTGTTTATGGTGACACTTGATGCTGTGATCTACTGCGTTCATTCAGCTTTTTTCCCTTGCTTGTGACTACAGTTTTACAACCACTAAAGGGCGTATCTGAGCAGGGCTTATTGAGATGCTCATTTTTCTACATTCTGATATGAGATTGACAAGTTGGAGATACTACATCTTAGTTCAAGTGTTTGTCTAGTTATTAGATGCTTGCTTCACCACTAATGAACAGTGAAGCTTCTAGTGGTGGCTACAAACATTAGAAGCAAAGACTTCATCTCCGTTGAGTATTATTAAGAATATCTTGACCGCAGAGAGTTTTTCACGGAAGGCCATCCTAATGTTAAGAAGATTGTCCCCTAAAGAAGTTCCACCAATAGTGTGAATACACAGGAAAGAGCAAAACATGTTGGCCAAATTCGTACTGTATCTGTAGAGCAGACACATTCATTTTACATTGAATGTTTTTTGTTAACTACTTAACAGTAATTTTTTGTTATTGTATAAACCTCAAACAAAAAAGAAAGGTTTGACAAGATGTTGACTCTGTTGCAGTGTATCAGGAAACTGTTTATAAAAACTTAGAAACCAGGGTGGAGGTCTTCTGAAATTGATTAAATAATCACATCATTAAAACATCAAATCATCATCCATACATCATTACTAAAACCAAATACAAAAGTTCAAATACAAAACACCTTGTTCAGAAAATACCACAAAAACCATAATAAAGTGCTAACGTGACTCTTCTCAACCCTCTAAGTACACTATCTGTCTCCAGACTACAGATCAGATACCTTAATGTGGGTTGTGTGGGACTCAACAAAGTGTTGGTGGTCCCTTTATATGATCAACATGTTTCTGTTCCTGGGCCCTTTTAATGGTGAACATTCTTCCAGAGCCCATCAGTAGGTCACAATTAGTATTTCCTGTTTTTCAACTTCTAGAAAATTCTCTTTTCCTCCAAAAAGGATTCACTGTCACTGCAAGAAAGAGACAAACAACCAATTAGCTCTTAATTCTAAGAATTCAAAGATATAGATTAGAAGAGGATGTTTTGAACAAAGGTCTGGGATTTGTCCTAACCAAGGGACATGATCCTTTTGAGTTTCGGGGGGTAATTTAAGAAGTCTGTCGGCCTCATTACACGGTAGGCGGTAGGGGTTTACCGGTACCGGTAAGGGCACCGGTACCGGTACCGGTAAACCCCTACCGCCTTACTACGAGTTCCCTTTACGGGACCCGACTTTAACGGCTGGTTGTGCCAGCCGTTAAAGTTGGGTGCCGCAAAGGGACCTCAGAGCTAATTACGGTACCACAATTTGCGGTACCGTAATTGGCACCTTCCCCATTCCCATTATTCCCTATGGGGGCAAAAATGGGAATGGGGAAGAGCCTTGGTGAATGGGGAATTACCGCCCCCGCTCACCTTGGAGTAGGTCGGTAATTCCGCCATCCACCAAGGCGGACACGGTAAAATATCGGCGGCAACCATGGTGCTAATAGCGCCATGGTTACCGCCTACCGTGTAATGAGGCCCTGTGAGAGAAATTCACCTGAAAGTTCTTTGAAAATAATGCATTTGTACAGTCTATAAATGAGACAGGTTTCAAAGGCCTGTCAACCTTCATGCCTTTGGCCCACACACACACCCCTGAGTCAAGGGTTTTTGCCAGCATTTCAAAATTTAAGTAAAAGAGAATAAGGAGTGGCAAGAGCAAAAGGTTGTGTGGAGCATAAGCTCCCCAGAACGTGGGAAGTGTTGCTGAGGGCAGGACAACTAACCATAGCGCAAGGATGGAAAGGCGACAAGTTGCCCACAAAGGCGGTATGGAAACGTAAGGTACACAATATGATGGGGATGGATAAATTGACAGCAGTTGTCAATGTCCAGATGGGGTCTTCAGAGAGGAATAGGATGCTTTGCTGTATAGATGGAAGCCTGAAGCAGGGGACCCCCCCGAACCCTATGGACTTGTAACAAGAAATATTGGAATGTTTCAAACGTTGAAAGGAGCCAAGACACAGGAAACTAACTGGATGCTCCATTCGCTGCCGAGACACTGAACTCGAGACTACCTGTAACTACTAGGAATCCGATTGAAACGGAAACCTGGGTGTTTGCGAGGGTAGAGTGCTAGGGGGGGATAATTAAGGGCTCTTAGTGGCCTGATTGCCAGCTATGACAACCAGATGGGTAGAAAGGAAGTTTGTTTGAATATATCCACAGCTGGGGTAAGAGCTTACAGTTGTGTTGGGGTCCAATTGTTTTTGGGGGGTTTGGGGATGGAATGCCAAGTCACTGACTTCTGTTAACTGCATTTTGTATGTCTCATTTTGCTACAAATGTTAATAAATATTAAATTTAAAAAAAGAGGGAACAAGCGGCAGCAAGAGCACTGGTGAACAATGACACGCCCTAGGGAACTAGGGGTCGGGGGAAGCAGGATGCCTCCGACAACTCGCAGACACTAACAGTTATGAACTTTTAATATTGGACCCTACAGAAGCACTGAAAAAGAACATAGAAGTTAAGGTAACAAAGCAGAAGGAAGAGGCTGGATCAGCAAACAGAAAGCAGCCTTCTTGGGTAAGACAGATCCAGCCCTGCCTACTTTTTACTGGCTCGCAGAGATTCATAAAACCTTAACCAATCCTCTGGGGAGGCCGATTGTATCAGGGATTTACTCCATCCTGGAGCCGTTATCGCAATTTGTAGACCAGAATCTAAAAGGGTTTGGGGGTACTATGAGATCATACCTGAAAGATACCACCAGTGCAATCAAGAAGTTTGGGAACTTTGAATTTGACCCAAGGAAGAACATTCTAATAGGACTAAATGTGGTGTCATTGTACACAAACATCCCACAAAGAGCTACCCTAGAGGTTATTGAAGAGAAGAAGTCTTATGGAGGAGAACAGATCAAGATCTGGTTACAAACTCATTTTTGATTTGGTGTGTAGAATTAGCACTCACACAAAATTATTTTGACTTTTTGGGAAATGTATACCAACAAATTGAAGGGACAGCAATGGGGGCCGTCATGGCACAGAGCTTAGCTAACCTTTATGTAGAGAACTTTGAAAAATCTGTTATGTATGTGACTTCTGATCCCTTTCGAGATAACATCAGGAATGGAGCAGCCTTCGATCTTGTGCATCACAAAATCCTTGCCAACACCTTTCTTCTGCCGCCCACTTCCCCATCAAAGCCATAACCTGGATTGAATCCTTTCTCTCTAACTTAACTATGTGGGTTTTCTCCCCTACAGCAGGGGCCCCTCCAGCCCCAGTAACCCGTGGAGTGCCCCAAGGCTCTGGTGTCTCCCTGACACTTTACAACATTTTCACTAAGCCCCTTTTTGACCCCCTAGATGACTTGGGTATCACCTACACCAAATATGCGGATGATATCCTCCTCCCATCTCAGGCACCTACGATACTGATGCCAGCTCACTTAGCAAAATCTACCTAACTATTCATGTGCTTGGATGGCCCAGCATGGTCTGTGCCTAAATGACGAGAAGACCGAGTTACTCCATAGGCCGTCCGCATGAACAGTTTACTCCACAGAGTCACCTCTGCTATGCATGTATGTATCACCTCTTTATGCAAAGTTATCAATCCAGTAACCTTATGTATGTAAGCAAGTATTCCAGTCCTCCACCAAGCCTGCGCCAAGATGCCTCTGGGTTCGGTGCGCCATACAAATGTAAAAATAAATAAATGAATTGATGATGTCCTGATGGTCTGGGAAGGGACGAAGGAAGAAGGGAGGGCTTTACTTGAGTGGCAACAGTGAAGACAGACACACATGATCACAGTCCAAGGGTGTTTATTAAACTGTATAAATGGGTGACAAAAATGCCTAATCTTAATCTAAGATGGGAGCAAGCTATGACCATCAAATAATAAAGGCAATTCTAGTGGCATTTTATCAAATAAAAAGGACCTATACTAGAAAACCTATTTCCAATACTTACCACTAAGTTACAAAATAGTGTGTGATAGTGTTCACCAGAAAATAAAGAAGTGTTGACAAAATGATAAGTCAAGATGGTATGACTGTGGTCTCCCTTCCCCACATTTTTACACGGGACAAGGTGGAACTCTTGAGTGCAGCACACTCCTGGGCTTCTCCAGAATGAGCTTTGAGTTCATTTGCGAATTATCAGGTCCTTCTGTGGCCAAGTCTCTTTCACACCAGGTCTCTTGCCTCAGAGAGCCTTGTGTGCTATAAACAAAAAACAAAAGTTTCCTTTCAGTAATCTTCCCGTCAGGTGATTTCAATTCACCAGTGAATCCTCCTCAACCGGCTCCGATCCTTTTGCCACATTGGCCTCCCTCAGCCGGGTTCACTACAGCCTTCCGTTCAAGATATCAGCAACTTGTAACATTCAAGACTCTCAGCGTCTTTTTAAACGACTGTTCATTGTGGACATCCCTCAGATGGGTTCACACTTGTCGACCGTGTTTATGTGGTGTTAAGTTTTGCTGTTATTCATGGGCATCCCTTAACTGGGTTCACATTTGCCAGTTTAGCACAGTTCACTTAGTTGTAACACCTTACGGTATTCACTTCCCTTGGATTTTCCTAGCCCCCAGTCAGGCTTAACCTTAGCCCCCAGTCAGGCTTATTCTTAGCCCCCAGTCAGGCTTCACTTATTCACTGTTTGCACAGCATTTCCCTCAGCCAGGCACAAACACCTGTTTCATAATGTCAAAACCTGGGCAATAGGTTAAGGACATTCGATTGTACAAGGGATTTTGGCTCGACCCTTGTATGGCCAGCTTAACTTTATTCCGGACTTTCATATGGCCTCCTGTTATTATAATGTTCACAAGAAAAGGGGACCAGCTAGAGTCTTTCGAATGGGCGCCCAAGTGCAGCCAGACCACTCTGCAGCTGGTCTTTCCCTGGGCTTTAAACATTCACTAGCACACAAGTTTTTTGTTCATAACAGGTTGACTTTGCCACCTTTGCTCAACACCGTCCCGTTTACTATCGGTTCTCCCTCCGACTCACTGGGTGTGCTGACCTCCTTGTTGTTTCTTGTCTCTGGAGCCAAGGACGGTACCACGGTAGCAAGAGCACCTCTCCATATCATATCAGTGCGGGTAACAGAGCACCGTTGGCATCTGTCACACCACAAGTCAGCTGTAGTTCCTGGTCTTAGGATTCCTTTCAAGGAGGCTTCACAGGTCTGGGTCAAAAAGGGCAAGGGCACTTCCCTCCTCGTTGTCCTTTCAGCTCTCACCGCCTTTCTCCTCTGTTTGAGCTGCCGTCCTGGAATAGCTGCTTCCTTGTGCATTTGTCAAAGTGTGCTCTGCCTTTTATCCCTGTGGGGAAGTGAAAGGGTCATCGGGTTTGTGTAGTTACTGCCAATTGCCTGACTATGCCTGACCCTTGTGTTGGGACATGTCAGGTAAATGGCTCTGGTGTTAGTCTGTAGTCTTTTACGGTGTAAGAAAGTGTTTGTGTCGCACTTCCCAAAGATCCCCCCCCATCCAGGTGATCCTCCCCCACTGGTCTACACCCAGGAAATGGATCCAATAGCGATGGCCATGTCCTGGCCACCTGGATGACAGATCTTCAGGAATTAGGGGGTGAGACACCGTCAGGTTTCTCACACTGAACACTAAAAACCATAATTTGCAATTCACTATGTGCCAGAGGGCCAATGAGATTAACTTCCTGTATCTAACAATATATCATGAACATGGGAGACTGCTGGTTAACCCGTACCACAAGCCAAGCAATAACAATTCTTTGCTGGACTACATGAGTCACCACATTAAACATCTTAGAGACAACCTGCCCTCTGGGCAATTTCTGCACCTTAAGCGCAATAGTAGCACGAAAGAAGCATTTGAAAGCGAGGCAAAAATCCTTTCCAAAAAACTGAGGGCTACGGGCTATCCTAAAAGAGTGGTGAGGGAGTCTACTATGTGGGCCTTCAATAACAACAGGGAGAAAACCCCCAAAATACAAACCGGGAACAAATTGGTACATGTTCTACATTTACAAATGTAAGTCTTCAGATATGCAATATAATGTGTAAACACTGGTGCGTGTTTGAAAAGAAGGGCACACAAGTGGAGCGCTGGATGTTTGCTTATCCAAAAAAGTGTCTTGATGGGCAACATTGTAAGTAAAAGCCATCTAACTCATGGAAAATATCACATTGGAACACTCCAGAATTCTTGGGGAATTATTCCTGTAACAGGACATTGCCCCTGTGGATTAAAGTACATAGAGAAGACTAATAGAAAAGTTAAGACTTACATAATGGAACACTGCAGTTGTCTTAATAATCGTACCTAACGAGCACCCTTGGTGAAAAACCTTGGGGAAAAGAACCATGGTTGGCAAGAGTTTCCATGGACGGTGCTACAGGAAATACAGAGTAACAACTTAAAAGATAGAGAGAAGAAACTGATTAAGAGAGAACAGGAACTGATATTCCTCACACAAAGTGAAAAGAGAGGCCTCAATGAGGAGTTTGAGTGGCATAAGCTAAAAAAGACATTTTTATAGTTCATGGTAAAGCGGTCGGTTTTGAAATAATGGTGGAAATGCCAACTGAATGAAAAAAGAAAAAAGAGAAAAAAGAACTTTGCTTTCTGATAAACAGACTAGCGTTAGAAAAGAGGACCGGGAATTATTTATGTATTTATGACATTTGTATAGCGCACCGAACACTAAGGCATCTGGGCGCTGTTTTTTTCGGTTACAAAGATGGTGGAATTTCAAACATAATTACATAGTTACATGTTAGCAGTGTTACATAATCGAGGTTACATAGTTACATCAAGGTGGAATATGGGCCTCATCACGAGTTGGGCGGTAGTCCTACCGCCAAACCCCCGGTGGTATTAGCGCCGGATCACGGGTTTGGCGGAACGGTTAGTGCCCATTCCCCATTGGGCCCATTCGGGAATTCCTCATTCCCCAGTGGGCCCAATGGGGAAAGTTAGCGCTATTATAGGATTTCCCGCAGGCGGTAATAGCACCGAAAATCGGCAAATTTGCTGCGGATTTCCCCCCAGCTCAGAGCCAAGGCCATGATCTGGCAGACCCTTAAATGCAGCAGTAATAGCGCTACCGCTGCTTTTAAGGGTTACCGCCAGACTCATGATGAAGCCCATAGTCACCTGGTTACACAGTTTACATAATTAATGAAGTATAGTTACAAGTTACGGCAGTCTTAGGCGCAAGAAAGGCGGTCTTATATTATATAATTATATATTGAGAAGAGAGAAAAGTATCCTGTGTTATAAGTCCCTGAAATGTAGGGGCAGGCATCTATTCATAAATCGAATATTTGTGCATGGTGTGCGTAAAAGTTTGAATAGAGGGGAGGCCCAGTAGAAAGGCTTAACATTTAAAACATATAAACTAAAATCGATGTGAGCAAAAAGGCAACAACCTTTTTACTCCGGCAATTACAGGTTGGACATTGGAACAACGTTGGCCTGTAATACATGGCGCTTATCTGTTTAAGATGGCCACCAGCGTTTCCCAAAGTAGTTAAGCTTTTCATGGCTCGAATGATATTTAAGAGTTGAGAATGGACACAGCATTAGTTTAGCTCTGCCAGTAAAAGGTAAGAGAACCGCCACAATTCGAGGGACTATAAGAATGGGATGTAAAATGTGAGGGGTGTCTGTTAACTGAGAAAGAAACATGAGATGCTCATGCAGTCGCATGTTCGTTTTTGTTTTCAACAGATACAGACTGCGCGAGCGTACTCCAACTCGAAAAGAGATTTCCCCCCGAAGCCACGCATCAGTGTTGTAGAGTCCGCAATGGAAGGGAAGAGAGTGTGCTAAGCCGAGTGAACAGGGACTAAAAATAAATGTTTAAAAAGGGACCTACCTTGAGGCATATAAGGGACTTAAGAATAAGAATAGACAAAAGTGAGTAATATTCACTAGAGCCCTATATATATATATATATTATTTTTTAAATTGTAGATGGAGCTGCACTTTGTTGACATAGAGACTTGGCAGTGAAGGTGAGTTTTCAACATCACACTTCAAATGATAGCAATAGATACAGCTCATGAACTGAGGTTGAGTAATAAATACAGTTGGTATGTTGTGCTCTATCCTCAGATATTTCGTACTACAGGAAGCTAATCTTAGCACTAGACCCAAGTGCAGACTTCTGCAACAAGGGTCAGTGCATTACAATTCATTGAAAATCTCTACGAACCAAAGTTGGACTGAATATAGGGCTTCGGATAGCTATGAACGATGCAAAGTGAAACCCAAAATAGGGTCTAATACATATCTTTGTGTCATTTTCCATAGGTGAAAGAGATCCAAGGAGAGTCGACTGATTCAAACACAGATCTCGTAGCTCTTTGACTAAACTGTTCTTCGATAGGTAATAGAGGTACTATCGAAGGGGGAATAGACAAAGCCCTTTCTTTTGAATTCTTAGCACTAAGATCTAATTGGTTGTTTGTCTCTTTCTTGCAGTGACGGGCAATAGTTTTTGGAGAAAAAGTTGAAAATCTGGAAACACAACCCATATTAAGCTACCTGATCTGTAGTCTGGAGACAGATAGTGTACCTAGAGGGTTGAGAAGAGACATGTTGGCACTTGATTACGTTTTTTATGGTATTTATTGAATAAGGTGGTTTGTGTTTTGTATTTGAACATTTGTATTTGCTTTTAGCATTGATGTATGGATGATGAATTGATGTCTTAGTAATGTGATTATTTAATACATTTAATTAATACATTTGAAACTATTTTTAGTGCAGATGGGTTGTATTTGATTAGAACCTCCACCCTGATTTCTGAGTTTTTATAAACTGTTCCCTTATGCACTGCAACAGAGACATCTTGTCAAACCTTCTTCCTTTTTGGTTTATAATTAGCTAGTCTGGGCATAGGTTTGACAATTCCAATTTGTATTGTTTACTAATTGGTCGGGCGTTTCCTAATTCTTAATTAGTTTGTATAAACCTCAACAGATTGACACGCCGTAAACATCAGGACATGTCCTAAATTGAGATTTTGTGCGTTTGGTAGCAGTCATTTTTGAGCTAAGGCTCTCTTTTTAATCATTAGCTTTAAGGTACTGTATATGTTTGTGAAACAATATTGCATATGTCACTTTCATTGGTTGCTCAAATCACTTTACGGCGTTAATAACATTTTTGTACTTTGATAAAGATTATATATATTTTGTATACCTGTGGTTTTAATGACAAGTGTATGTTAATAAAAATTGTTCTATCACAAATTATTGCTCTCTTGTTAGGGTCATTGTGATTTCAAACTGTGATTATGTGTGCAAGGGGATATATATGTTTGCTTCCCTGTGAGTTTTGAAGTAGATTTAAGCCACATAAACAGTGCAGAGTTGTTTGGGTATTTCTCTTTATATAGATGGTTTAATTCCAGGTCAACCCCTTCAACCTTCTATCTATCCATGTATTCACTTTTTGTATTGCGCTTTACACCCATGGGCCTCTAAGCGCTCTTTCTTGGTGTCTCTCTTGAGTATTGTATAGATTCATGTAGACATGTTGTTGTATCTTGACTGTCGTGTAGTCAGGAGAGTCCTCTGTCCACAAGTGCCACACAGGGAGGAACAAAATACACTCCCTGTGCAACCCTTGGGGCCACAGGTGGGAGATCTTCTTCCTCCGGAACCGCAGACCCTCCGAACCCCGGACCACTGCAAAGAAAGCACCGGTTAAGTTATGCGCCTAACAACAACCACTAGCCAAACGCAAGCAACTGGAACGGTCTTACCCACTGGAGCGGTGAGGTACTCCTGTATACCTATGGGGGTTTCCAGGATTCTCCAAGGGCCCTCCTTACTCCGAGGGAACTGCCGGAAGGCCAGATGTGGGTTTAATGGGCCGGGCCCACCCGTTGTCAGAGTCCTGAACAAGAACCAAGTAAACGTAGTGCCAAGGGATAAAGCAAGCGGGAGTCCAAGAAGCAGTCCGTGATAGGCAATGCAGCAGACAAAAACCAGGGAGATCCAAAATCAGTCCGTGAGGCAGTCCAAGGTCGATATCCAGATGATCAAGAAATCAGGTACGTAGCGCCGAACAGTGTCCAAAATTAAACAGCTGTGAAGCATCGGTTGGACTGACGCGGCCGTTTAAATACTGGCGCTTCTCTTCCCTTTTGGACACGTGATCCGCAGGTTCTGGTCACGTGTGCGTATCTTTTGGGTCACGTGAACCACAGCCATGTTATGAGAGCGGGAAGCATTCCTGGTATGCGGAAGTGCGACGGCACGAAGCCGATCCTTCAATCGTCATGGGAGTCGCCACCGAAACGGGCGTTGCAGCGAGCGGGTAGCAGCACGCTGGAGTGCAGGTGATGGCAAAGTAAGCGAGGAGGGCACAGGTGAATCCTGGAACCGGGCATGGGGTCGGGAGGGACTAGAAACAATGGCGGGGGAACTGGGGGACAGGGAACCTTGCTAGCCGTCGTGACAGAGCCCCCCCAAAAGGCCCACGACCTCGTGGGCAAGAAGGATTGTCCCGGTGGAACCGAGCCACCAGACGGGGCGTGGACGTCCACGGCAGGAACCCAAGACCGCTCCTCGGGCCCATAGCCCGACCAGTCCACCAGATACTGCAGGACACCCCTAACAACCCGGGAGCCCCGGACCGCAGAGACCTCAAACACATCAGGGGAGACCAGGGACACCGGGTCCGCGGGGGCACAAAGCCGCGTAGGACCAGGACAGGGTTTGAGCAGCAAGACGTGGAACACTGGGTGGATCCGCCAAGACCCCAGGAGAGCCAGTTCATAAGCCATGGGATTGACAACCCTGGACACCAGATAGGGACCAACAAACCGATGCAAGAGCTTCCTACACCCCACCAGTCGCAGATGCCTAGTAGACAACCAGTCGAGAGACCCCACGGCATACGACGGGGCCAACACCCGCCGTCTGTCGGCATGCGCCTTCATGGATGCACGAGCCTCGAGGAGGTGGGTCGAGGTCTGAGCATGGATGGAGGCCAGATCCCTAACACAGGCAGCCGCGGCCGGATTGACAGTGGAGGGCAGATCAGGGATGGGCAACACACAGGGATGCTGCCCGTACAGGACGTAGAAGGGGGAGAACCCAGTGGAAGAGTGGACAGCGTTGTTATATGCAAATTCAGCAAGATGCACCACTTGCAACCACGATGCTTGTTGTTGCATGGTCAGCCAGCGCAGGTACTGCTCTAGGGTTTGGTTAAGCCTCTCGGTCTGACCGTCCATCTCAGGGTGGAATGCCGACGAGAAACAGATGTCTATACCGAGCAGTGTGGTCAACGCACGCTAAAAGCGTGATGTGAACTGTGAACCCCTATCCGAGATGATGACTGAAGGGAGCCCGAAGAGACAGAAGATATGTACAAAAAAGAGCTTGGCCATGGCAGGAGCGATAGGTATACCTTTACAGGGAATAAAGCGGGCCATTTTTTAAAACTAATCGACAACCACCCACAGAGCGTCAAAGCCCTGGACTCGCGGTAGATCAGTGACGAAGTCCATGGTTACGGTGTGCCAGGGTCTGGGGGGAACGGGCAAGGGGAGAAGGAGACCCACAAAGCGACCCCTACGGTGTTTACATTGTGCGCAAATGGCGCAGGTGTTAACGTAACACTCCAAGTCTTTTCTCATGGAAGGCCAAGGTACGTGATTGACCGGGGTGTCCGTGTACAGGGGCGTCATGGGACCATTCGAGAGCCATGTTGCGAGTATCCGTAGTGGGCAAGAACAATCTGTCTGATACAAAGGGTAGGCCGTCATGGTACACGGGATCCCATTCGGATAGCTGATCTTGGTGTATGGCAACCCACTTCCGTATTGCTTCGAGCAAAGGCAGGGACGGGGTGCACAGACAAACCACCTTGCCACAGTCTAGTAGAGTGTCAGGGTACAGCGGCAAGGCCACACCCCCAGGGGATCGAGACAGGGCGTCGGCTTTTCCGTGGGCTGAGCCTGAACGATGCTTGATGACAAAATCAAAAGCAACAAAAAACAAATGCCACCGGACCTGCCTGCTGTTGATACATTTCAAGGAGGCCAAGTCTTGCAGGTTCTGGTGGTCGGAGTACACAGTGACCCGGTGTTTCACTCCCAAAAGATGATGCCGCCAAACACGAAATGCGTCCATGACTGCTAACAATTCTTTTTCAGTCACAGTATGGTGTGATTCGGCGTCAGTGAATTTGCGAGAGTGAAAAGCCACAGGGTGAAGCCGGCCAGTGGTGGGGCATATCTGTGACGACACCGTGCCCAAAGCAAAGGAGGAGGCGTCGGCCTCCACGACGAAGGGTAGTTCTGGGTCCGGGTGTTGTAGGACGGGTGCAGTAGTAAATGCTAGTTTCAGGGCCTCAAAGGCCTGTTGATGTGTATCCGTCCAGAAGAAAGGACTACGAGGGCTGGTCAGGGAAGTGAGTGGTGCCACCAGAGAAGAGAACCCAGAGATAAAGCGTCTGTAAAAGTTAGCAAAGCCGAGGAAAGATTGCAGCGCCTTCAGGGTCTTGGAAACAGGCCAGTCTAATACAGCCCGTACCTTGGAAGCGTTCAAGGCCAGCCCCCCAGGAGTGATAGAAAAAACAAGAAACTCCACGGAATCAGCATGGAACAGACATTTCTCTGGCTTGGCGAATAGGGAGTGTAACTGCAAACGGGAAAGCACTTCGCGTACGTGTTGTATGTGCTCATTTAGGTTTCGGGAGAAGATCAGTATGTCATCCAGATATACCACAACAAACACGTCCAGGATATCGGAGAAGATGTCGTTCATGAATCTCTGGAACGTGGCTGGAGCGTTGCATAAACCGAAGGGCATTACTGTATACTCATACAGCCCGTAGCGAGTGCAAAAAGCAGTTTTCCATTCATCGCCAGGGCGTACACGAACCAGATTGTAAGCCCCGCGCAGGTCCAATTTAGTGAAGATGGAGGCGTGAGAGAGACGGTCGAGTAGGGGCGTAATCAAGGGAATGGGGTACCGTTTTTTTACTGTGATAGCATTGATCCGGCGGTAATCTACGCATGGGCGCAGGTCACCTTCTTTTTTGGGGACGAAGAAAATGGGACTAGCCGCTGAAGAAGTGGAAGGGCGGATGTGGCCTAAGCGGAGGGACTTCTGGATATACTCCTTCAGAACCAGGTCTTCAGCTGGGGAAAGGGAATAGACCCGACCGGTGGGAATGATACTGTCAGGTAGTAAGTCTATCGGGCAGTCGTATGGGCGGTGTGGTGGAAGCGCTTCTGACAAACCCTGATCAAACACCCCTGCGTAATCCTGGTATTGGGCCGGTACGTGCGTGGAGACCAAGCCCACTGTATGGTGTTCTATCGGGGAAGCCGGAGCAGTGGTGTCCCTGATGGTCAGATGTGCAATGGATCCCAAAGCCTGAGCAGGTGTGGTGTCCCTGGTGTTTGCGGGAAGGCAGTAGTGTTGGCAAAGGTTGGACTCGAAGTGTACGGAACCGGCCTTCCAGTCTATCAACGGGTTATGTTCCTGGAGCCAGGGGATTCCTAATATGAGGCCGAACTGGGGCATAGTAATGAGGTCAAAGCTCAGGGTTTCGGTGTGAGTTGATTGTCAAGAGCATCGGGGCCGTTTGCTGTTTAATAGGCCCGGATATTAGCGAAGTGCCATCAACCGCGTGTACTGGTTCGGGCAAGGTCTTGGTCAAAAGGGGTAGGTTCAGGGACTGTGCAAGTGTGATGTCGATGTAATTACCCGTGGCCCCGGAGTCTATGATGATCGTAACCTGGTGTGTGATTCCGGGCGTGGGCTGGATAACTGCTTGCACATGGATCGGCCTGATGCGACAGAAAGCGGGTATGGGATTCGGGATAAGACCAGAGGTGCTCGGCCCAGTCCCCGTTTCTAGGGTCGAGCAGTCCAAAAACCCGAGATCTTGTGTTTCGGCCTGCGAGGGCATTCTTTGACATAATGACCTGTTAATCCGCAATAGAAGCAAGCGTTGTCCATTCTCCTACGCTCGCGCTCTACTGGCGTGATAGGACTTCGTATGCCCCCTATCTGCATAGGTTCATGAGCGGAGTCAGGGGTAGCCGAAGCGCCAGGCAGCGTTGGAAAACCAGCCTCAGCCCTATGTTCCGAACGCCGGGCATCTACCTGCAATGCTACGTCTACTATGTTTTGGAATGTGGTTGGCAAAGAGGGAACAACGGCAAGAGCGTCCTTCATGATGTTGCTTAGGCCCCTGTAGAACACGACAGACCTCTTGCTTTCAGGCCAAGACGTCTCTGATACCAGCTGATTGAATCTGGTAATGTACTCGATCAAAGAACCCTTCCCTTGCCCTAGGTCCAGGAGTTCTAAATCACGGGACTGTACTTTATGGCGTGTATCGAATACCCGTGACATTTCTGAAACTAGCAGATCGAAGTCATACCATGCCCTTTAGGGCAGGGTTGTCGTTCTCCAGGAGGGGATTGGCCCAAGCGGCTGCTGTACCAGCTAGATGGGAGAGTGTAAAGGCTGCCTTAGTGGTAGAGTCTGGAAAAGCTCGGGGCCTGCACAAGAAGTGCAATTTACACTGGTTCAAGAAGGTCCTGAATTTACTGGGGTCCCCATGGTATCTCTCGGGGGCAGCCAATGGGAAGGGGGATGGAACTATCACCGGTATGGGACCCTGGGGGGTTGGTACAGGAGGCGGAGCGGGCTGGGAACCTGATGGGGTATCCCCGAATTCGGCATCGGGAGGCAAGGGATGTCTAGTGCTTTGGATGTTGTCCATGCATTGATGTAAGGCAGTGTTAGCTGCGGCCATATCAGCACGTAACACGGTTATGGCTTGTACCATAGCAGCCAAGGGTTCATCTGCGGACCCTCCATGACTACACGACAGGTTGGCTTCACAGTCTGTTGTATCTTGACTGTCGTGTAGTCAGGAGACTCCTCTGTCCACAAGTGCCACACAGGGAGGAACAAAATACACTCCCTGTGCAACCCTTGAGCCACAGGAACCGCAGACCCTCCGAACCCCGGACCACTGCAAAGAAAGCACTGGTTAAGTTATGCGCCTAACAACAACCACTAGCCAAACGCAAGCAACTGGAACGGTCTTACCCACTGGAGCGGTGAGGTACTCCTGTATACCTATGTGGGGTTTCCGGGATTCTCCAAGGGCCCTCCTTACTCCGAGGGAAGTGCCGGAAGGCCAGATGTGGGTTTAATGGGCCGGGCCCACCCGTTGTCAGAGTCCTGAACAAGAACCAAGTAAACGTAGTGCCAAGGGATAAAGCAAGCGGGAGTCCAAGAAGCAGTCCGTGATCCGTGATAGGCAATGCAGCAGACAAAAACCAGGGAGATCCAAAATCAGTAGATGAGGCAGTCCAAGGTCGATATCCAGATGATCAAGAAATCAGGTACGTAGCGCCGAACAGTGTCCAAAATTAAACAGCTGTGAAGCATTGGTTGGACCGATGCGGCCGTTTAAATACTGGTGCTTCTCTTCCCTTTCGGACACGTGATCCGCAGGTTCCGGTCACGTGATCTGCGGGTACAACACGTGTGCGTATCTTTTGGGTCACGTGAACCGCAGCCATGTTATGAGAGCGGGAAGCATTCCTGGTATGCGGAAGTGCGACGGCACGAAGCTGATCCTTCAATCGCCATGGGAGTCGCCACCGAAACGGGTGTTGCAGCGAGCGGGTAGCAGCACGCTGGAGTCCAGGTGATGGCAAAGTAAGCGAGGAGGGCACAGGTGAATCCCGGAACCGGGCATGGGGTCGGGAGGGACTAGAAACAATGGCAGGGGAACTAGGGGGACAGGGAACCTTGCTAGCCGTCGTGACACATGTGTCTTCTGGTGGTTCGTGCTCCTTTGTGTAACCTACATTGTTTCAGTGCTGGAGTTGTGTAATGAGGTGTGTTGTTTGTTAGGGTGGAAGGTTGAAAGCTTTTGAGGTTATTATTGTAACCATATATTGCCCAACAAACCACCCAATAACTGGGGATAACCTTTGTCACTTTGGAAACATCACAGTTGGTAAATTGCATTTGTTCATATCCATGCAAAACGTTCTTTCTCAATCTGTCTTGCCTTATTATGCCAGACGGCATAATAATTTGCCATGATGCTAAATCAGGTGATGCTATGCCATGGCACACATTCAGGGCCCACCATTTCCAATCAATTGTTTAGGACCTCCCTTCTAACTGCCCCCCGGCTTCAGACACTCCACATGTAGAGTCACTCATCCTTACATGTGATTATGGTAAAATGAGGATGGACATGCACCATGAAACTAACAATTGGCAAAGCCACCATTTGAAGAGCTAGTCTATCCCCACCCCTGATGTTCTGCTGTAGTAGCATCCCTGGCAAAATATGACAAACAATGCAGGGGAAGGCCATTCTTCTATAAAATATCAGCTCCCGGGGTCCCCAACCTATTGTGCGCAGTAAGCAAAATGAACATATCAAATGAAATGGTGAGCAACATCCATTTTTCAATGAAACATATCAGCGCTCAGTTGGCCGACAAATGATTGCAACAAAAATTAGAAATGTATTAAACTTAAGACTGCTTACAGAACATTTTAATTTGCAGTACTTAATAGTTTTCTAGAACGCGTGCAATTGTAGTAAAGGAAATTTGCAAGACCTTTGGCTTCATTGGACATTAAGTGGTTGTTTACAGGAAATGTTGACGGAATTGAGTGGTCAGTAGTACATTTTTATAGACACATAGGACCAGTCAAGTTGTTAAAAACTATACAACTAAACAAACATTACCAGGGGTTTCAGGTTCTTGAGCAAAATATTTTTAAGACATTTCATGCAAATGTTTGCACAGTAAAATTGGTCACAAATGGAGCACTGATTTCCATGTGTACTTTGGGATTCTGCCCAGGGATTTTGTGGGATCTTTGGTGGCCTGTTACATTGGTGAAAAGTGGTTGGGAATATAAATAATACTTTTCTGAAGGATTGGGAGCCTCTTTTGTCTGACCAAAAAATACTTTTACACAGTACCTAGTGGCAAACATTGTTCAGAACTTTGAGAACTAGAGGGATGTGGTGGTGTTAAGTATTTGAATTAATTGGCATGTTAATTTAAACTTATTAACAGTAACTTAATTGTATTTGACTACAGGACAAATTAATTATGAAAAATGTTGCTTGCATTTGCCTTATCTGCCCATTATCCACGTGGCAGCGGGGCAGAACATCAAACAACCATTTTTCCACTACGACACTATCTAATGATAAATATAGGAGACACTCAAATTAATAATTTAGATAAAGATAATGCATGATGGCATCAAACACAAATCTCTCTTGTACAAAAAAGCAGTGCATGCAAATTATTTAAAAAGGAAAGTTGGGTATGCATGCCACTTACTTCATGGTTTCGAAATTGAGATTCAATGAGCAGGAGCTAAAGCCAACTCCTGGGTGTCAGGCATCATCCAGTTGGCAGGAGCTACCGCAGGGGAACTAGGAGATACCAGAGATGCTCCTTTAACTTTTTATCCATTGTCTATGAACTATTGTGTTTAAATGTGTATTAGATGTGTTCTAATTCTTCTTTATTAACATTCTCAAGTACTTAAAGTTAATGTCACATTTCCAAGTTGGGACCTAGGAGCCAGAAGTAGCTCCTGGTAGCTGTGCTTTCAAACTAACCCGCTCTACTATGCTAGAAGCAGGAGCTAAATAGCTCCCAGCTCCCCTCAATTTCAAACTGTGCTATTTGTTCGTTATGCTCTGAACTTTACAAAGGAACAGAATATGACAATTTTCTCCCGTACACAAACATGGTTCATTTATTTTGCTAATTAATACATTTGTCAGCTGGGCAGAGTATCTGAAGATGACCAGATTTTAACATTGACACTGCCATAATAGGTAAGGACATTTACCGAAAAATTATTTGCATGGTGGCAACAAACTCAAATCTTGCATGTATAAAAAATAGGCATACATGCCGCAGACCATTCAAAACCCATTGGGGGAAGGCTGAGTCCAAACAACTCAGTATGCATGAGTGCATCTTATTTTGATGGTAATAAAACATACACCACAGAACTTACAGTGACTTTCTTGCAATATTTCCTGGGACAGAGTATCTTATCAGGTATAGAGTGTTTTTGAATGAGCCGATAAAGTGGATCACCAACATTGGAACCACAGTCCATTTTATGTTATTCTGCACATTTCATTTTCAACTCTGTACAGTATTACTGGCCTTGGAGACCTGACTATAGGTTGAAAAACGTGTTGGGTTTAACTTTTACTTGATTTTGTCTTGCAATAAATGGCAAGTCAAATTAATTAATTGACTAGTGATTAGTCATTCGTCTTAGAATTTATTTGTGAAACACGGATTGTTTATTTGTATTTTGTGGAGTACATGTTGGTCAGGACAGTCAGATTAATTTAAAAATAAGCCTGCTGGAACCACAGCAGGTCTCAATGGTGAACATTCTTGCACAGTCCATCCCTTCAGCACCTCCTTCTAGGCCTCCACACCATGGCCCAGAGAAGTTTGCGAGCAACAATTTACAGTTGCTCCAGAGCTATACGTTGGGGATCACTGTGATAGATGATTGTTTGATGTACATAAATCATACCCTTCTCAAACACAAACATAAAGTATACAGGTTGATCACAAAGGCTCCTGTGGGTATCTAACTCTTAAACTTATTAAGAATGTTTGGACAATTTAAGGAGATCTCAAGTTTTCCAACATCAGGTGCCAAGTGTGAAATAATTAGCCATTGCTGGCTTTTAAGTTCATAACAAAGAAAAAAGGTGCATGTAAAAAATGTGTGTCTGCATGTGTGTTTGCTTGAATGTTTTTCTATACATATGTGTGTGTTTGTGTCTAGGACCAAGGCATAGTTTGTTGACTCTGAGAGCAACATGAGGCAGAACTGGAGTCAACATGGGCATATATAAAGCCCGACTGTGTGAATAATTCTGGCATTAGCAGCATAAATGATGGGCACTGCAAGCGTACATTGTTGATACAGGCCTTTTTTCGGCACTAGCAGCATGAAAATGTTTTTTACAGGGGCAATGATGTAATGTATTGTGGAGATCAGCCTCATTCCTTTCTTTGGACACAGAAATCACGAAAGGGAGGACAGACCTCATGATCTGGTTTGGGCATTAACTGTTTTAAGGTGAACCTTGTGAAAGTGCTTGATAGTGGGGCAATTCTGGCATATATTGTTGAGAGAGGCTTACTGTTTTTTCTTTGTGGACAGCCAGCCTTAACACCTGTTACAAAATGCCCCTATGCACAGTGGTTGACCAGGCATCTATTGGGGTGTTTCATGTGTGCCTGTAGATTGCAGTGTTCATTTTACATTGGTACCCAAGTGTCTGAAATTCTTGCTGTGAAATGCATGATTTCAACCCATTATTTTTAAAAAAAAGTGCACCAGACAAACTTTACTGGAGTAGTTCAGGTGTGCTTGCTCATTTCAATTCAGGAAACACATTTCCTGCCCTCATTTTACAAATTCACCAGCTGCCAGTGCTCCAGACATAGAGGCATTGGGGCTCGTACCAAGGTTGGTGGTGTGGGAAAAAGTGGCTGTAATACCGTTACCACCACTTTTACTGCACTGCCAAACCACAAGTTTGCCGGTGGGGTTGCCTGACTTACCTACAGCCAAGAGCTGGTGGTAAATCAGGCAACAACACCAGCAAAAAAGTGCTGGTATTACCAGTGCCGGTAATACTGGCAATCCCCCCATGGAATGGGGATTTACATACCCTTGCCGGGACTTCTAATAATTCCGGCAGACCAGGCACCAGTTACGGTATTATCGTCTGCTGGTATTCTGATGGATTCACCGGTGCAATCCCACCAGATTTAGGATTGGCCACATTGTCAGAGCGAGGCATGGAGGCCCATGAAGATGGCTGTTAGTTCTCGCTACGTTCTTTGATCACGCACTGGGAGAACCCGATTTCCCCAAATAAACAGGACTTTTTCCATAGGTCGCCCCACCTCCTTGCAACCCTCAACCCCCTTCCCCGCCCATACACCCGCCACACTGGATACTCCCTGGGTCAAGACAGAGTGAAGGCCACAACTCAGGAGAAGCTCTAGCGTGTTCCAAAGAAAATCCTCAAAGCCCTGCAAGGTTGCTCGAGGGCCACAATCCCGAAGCCAGAGTCCACCATGGTACATGGTTAGACATCTCCCTCAATTACAAGATGGTCAGGTATCACCTCTGAAGCTTAAAGACTTCTGCACAGAGCCATGAAGTGGGCATTGTATTTTGGGGAGGGACATCGTATATATGGGCACAGCGTTAGCAGTCGTAGTAGCAACTGCGCTGGCATACAAATGTGCAGTGGTGGGACTCTGAAGCAACTGTGATACTATTTGCCAGAGTGAATCGAGGGAGAGCTTACTAAAGGCCCTGGGATGCATCCCAGGTCATACTTGCCAACACCACCCATTCCAATCTTTAGGTGTTTATCCAGTCCTGGGTTTTCTTTGCATTCTGGGACTTTTAGTCCGAGTTTTATAATGGGAAAAGTGGAACTACAAGTCCCACACCGCAGAGAAAAAAAAACAGGACTGGATAAGCACCTACAGATTGGAATGGGTCATGTTGGCAAATATGCCAGGTGAGAGCACTGCTCTATACCGCCCTATCCCCACCAGAGTCTGCACTTGTTTTCTTTATAAATGTGCTAAGGTGGGACGGACAGAAATGGCGATTAGATAAGGAAATTCCGCCTCCCACCGGCGGGGCGCCTCACCGTATTCCAGGCATTTGAGAATGCTGAAATTAGCCTGTTCACACATGCTGCTGCAGCCGACTCTGCTGTGAGTGTGCCTCTGTAACAGCCGTGTTCTCAGATTAGCTCAGACTACAGGGGTTGCTGAGAGGCACTGCTCCAGCCTATGCGAGGCACCGGCCATTAGGAAGTTCCCACGAAATGTCGACATGCCAGTTATTAGTTCTAGCTGTTTCCTCCACGTGTTTATGTGCTCTGTATTTTAATCTTAACTGAATTATTTATTCAAATGGCTTTAGTTACTTTTGCACACCTGACAATATTTGGCAGACATTCGTGACCTGCTAAAAACCGGGTGATCTACCTTTGAAGTGATCTTAGGTATCGTTCATGGTTCATAACATTCCCTTTTTCTTAGACGAAGCTCTATCCAGTTGTATTATTTTACAGTTGCTGCAATAGCAGACGAGGTGCAGTTAATCTTCATTTAAGGTCCCAGGGAGCCATCTGCTGGGCAGGTCTTGGTACTTCAACCTACAGCTGTTCGATTAAGAAGCTCTCCGTTAACAAATAACCCACCAGCAACAAAAAACAGGCTCAGAAGGATGCTTCATGCCAAACCCCGGTAACTGGCAGAGTGCCCCACACTGCAGAGAGCTGTGAAGTATGAACCACCTCCTATCCAAGTGTCTTGAACCAGTGATTACATTGGGCTTCATTACTGTATCACCGGCGCTACGGCAACAGCGGTGGCGGTATCGCTACCGGCATCGTTGCTACCGTACTGCCATACTACAAGTTCTGCTCGCGGGTGCCTTTGCAGCCACCAGGTCTGACCTGGTGGCCGTACCGGCACCCACAAGCAGAATAGGACTGTATCACCGGTACTGTTATTAACGTTACTGGTGCTACCACCCTCCCGATTCCTATTCAGCCCTATGGGGCCGAATAGGGATGAGGAGTCCCTTATTACCAGCACCCGCGAATGGGCAATTACAGGGTCCGCCAAACTCGGCATTGCTCATTTGCGGTTGCTGGTAAAATCACAGGTCCGGCGGCAGCCATGCCTGTGTTACAGGTACGGCTACCGCCAGCCTCGTAATGAGGCCCATTGTCTCTTATGATGTTTTCCGCAGGGACAAACTTCTCTAGGATGGCTCGCGTGTACTGTGTTGTCTGCACGTAAAAAGGAAAAGGCTGCAGGGCCGTGAGGATAACAAGAGTTTGTTGAAACACAAACGTAGGCAGCGCCAGGAAGAATGCCCGGCTCCCTCCCGAATGTAGCCTTGAAGCAGAGCTGCAGGGCATTTAATCATTTCGCAGCTGCCAGCCAGTCTCGTTATATGGTAGAATATGTTAGAATAATACAGCTAAAGGCTTGAATTATGCTTTTCTTATGGCCCCCCTTTGCTGAGCCCCGCTAGAGCGTGTCGGCTCCCAGGACACGAATAGCACCTAATAGATAACAAGGTCCGGAATGCAACTTTCCCCCCCCCCGTATGTAGCTCGCTTCCAAGAACAGAAGCGCTGTGTTCTATTCAACAACTGAAAGATGCCTCCGCACTCACAAATTGCACATTGTTACTAGAATAGATGTTTGAAGGTGTCATAGTTGTCGGAGATGTCCATCATCACACCAAGTTCAAAGAAACCCAATAAAAGGGGGGTGTTAAACATGTCATAGCTGATTGTTTGATATGCATTTTGTATATATGTAACTAATGTACGTAATTCACTCTCTTGCATCCCTCGAGGTCTAGAGATACAAGTCGCGGGGCGTGAGACCGAGTTGGCCAACTGAGACATTTGCTTTGCAATAAACCCTAGCTTTGGGAATACAACCTCGTGTCTGGCGTATCTATCGTATGTGGTGACTCGCCTTGTTTCCATAGACGTTAGGAACCCCTTGGGGCCCCTTTCAAGATGGCGCCCAAATAGGGACCCTCCCCCACTTGTTCCATCGCATAACGTTGTAATTGAGTAAGGCGGAGAACGGCAAGGACGGGACGATCGAGCCGGGATCAAGAGGTGTTTGGGGCGCCATGTAGAAGTGATGAGTGACTCCTTTGCAGATCTGCACACATCTGATCCCTGATCGACGTGCCTGGCTAGAGAACAAGGAGGCGAGGGTCCCGAAATGAGGCGGAAGCCAAGAAACGCAGACACGACTTCATTTGGTGCGTCAGTATACAGACGACTTGATCTATCAGGTGAGTCATTCCCCGATTCAAAGTAATCCTTATATTGGTTGAGAGTTGACTTTGCAAAATCAAACGCCCTAGGTAAGGTTGATTAACCAGGGGGAAGGTTGAAACAAGCCTGGGGTATTGTCCACCTTAGCAGGGTTTTTCCGCTGTGGTAGACAATCTTTGGAAGATGGCCAAATAGTACCACCTGGGGGAACGCCGGCGTATGAGATGTATGTGAAGTATGGAGTGGGTGCGATAATATTCTGTGAGACTTGGCATAGGCAAACCAGAAAGCAACAAGACCATCAGTGGCCGATTAATGGTAGTTTTGAGATAGCGAGAATAGATAACTTGGAAAGGGTGTTGATAAGAAAGAAAGCGCGTCCTGCAGCATTTGAGACTGGAGAAAGGAAGCAATGCTCCGATTTAAAAGCAGAGCAAAGCATGCGCGCAGGCATAAATCGAAAGGTGAAGTAGCGGAAGAGAAAGAAGAGGAGGAGTGGACTGAGAGTCTAAGAAGGGCAGGTAGGCTTGACCAGTTGAAAATAGAAAAAATATATCCACAACGAGAATTACACATAGCAGATGAATTGGTAGAAAACATATTGACCCATACAAAACAAGGCCCAAGATCAGAAGTGAGGCCAGACACGTCAGTAGCTATTGCCCAAACCCCGCCCGTAGCACAAGCTCTCCCTCCGGTAGCTCAAGCCCTCCCACAGCCACAGACCGCGCATGTAGCACTTCCTATTAGCCAACCAGGCCCGCAACAGACACTCCCTGTTCCCATTGTCCCATCTGCACCTCCCGCCTCAGACACAGACTCGGTACTGTCCGTTCCTCCCAGGGTTGAAGTTGAAACCGCCGGGGCAAGAGGCGGGACTGACCAACGGGGATGCACGAGGGTAACTCGCAGTGCGATCAGCAAAGAAAGGAAGGTGGAATTGCAGCAACAGGCAGAGATGTATATAGATGGGAATGATGGGACGGCAGCATTGGCTTCGATGTATGACCGAAGAAGCAACGAAAGACAGGTAGTGTTGGAATGCATGGGTGAATATTTGGTGGAGAAATGGAAACAGTTAATTGGGAAATTACCACCGCAGCGATTGTTAGATTTGAATGCATTAGCACGCTGTAGGGAGAGGGATGAAGAAGTGAGAGAACATGTATATGGACTTTTTGAACTTTTTGAACTTAAAGATGAATTAGATAATGATTATGCCGAAATGTTTACTACACCTGGGTACAGGAGTAGGGATATCGGGAGACATCGGAAGGGAAAAAAGGAGTCACATAATAAACGGCAGCAGTCACCATCACCGGGGCAGAAGGAGATGGTGAACGAATTATCGTTGCTAAAACAAATGGGGGCAGACTTGAAAGAATGTCTATTGAGAACACAGGTACTACTACAGCAAGTAGTAGGACATGATGTAGGGAGAGGGAACGCACAAGGAAGGAGTAATTCGAATATGCATGGGGGTACAGTGGGGCCAAATCAGTGTGCGTATTGTAAGGAGGAAGGACATTGGGTCTGGTCAGAGGAGACAGCATAGAGGACACCCAGGAGCGAATGGACCAAATAGGAATAGTATGCAGCAGCATCACAATAACGGAGGTAATCAAAACCAAGGCCAAAACCAAAATGCCCCCAACAAGAGTTAGGGACAGCAAAATCAACAGTATGGAAACCAGAGTGGGGGAAATAGAGGAAAGAGTGGGAACGTTTTTGCGACACAGCCAAACACGTATTACAATAACAGCAATGATTACACATCGGACGATGTGTTATTTCCCCCAATAGGACAGCCCAGGACAGGGGTCGGAACCAGTGTCTATTCCCGTGAATCAGAGAGGACCCTACGTAGAAATGAGAGTCGGGAATGAGGAGCACCGCTTTCTTGTAGATACAGGAGCGCAGAAGTGTTCAATAGACCACCACTTGGTTCTGGATATACCACTGTCAAGGTAAAAGAATGTTTCCGTAGGGTTCGCAGGTACACCAGTCATAAACTCAGTGTCCAAACCAGTCCCAGTTACAATATGACCATTTACTGAACATTGTCCTTTCCTTTTAACAGAAAAGTGTGGGGAGAACTTGTTGGGATTAAATTTGTTGAAAAAATTAGGTTCCGTTATAGACGGAGTGTTCCTAACGATTTGGCCACATGATGCCCCTGTGTCAGAATTCATGTCTGAAACTTTACCAGGAGAACTAAGTAAAGTGCCAACCTGTATATGGGCAATGCATGACAATGATGTAGGATGCTTAAAGATAGAGCCAGTAAAGATCATTTTGAAGGAAGGTGTTACCCTACCGCGAATTCCCCAATACAAAATTTTGGCTGAAGGTGAGATAGGATTGAAGAGTATTGTTACAGATTTGTTGAAATTAGGGGTAATCGAGGAAATTACAAGCAGTACATGCAACAGCCCGATTCTTCCAGTTTATAAAAAAGGAGGCAATGAAGTACCATACCGTTTTATAATTGATTTGCACGCATTGAACAAGGTAGTAGATCCACAATTTCCTCTAGTGCCAGATGTCACTACAATATTGACAATGATACCTGTTTCAGCAGAATATTTTAGTGTAGTGGATTTGAAAAATGCGTTCTTCAGCATTCCAATGGACAAGGACAGCAGATATTTGTTCGCATTCACATTAGGAGGACGATCATTTACATTTACGCGGATTCCGCAAGGTTACACGGAAAGTCCAAGTATTTACAGTAGAGCATTAAAAGAGCAGCTAGACATGCTAGAATTACCAGTGGGTTGTGTACTCTTGCAATACATAGACGATCTATTGTTAGCTGCAGACACAGAGGAGATCTGTAAAGAAAGCACTGTATTACTACTGTCACACCTAGCGGCACATGGCCATAAAGCTAGTTTGAAGAAATTTCAATATAATCGAAAGGAGGTGGCCTATTTGGGCTACCTACTTTTGAAAGAAGGGAGAAGACTAACGCCAGAACGCATAGAAAGTATTTCTTGTATGCCTATTCCAAAGACACAAAAAGGAGTCAGAGCCATAATAGGAATGGCTTCATACTGCCGACAATGGATTGGTAATTTTGTGTTAATTGTGAAGCCGTTGGTGAATTTGACTAGAAAGGATCCAGTTATGCCTTTACAGTGGGATGAGAAATGTCAGAAAGTATTTGATGAATTGAAAACTGCATTATGCTCGGCTCCAGTTTTGGGTACGCCGAATTATGAGAAGATTTTTAGACTGTGTGTGAAAGTGAAGGATGTGCATTGGCGGTTTTGACACAGAAACAAGGTGGAAGAAATAGGCCATGCGGCTATTTTTCCTCTGCGCTGGACCCTGTAGCGCGTGCACTACCACGATGTTTGCGATCTGTCGCGGCGGCTGCTGCATCAGTGAAACAAACGGAAGGGATGGTATTAGGGCACACTTTAATTTTGATGGTGCCACATGCCATAGACGTTCTATTAAATAGGACACAGACGCAACACCTAACCTCTGCTAGATTGACAAGATATGAGATTATCTTGTTCGCGCCCCATATCCAAATTATGAGGTGTAGCGCTTTGAATCCTGCAGAACTAATGCCACTACCCATAAAAGAAATTGGGGAGGATGAATCACCCCCCCACGATTGCATAATGGTCACTGAGGAAGAAACCAAGGGGAGAGTTGATTTAAGTGATACCCCACAGAAAGAGCCAGATGGAGAGTTATTTTGTGACGGCTCATGTTTTAAATTACCAGATGGCACGACAACTGCCGCATATGCTATCACTACCCTAGAGAGCATTGTAGAAAGCAAAAGAATTCCCTACAACTCGGCACAAGCCGCAGAGATAATAGCATTAACCAGAGCCTGCAAGATTTCTGAGAATTTGAATGTGAATATATATACTGATAGCCAGTATTCTTTTGGGGTGGTTCATAACTTTGGTCGACTCTGGGCTGAGAGAGGTTTTTTGACATCACATGGCGCCAGAATTCAACATGGCCCTCTGATTGTACGATTGCTGTCTGCACTCACGTTTCCAAAGCGCCTAGCAATAGTGAAATGTGAGACACATAAAAAGGTAACATGCAAAGTGGGAGAAGAAACTGCCACTGATTTAAATACCAAAATGATGACGGTTCAGACTGAGGAAGTACCCTGTATGATAGAAAATGGAGTTGCCACTGTCAAAGAAATGCAGGCCGAAACTACGGCCAATGAAATACAGGGGTGGCCAGAGGGCTCTGCTGAGCTAGATCTGGAGGGTTGTTGGGTGGACAAGGGAACTAGAAACTGGATGTTGCCAAATTCGTATGTGACTGCAATGGTCACAATAGCCCACAGCCCTACTCACATCTGTGCGAAAAAGATAATACAGCACCTTTCTACAGTATGGCAGAATGTAAACGTAAAAAAGAATGCAGAGAGGTTGGTGCAGAACTGTATCACGTGTTTGCAACACAATGTAGGAAAGGGAACAGTGACTCCAATAGGCAGTTTTGGCCCGGTCCTATATGCCATTTGAGGTGATCCATTTTGATTTCATAGCGATGGAGAGATGCCAAAACTTAAAATACGTCTTAGTGGTGATCTGTGCTTTCAGTAAGTGGGTGGAGCCATATCCCTTGAAGGACTGCACAGCAATGAGCACGGCAAAAGTAATGCTTAAGGAATACTTTTCCAGATTTGGCTTGCCCCGTGTCCTATGGTCCGATAATGGACCACATTTTGTGGGCGCAGTGGTGTTACAGATATGTGCTGGTCTTCAGATTGATAAGAGATTCCATAGTTCAAGGCATCCGAGTTCTGCCGGTCTTGTGGAGAGGCACAACGGGATTCTTAAATCATAGATTAGCAAGATTTGTGCGGGAAGCAAGTTGAGTTGGGTGGATGCATTACCAATAGACCTATTATGCATGCATACGTCTGTAAAGGCTAAAACTGGGCTCTCCCCGTACGAGATCGTAATGGGGAGGCTGGCAAATGTATGGTGCGCACCACAGCCAAAACAACTTAGTGAGGTAGAACATCCTGTGCTTAGTACTTATTGTGGCCTTTTAATGCAGAAATTGTGTTTGATTCATCAGCAGGTGCAGGAGGCATTACCAGTGAGATACACCGGTCCGGGGCACGCGCTGGAGCCAGGTGACTGGGTGCTGCTAAAGAATTTTGAAAGAAAGTCATTGTTAGCACCCAGGTGGCGCGGGCCCTATCAAGTACTCTTGGCAACGCAGACGGCAATACGGGTGGATGGAAGGAAGTCGTGGATCCATGCCACCCATGCCAAAAAGATTCCAACTTCACTGAAAGACTTGCCTGACCCTGATGACCGGAAAGAGACAGCAGTCCCAGAAACGGAAGAAACTGTTGCCAGTAAGCAGCCACCAAATCTGCCAAAATGAGAAGTGAAACTCGAAACAAAGCCTGAGATGATTGCCAAAGAGGGGGAAGGGCAAAGAGTGCCCCAACGTTGCCCAGCAGAATCAACATCACTGCTGGCCGACACGAAATCTGCCTTGCAAATACCAGCAGAAACAAATCGTGTACCCCTTTTGCACCCACCAGCACGCCAAAAAACGGATCTGCATCATTGGCGCGGCACACACCAGCACCTGCAGTAGCACCACAGGGTGACTTTGAGCCTGAATCTGGAAGTGCACCGGCACGGTTCACAGATCACACGATACCAGGAGTAAGGCGATACAACTTGCGGCCTCGACAGACATAGTGATCCGCAGTTCTTTTTGGTGTTTATGTCAACCTCTGGTTCAGCTCATGGACGGAGAAGGAACTAGAGGTGTAGAGGAGAGAAGCGTGAGAATTGTCAGACAATTCAAGACTCGCGGCTCCTCGGTGCGATCATAAAAGTACATGTGTCAGGAACCAGAGCGGACAAGCTGGGCGCACATGGTACTAAGGCAATAAGATAACTGATCCAAGGTCCTCTGAGCAGTATGAGAAAGGACAAGTGGTCTTGCCTAAAAACGAATAAACAAATACAGGCTGTTAAGGACTGGCAGAACTGAACTGTGACAATTCCGTTGAACTTATTGACATCAGAGCAAGCGCGACGAAGAGAGATATCCACAACGAACTGTGATAAGGAAGAAGGACGACGAGAAACATGCCGGGACCGGTTGCAGCCTCCTCCTGCACCACCACTGCTGAGAATGAGTCAATTATAAAGACTATAAGCTTAAGAAAAGCGCATGGTAAAACGAATTGTATGCTGGCACTGACAATAATAATGTGCTTTATGAGCGTGGTAGCACCAATATCGACAGCCCTAATATTATGGTATGTGGAAGCGATACACCCATTAGAAATGTTTTTGCCAATAGTTAATATATCCACTACTGAAAGCCCAGTTCAGGTGATTACTTATACCCTGCCCCCAATGGAAGAAAGACACAGGGAAGGTTTTGGGAATAATACGTTATTATTAATCATGAACATGACACATGCAATTCTGAAGAAAACAAATTGCTGGGTATGTGCCCATTTACCACAGCATGCTGGGAAAGGAATAGGGTGGTATGTACAACCATTACCATTACGTTCTGCATGTAGTGCATCTTTAGGTGCAATGTTCTATGGGAAATGGAATGAGAGTAGTACGGGTCAATTACACAGAACCAACATGAATGAGTTTGAGGAGATAATAATGAAGCCTGTGGGTTGTTCCATTTTCCATAAAACGCAAGTAATAGCCCCAGAGCCCACGAGGAAAAGTACACGAAAGATAACACGACAAAATAGACGAGATAGATTGTCCCCACCAGAAAAGACATCTGTAATGACGTTTCGTGTAAGAACAGAAGGGGACAAAGATGCAATCCCCCCATCTTACACGGTGAATTATAGCCCAAGAACTGTCCCTTTTTGTCTAAAAAAGAAAGGCTCTTTTTCAGTTGGAACATATACTGGATGCATGAATACAGTGGTATTAAAATGGGAAATAGAACCAGTATATGTAGGTGATCCAGTTTATTTTATATGTGGAGAGAAAGCATATCCTTGGTTGCCCAGAAACTGGGGAGGTACATGTTACCTAGGTCTACTGTTCCCAGGAGTATTCCTCTTAGAAACAGCAGACATGGCCAGACTATCCAGAACTAGAGTCAAAAAGGACTGACAAGGGTGTTTTGATAGCAACTGATGTAGCAAAATCATTCATTCCATTCTTAGGGCAGATAGTGAACTCCTATAATATAAGGCAGCTGTCCAGAATACTAAAAAATACCATAAACACAACAACAGATATACTATTTAACATGACGTTGGAAGAAAGAGGAATCAGGTTAATGACGCTGCAAAATAGAATGGCTCTCGATGTGATCCTGGTTGATCGTGGGGGAATTTACAAAATAGTGTGATCAGCGTGTTGTGTTTATGTCGATGACTATTCCCCTACAATCTTTGAAGCAATAAAGAAACTGCATGTCCTAATCTCTGAACTCCCTACTGGAGAAGGAAGCTGGGGAATAGGATCTTGGTTTTGGGGAATACTACGTTCTTGGGGATGGAAGTTGATTTCAATATTAGTAGTGGTGTTTGTAATATTCCTAATGTGATGTTGTTGCATACATTGCCTACCAATAGTTTGCACTGAGGTAACTGAGGGATGTACGGAAGGATGTATGCATATGATGACGAAGAAAAAGCAACCTCATGGTCGAGCTGACCAAGACCCACATGAAATGAAAACAGTAAAAGAGTTGATGGCAATAGATATCGATGAAGACGATGATGTTTACGATAGCATGCAAGATTCAGACATAAGTATTTCAGACTCATCATCACTAGAGGAGGTTTCAATAAATAGATGAGACGTTTGGCATACGGCCAAAGGAGGGTTTGTCAGTCTAGAAAAATGGATACCTCTACTTTGTGACCGCAAACGTATTTTGGTGGCCGTGGGCCAACCGTCTCATGCACGATATGACAGAATATAGGTTTTCGAGCTTGCTAATGAACGGCCGTTTTGATGTAACAAGAATCGCCATTTTGTTTTCTAACCATTGCTCATTGCTTTCTGTTCCTATTACTTCGCAGTATATTTTCTGTTTACACTGCTCGACTGTAAAACATTGTTGTCTGCACGTAAAAAGGACAAGGCCGCAGGGCCATGAGGATAACAAGAGTTTGTTGAAACACAAACGTAGGCAGCGCCAGGAAGAATGCCCGGCTCCCTCCCGAATGTAGCCTTGAAGCAGAGCTGCAGGGCATTTAATCATTTCGCAGCTGCCAACCAGTCTCGTTATATGGTAGAATATGTTAGAATAATACAGCTAAAGGCTTGAATTATGCTTTTTTTACGGCCCCCCTTTGCTGAGCCCCGCTAGAGCATGTCGGCTCCCAGGACACGAATAGCACCTAATAGATAGCAAGGTCCAGAATGCAACTCTTCCCCCCCCGTATGTAGCTCTCTTCCAAGAACAGAAGCGCTGTGTTCTATTCAACAACTGAAAGATGCCTCCGCACTCACAAATTGCACATTGTTACTAGAATAGATGTTTGAAGGTGTCATAGTTGTCGGAGATGTCCATCATCACACCAAGTTCAAAGAAACCCAATAAAAGGGGGGTGTTAAACATGTCATAGCTGATTATTTGATATGCATTTTGTATATATGTAACTGATGTACGTAATTCACTCTCTTGCGTCCCTCGAGGTCTAGAGATACACGTTGCGGGGAGTGAGACCGTGTTGGCCAACTGAGACTTTTGCTTTGCAATAAACCCTAGCTTTGGGAATACAACCTCGTGTCTGGCGTATCTATCGTGTGTGGTGACTCGCCTTGTTTCCATAGATGTTAGGGATCCTTAGGGGCCCCTTTCACTACAGAAAGCTGATAGCTAAATTCAGGGTACCCAGCAACACACATTTGATCCTGAAAAGCTATGTTTGAGAAGGTATTTGTATTCACAAGTGTCAACATGTTGGCCTGCACCGTAACAGGCAGCCCGGTCTGCGGTTTGTGGCATGCATCAGTGTTACAGATGCAGCTCTGCTTATCTTTTATTTTATTTTAATTTTATATTGTATTTGGTTTAAATTGAAAATTTACAAATCAAGTAACCCATTAAGCAGACATACAAACACATAAAACATCCCTTTACAGATCAACCAAAAAATATGTACAAATAATTTTCATGAAAAACAGAAGCATGTTGGTTATGTAAAAAAGCAAAAATAAAAAGACAATAAATTAATACATTTCAGATTGCGAATATTAAAAAAGCTAAATAGCAAATCAACAGAAGTACTACCCTAAAAGGATCACATCAAAATTAATAACAATGACGTTAACACCCAAATCCTGCAGCAGATTAATCAGTGCAGCCCAATCGATACTTAAGAAGGGGCTCCATGTATTTATTCCTACATGTACTCAATGTATTACAGTCAGGTGCCAAATGCTTTATCGTTTCCAAACCAGCTTGACAAAATATATGTGCGATCTCTGTTACTTCAACTAAGCTTCTCCTAACCTGCATCCCCTTCGTTAAGAGCTAATTCCAACGTACCCTAAGGAGAAGATCCCTATGATGACGATTTCGGAATTGATACATCAAACGAGATAAGCTTCCCCAGCCTTTATGCTCATGAGATAGAAAAAAAGAATGGAATACATCAGTGGTAACAGCCCAATCAAGAAGATCCCTTATTGCCTTATTTGGATAATTAATGAAAGTTTCCGCATCTAGGCCAATTCTTATAAGGATTGCTTGACATTGGATCCCCAGATGGACCAAATATTTGGAATGCACATGGGAGTCACCTAGGATCTCATAAAGGGAATCTGCAATTGGAGAGACCAATTTAGAATATAGAGTCAACAACCGCCACTCGACACAGGCTGAGAGATATGTCAACCCCAATCCGAACCTAATGGCCGCCAGAGGTATGGCATTAGGGATACCCAAGATCTTTTGCCACATTCTGCCTTCAATTATATCTAATAATTTGAATACGGCATCACCATAGAGCGCCAAGCCGTAAATTGTCTTAGGGACAATTTTCCCTTCATAAAACATGAGTTCAGGCCTAAGGGAGAATCTGCCAAATTTACGATCAAGTTTGATTATCTGGCACTGTAGCTGTGCAGCCTTCTGCAAAAGGATTTCAGTGATATTTCTGATGCTAGCATGAGCCCCAAAATGGAACCCCAGATAAACAACGCTTCAGCTGTTTTTGATGTTCACCCCTTCAACAAATCAAGATGAATAACTAGCCTCCTTTCTTCGATTCGATAATGCCAGTATTTTTGTCTTTCTAGGGTTAATAATGAGCCCATTCTCCTTAGCATACTTTACAAATGCCTTAAGCAATTTTTTGAGTCCAACCCTAGATTTGTCGAATATAAGAAAACCATCCGTGTAAGTCAACCATGAGATTTTAAACCCATTAAGCTATGAGACCCCCTTCGCCCAGTCTATCGGCCTTTGAATGAACAGATTCTCCTAGAAAGATCACCCTGTTGGTTTACCCGGACCTGGATGCACAATTCTCATAGACCCCATTAACCAATTGCAGAAGACCCCCCAGCATGCTCCAACCTGCCAGCTTCCACCTTAGTCGATTCCAGTCTACACAGTCAAAGGCAGCCGATAGATCAACTGAGGGGATGACCAAGCTGATTCTTTAATACATTTTACAACAAGGCTATTTAAGTTGGTTGAATGCCCCTTCAGAAGCCGGTCTGTAGTTTGTTTAGCCCATGGGTAGTAGAGGCCCATTCTTCTAAATGAGTCAAGAGGAAGGGCGAGATGATCTCACAGTATGCATCGATAAGGGAAATCGGCAATAATTTTTGGCTCAGACAGAATACCACATTTAAAGATTGGTACTACATGTGCAGTGCTCCATGAGACTGGTAACACTGCCGTATGAATGATACTGCCGAATTGGATGAACAGCCAATTAGCCCAATTTTTTAGATCGACCTTGAAAGTGTACTTGGTTAAACCATTTAGGCCAGGAGTCCAGGATTTTTTACATCTTTTTAAAAGAAGATGGATGTTTTCGACATAGAGAGCCAGCTGCCAAGCATGATCGGAAGCGGGCAGACTGGGCCCTTGCAAATAATTAGTAAATCCAATGGGTGTTCCAAACAAATCTTCAAAAAAGCAAACCCATTCAGGTTCAGGGACCGAATTTAGTTGTGAGATGACAAAATTTGGATCCTGGCCGTTAATCAATGCCCAGAATGCCCCCACACTGGAATTAATCAACAGCCAAAGCATTTCTCGGCATCACCCTGCAGTAACGACCCTTCGATTTACAGAGGTTTTTGTATTTCTGCTTGATCTTCTTTACGTGACAAGATCTTGCCATGGGATCATTACTAGCCCCCCTAAGTGCCCTAATCTCCCTCCTCATAGCAATTTTAGCTGCAGCCAGGTCATCAATGTAGCTATGTAGTGTCCTAGAGAGGACCTAGCAGATTTAAAGCCATGGTCAGCAGTTACCATGACTAAAAAGAAGGTCTGAGACTCATTCACATTGAAATTCTGCATCTTCCACTCCAATGTAGTGGAGTTCATAATTGATTTTAAAGTTTCGGTTTAGAATCTCAATGTTTGGGTCCGACCATCGGATAATAAGTTGAGGTCAGATGCATCAATTTGGTGAACTCACACGTGATCAACACAATAGCAAATATTCTTCAACCAGGTCTCCTGTAGCAATATACATTAGCTTCTTTATGAATAGTCATGGATAATGGCTTAGTAAAAAGGTGACGGGTCTCACACTTATTCCAGAATTTAAGGCACAATGAGATTTCTTTCCTTCCCGTACCCAATGCACTCAATGGGTTACGGGGCCGGTTTGCACCAGAGTGTTGACGTGACAGCAGCTTATTAGGTGTGTGACTTTACTAGTTGCAGAGAAGAGGTTTATAGAGAGTGGCATTTGAGATGGCGTCTTGGAACTGCATCACAATATTGCAAGTGGGTGCACCATTCTAAGATGGCTACTGTTATTTCTATTGATCACTTACCTGCATTGAGATGGTCACGAAGGTTCCCAACCCAACATGACACTCACTGTCTTCCTTCATGTCAGGTGAGAACTAGGGAGCATGGATGAAAAGTGGCCAAGAAAGAAGTTAAATCGCAACTCCCGTTGTTATCTCATCTCCATGAGTGTGCGTCTGAGGTGTCTTGCTGGAAATATGCTAGTGTGGTCCTATGATTGTGGGCCATAGGTCTGTTGTGAACTATAAGATACATATGTCTGGAAGTTTTTTGTCCCAGGCACTTGGCCACATATTTCCTTGCTTCCCAGAAGGTTTTGGATAGAAATTGCATAGTAACCACTGACAAAGATTGCACATTTCTACTTGCCACAAAGGATCGTAGTGCTGGATAGTCTTTTGATTTTTACATGTATATATGTATCTTATAATGCATTTAGGTGGGTCCCCTTCCATAGTCAAGTACTTATTTCAGATCTACGTTAAAACAGTTTTTTACTGCGAGGTTGAAAACCTTGAATGTTAAAAACAATGCTTTTCTATTTTGAATGCAGGGGAGACCCTCTTATGTCCCCCTCCCTCAAATCCTGTCACTGCTAAGAACTGATGGCCGGGGCCATCTCCTGGTGTAACCCAAAAAAATCAGGGCACACACAGGCCCTTCTGCTGAGGAATACATTGACTTATGCTACCTGGTAAAAGGCGGTCCCTATGTTTTTATACGCAGTTAGGATGGTAGGATCAAGAGGACTCTGTACATCTGTATTTCTAAGAGACTAAGGGCCTCATTACACGTTGTGCGGTAAGGGATTAACGTTACTGGTAAGGGAATACCGGTAACGTTAAATCCCCATGCCAATTACGACCCGGATTACCGCTATTAGCGGCACCGCTAACTACGGTGCCACTAATAGCGGTCAGTTTGCGTGCGCGCGACCCTTCATCCCGTAAATAGCGCCATGCCGCTAATAGCCCAGCATCACAAGCCATGCGGACATGCTAATAGCGTCATGGTAAAGCCCCAAAAACCCCTTACCGGCATGGCGCTAATACCGGCATCGCGAACCACACGTTAAAAGAACAGAGCAGTGTTCCCACCTGCCACAGGTGGACACAATCAGCACAGGTGGAGGCAATGGAGACTGTGGCAGCACAAAAGGAGCACACCACGCCCCTTCCCACACCAAGATGGTTCCAATACTAGCAGCATTACATGGGCTGGAGGACATGATTGCAGTGCAGCAGCAACAACAACAGGCAGCACAGGGGAGACGAAGGAGGAGGAGGAGGAGGAGGGCAAGACAGGCGCAGCAAGCACCACCAGGGCACCTAGTCATACCACAGAGGCAGCCACCAATCCCCAGGATCAGAGCCAGTCCATTTAACCTAACCCCTGAGCAGATACACACCCTGGACCGGGATACCATCACCAGCATCGTGGACATGATACATGACGACATAGTGAGCCTCATAGACATCAGAACTGCCATCCCCCCTCTACTGAATCCCCCCTCTACTGAAGGTGGTGACTGTGCTCCACTTCATGGCCACAGGCACCTACCAGCATACATTGGAGCATATGCATGGCATCTCACAACCAGTATTCTCACGCACGCTGAACCAGGTACTGGATGCCCTCCTGAAGCATGCACGTGAACACATATTCCTGCCCCGGACTGCCCAGGAGATTGCAAACACCAAAGTTGGCTTCTATTCACTGGCAGGCATCCCAAGTTGCATCGGGGCCATCGACTGCACCCATGTGGAATTGGTGGTCCCACATCACAATGAAGTAGTCTACCGAAATAGGAAGCAATTCCACTCCATCAATGTCCAAATGGTATGTGACGCTAACAAGATAATCGCACATTGTTGTGCCCGATTTCCCGGATCAACCATGATTCCATGGTCCTGCGGCACACAACCATACCACTCTACATGGAGCGACAAGCTGGACAACATTCGTAGCTACTCGGTGAGTCGCCAGCCAAGCACATGGCAGTGTGATTGGGGGGTGGGTGAGAGATACATACTCCAACTGGGTTTGGTCAGGGGGGGAGAGATACGTACTCCAAATGGGTGTTGACTGTCGTCCATAGGAGAAATGGACATACAGATGTACCCCAATGTCCATCAGTGAAGGCCGCAATGTACCTGACAATAACCCACATGCAATGATAAGCTGCACAACATAGAGAACAATCCAGGTCAACGAAAGCTACACATCCATCCACATCCACATTGCACACCATGCCACACCACATAATACACAAATCAGCAACATGGCGGCAAGATGGTAATACAGAATTAGCGCAGCACAGAAATGTGCCCTTGAATGCATGCAAAGGGATCACCCCTAGCCATAGAATTCAACCACACACCTATAGCGCCGGTGAAGTGATTCTACACAGCATTGCAACATCGATGTCGGAATGCCACCACACTAGCAGTGTGGTTTCAAATATACCTGGGCCCAGGGACACCTAAGACCTGACCTCACCCAGGACATGTCAATTGGTGTCAGAGCCATGATTTGGGCATGTCCACTTGCAGGGTCAAGTTCACCTTTGCAAATTGCAGTCACACAGATTGTCTGCATGCATGCTGCTAGTCGTGGATATCAATCACAATGCAAAGTCAATTTGTCTGATATGTACAGGCCACTCCAGAGGTGACCAGTAACAGGTCCCCATTCTTCCCCCCATATAGGCAATGCCGGCTATCCCCTGAAGAGGTGGCTCCTAACCCCTGTACGGAACCCACAGAACCGGCACGAAGAGGACTACAATCGTGCACATAACCGTACCCGCGTTGTGATAGAGCAGACATTTGGCGTTTTGAAGACACGTTTTAGGTGCATTAGCAGGTCTGGTGGCGCTCTCCTGTATGGCCATGAGAAGGTGGCCAAGATCACCATGACATGTGTCATGCTGCACAATATGTGTATCAGATGGAATGTGCCACTGCCCCCTGACGTTGAAATACAAGCACCTGATGGGGATGATGATGGTGATGAGGACGGAGGTGACAGGGATGCCGGTCATGCAAGAGGCGATGGCCAGGAGGGACGTGATGTGAGACAGCATCTGATCAACCAAATATTCTGAGTAACATGGTTTCACTCTGTAGGATGGATATGGGTAGTAATGCACTGGTGTCTGTGCATTACTACCCTGTATTGAAGTCTGTGTTGAAGCGCACAATGGACCCTGTCACCAATAAAGTACACATACACAATGAAGAAGTCCAAGCCTGTGTTTTGAGTAATCACCAGTATATTAAGGAATATTAAGATGTAAAAGTGCATGTCCCCAACTATCCCACCACCCTTCCCCCCACCACAACAGTCCCGAAACACCCTTCCCCCTCCCCCCACAACAGTCCCGAAACACCCTTCCCCCCACAACAATCCCGAAACACCCTTTACCCCCTCCCCTCGACAACAACCCCTTATGTGTCTTGCACAATGTTGTCCTGCTGCACACGTGGAAGGTTGACCCTGCAGTCCCTATTCCCCATTGCCACCACCAGCATTAGGAGGCTGGGTTGACGTGTGCCTCGTGGTGCGCGTGGAGCGGCGGAGGGGGCTTGTCTGCCTCGAAATAGCAGATGATGAGGTGGCTGTCTGTCCCTGTGGTGGTGGTGGGAACTGGCGGTCCATCGCGTCCGCTATACGCGTGAGGACCTGCCTGAGTTGGCCAATCTCCACGCACAGCCTGTTGGTACAGGCCTCAATTGCCTCCCTCGAGTGCCTGGTAGTCTCTGTTATCTCCCCCCTGAGACGGGCAGCCTCTTCCACTTGCTGCCCAACCAGCATAGTAATGTCCTCCTGGCGCTGCCTGATGCTGGCCAGGTCAAGGGCACTGTGGTGTGCTCGTGGTGTGGCTGCTGCGCCTTCCTCTGCATCCAGGGCATCTGGTGAAGCCACCAGTGGGCTACTGCACCCTCCTGTGTTGTCCTCGCCAGACTGGCCATGGGCACTGGACTCTAGTGTTTTCTGTGGAGTTGCCTCTAGGGTTCCTGGGGGGGTTGGGGTGTGCATTTCCATGGAGAACTCTATCGGGTCCTCCACATCTGAGAGCGGCGCTGTGGCTGCCGCCTCACCTGCAGAACTTGTGGCAGCGGAGGGTGGGCCCGCCGTGGCTGGAATCTGTGGTGGGGGGTTCACATCTGAAGGTGGTGCAGTTGTTGCTGGTGTGGACTGCGGTATGGTAGCAGTGGCGCTCTGACGATTTTTGGCACTCTGCATGGGAACACTTCTCGCTTTGCCCCTTGATGTAGTGGGGGTGTCCCCTGTGTCCTGTGGCCTGGGTTTTTTCTTGGCAGGGGGTGCCTGAGTCACAGTGCCAGCTTCGTCACTGTCTGTATGTGAGCCTGTGGGGGACAAAGAGGGGATGGCATTGGTGATGGTTCAATGTACTTCATGCAGAATACGTTAATCATGCTGTTGTGTGCATTGGGACTTCATTGGTAGGGATGCAGGTGATGGGTCTGTTGAGTGGGACATCCATGCATGGTTCTGTGTGGCACTTGTCTGTGGTGATGCGTGCGTGTGTGTGTGTTTGGGTTTGACACTGACATGGCCAGGGTTGTATGCATGTATGGATGTTGGCGCATCCATGAAGTGAATCTGGGCTCACATTTGGGGGGGGGAGGGAGCCTCAACATTCACAGTGCATAGTTTCATGTGTACACTCACCTCCATCTGATGTAGTGGCCACACCATGCTCCATGCTCCCGACTCCCTCAATTGATTCAACACCAATCGTGTTGGCGCAGGTCTCCTCCCACTCCTTCAATTTTATTGGCGATTCGGCTCCACCTCCTGTGGCCATGGCCATGTTGCGGTTCGCAGACAGTATACTGCGGACCCGGAGGCGGAGATCGTCCCACCACTTTCTGCACTCCCGGACAGTGCGGGTGGTGGTGCCCACCGCACTCACTTTCAGGGCAACCTCTGCCCAGATAGCCTTCTTCCGGATCAAGGTCTCCCGCCGCATGTCGTTGGAAAATACCACGTCTCAGTGAGCATTGTTAGCTCCTCGTTGGTGAACTTCTCCTTGTGCTGGCGGTCGGTTGTTTTTTTTATGGCCTTAGGCATGGCGAGGGATTCCTTTTGGCTTTGGAATGGCACAGTTCTCGAAACAGGTCCAGGGAGCAGAGGATGGCAATGGATTGTGTTTTTAAAGATGGCCGCCATGCTCTTTCCCATTCCTGTGCGATGAGGCTATTTCCGGTTCCGCTATTTAAAGGTGACCACTAATTGCGATGGCCACTATTAGCGGTGACCGCTGTTTGCATGTTGCGGGAGGTCGGAAGTGCTATCAGCGCTTTCATCGATACCGCTAAGGGTCTTTTTGGGGTCATTACCGGCATGGCGCTATGCTCGTGTCTGCGTACTCGTAATGGTACGCTATTAGCAGCCTCTTGCCAAGGCGGACACGTTAATAGCGACATGCCGGTAAATGTCGATTTTTACCGCACAACGTGTAATGAGGCCCTAAGCCTTATCCCCACGTTCTCAAGCAACACTGTCGGCCCTTAATTTGAAAGTGAAGGTCCCAGTGTAGTCAGGGATGTCATTTAGGAGTCGCCAGGGAATGCCGCTGCAAACCCTGTATTAAAAAAAAAAAGTTAAATGGAAGCTCTTGGGCATTGGAGTAGCGGGGGACCCCTCGGCCCCTGCGGCGCACAGGGCCTGACACACCTGGTTTGGGGTCCCCTGCCCAGTCCTCACCCATGAGGGTGGCTTGCAGCATCAGAAGGAAGCGCTCAGTAGGGATTGGAGCTGACTTTGACATGTGCCACGTGTCACATGCCACGTTCAACTCCAACCCCTTCTCCTACGGCTTCCTCACAGCTCATATACAGGAACTAGGAAGCTCTCCCAGCTTCCTGGTTCCTGTTTGTGAGCAGTACGGAGGAGCTGGATTGATGGACCAAAGCTGAAAAAACAGGTAAGAAGACTTTTTTTGTGTGATGTGTATTTTGCGTGTGTGAAGTGGGTGTATGTATTTGCCATGGGTCAGTGAGTGGTGGGTGAATGAGAAGAATGTGCGTTAGAATGTTCTGAGTAGGCGTGTGCCTGTGTGGAGAATGCAGTGAGTGTGAATGTAAGAGAAGGTGTATGATTGAGGGACTGATGGGTGAATGAGTAGAAATGTGATAGTGTGTTTTTGAATATTCAGGGTGGGTGTGTGCCTGTGTAGATAATGCAGTGAGAGTGGATGTAAGAGTTGTATGAGTGAGTGACTGGTGGGTGAATGAATCTGATAGAGTGTGTTTCAATGTTCTAGGTGTGTGGGTGCGTTCCTTTGCAGAGAATGCAGAACAATTGGACGTGAGAGGTTTATGGGTGAGTGAATGGTGGGTGAGTGAGTGAGTAGGAGTGTGTAAATGTTCTGGGTCGGTGGGTGCCGGTGTGAGTTTATGTGAGAGAAGGTATATGGGTGAGTGACGTGACTAGTCGTTGAATGGGTATGAATGAGATTGTGTGTGTAAATGTACTGGGTGGGTGGATGTTTTCTGTGGGGTGAGTGCAATGTGAATGAATGTGTACGGGTGGAGGGGGAGGGAGAAAGAGAGACATAGACAAAGGCACAGACAGAGACACAGAGAGACAGAGAGAGACAGAGAGAGAGACACAGAGACACAGAGAGAGAGAGAGAGAGAGAGAGACAGAGAGAGAGAGAGACAGAGAGAGAGAGAGAGAGAGAGAGAGACAGACAGAGAGAGAGAAAGACAGACAGACAGAGAGACAGACAGTCTAGTCATTGCTTACTGTGGCATAACATTTATTAACCAACATCTTTGATAAAGCAAGCAAGCACGATAAGTAGTATTACCTCGCTAAACTGACATTTTGGTGTAGCAGCCTGTATATTTCTTACTGTAACAAGAGTTTTTATTAACTGAGCATCTATGATGAAGCAAGGATGATAAGTGTTCTTATGTGGCAAGACTGGTTTACATTGGAACCAAGGGTTGTTCTGGGTTACTGAGATCCAAAAACTTGAAATTAGGCGCTGGACAGTGGTATCTTAGTATCCAATGAGTATCAATTTCCACACACGTTAGGTGTTTGAAACATTTGTTGATTTATTTTTCCTTCAGTAATTCACGCATTCGTTGTCACTCTTGTGACCAACATATTCTTTGCTAAAACTTCATATGTGGTACAGAGTATGTGATATACTTTTATTTCATTAGTGCCGACGCATGTTTCAACCTTTGAGGTCTTTCTCAAGGCAATTGTAGGGTTAGCGTGTTCCCGGATGGTTGGAATTAAAATTCTTATGTTCAGCAATGGTATAGGGTGACACCTCTTACTCTCTGGTGAGTGTCCGTGTAGTCTCCTGGTCTCAGTGATCTGCTTCAGTGAGCAACACTAGCGCAAGACCCACAGTCCTAACAAGCTCCCAAATCACTTTAACTTACATTGGAACCAGTTTGGACATTTTTTCTTATTGCTTCACTTTTAATGGCCAAACCAACAGTAGTATTTTGTTAGATAGGAGTATTGGCATATATTGGCAGAGCCAGCTTTGTGCCTAGTGCCAATAATGATACAGTAAAAAAAAATCTCAAAGCGAATACGGTTCTGTTTTAAATGGGAATACTAGCATATGTTGGTGGACCCAGCATGATAATGTATGGGCACAGCCATTGTGAAAATGTTTTTTTATACTGCCATATATTGAAGGGACCGGCATGGCAATGCATTGGGAAATGTGCTTGTGAACTTTTGGTGACTTGCATCTATTGTACTTTTTTTTCATGAGTTACCTTACACCCTACAAAACCAATTGCAAACTGTCTGGCCTTTAACCTAAATGTTCACAGAAAGTGTGCTGTAAAATGCAGGATTTTAACCCATTATTCAAAATATTTTCTCAGGGAAGCGGAAAGAATCCCCCCCGACCTGGCCAAGCCAGTTTTTGTTGGTTCGGGCCTCTCCACTATGCTCGTGTCACGACCCGTGACCCAAAACCCCACTGGCATGGTCACATGCCAGGTAGGGTTAAGACTCAAGGTTCACTTGGGGCCCCAAGGGACTTGCACGATCCTCATGAACTCTGCTGGAGTCAGTCCTGGTGCCTTTGGCACCAGGCTCATGTTCAGATTGGAACACCGTCTTGAAGGGGCTACTTTTTCATTGGAGGCCTGCGGCCAACATGGAGGCATCCACACAGCCTAGTTCCTAGAACCAAACTGTTCGGTGCAATGTTTTGGGTGTGGTAGCCCGGACTAGTTTACCTGGACTACTTTACTAGAGGGCTATATAAACCACACCCAAGTTACAGAACGTGCTTCGCGTTATTCTGCAGCCAGCAGCGTGATGCTCATCGTGTCCAGTGACCAGCACCCGGCGATCCTTGAACAGCGGACCTACAGAGGAGACAAAAGAACATCATCAGCAGTCTCTGCTTACATGCAACTTTCCATCCGTCGATTATCCGTCTTCCTGCTGCTCGCGGTCTTCCATCCAGTCGGCAGCATCATCGGGACTCTGCGCATGCACCGGAACGAAGCACCTGGAGGGAGAGAGAAAGAAGGACAACGTTAAAACAGGTTACTCACGGCATTTACGGCAGTAATCACAAGAACCTCACCTGGCTGGGCATTACTTGGCCGGTTCCGCCCCGGAAATCTTCACACGCCCAGAAAGACCATCGTGACCTGAAAAGAAATAAAGAATACAGGTTAGCAAGAAAAGACATTACCATGCCGCACTTCGCGCTTAACCTATAATCCATCTTACGCTCCTGGGTCCATCATCCTGGTAGGAGCCTAATCCGAGCAGCGCATCCACCGAACCTCTGTGCACCTAAGGGGGAATAAATAAAGAAAAGACATTAATAGCAAGAAAGGAAAGCAAGGGCATTTTAACACTGCTATAACTGGACTTACCTCCTTAAAGACACTTGAATGGGTTAGCACCAGTGAAGTTAACTCAGTCGCTTTAACCCACAGAAAACTACGCGCCCCTGCACAGAAGGCAGGACAGAGAGAGTCCAGGGGGGAGGTTGGAGGAAACAAAATCTGTTCCTAAGTCCAGTCCTCCTGTGTTTTCAGGCCCAACCTCCATAGAAGGCACCATCCGGAATCGGGAATGGTCCACGGTGAATCCGGCAACCAGGGCATAAGGGCGTCCCCGTGGATACCAGGTGAGCGTAACAGAACGCAAAGCCTCCATAACATTATCCACCTGGGCGCCATGGGGACTTCAGAAATGGACCAACTGGCCCAGTTATTAGGACAATTACGTGCCGAAGTGCATTCGGCTAGGCAAAAGACTAATACCCTGCAAAGGGATCTTGTCGTCACCAAGGATCGCACCGAAGAAATCAGCAGGCAATTACTGCAATCACAGGCCGGACAAGCTCCATTACCCGGGAATAATCCACCGGCACAGGCAACCACGTCGTCTGCTGCTCCAGCACAAATCACCTTACCTGGAGCAATACTGTTGGCACCGCCAGAAAGGTTTTCAGATGACCCAAGGAAGTATGCTGCATTTATGAATAAATGTCGTCTTCACTTCCTCTGCAGACCGGACCCATTCCCTAATGATCAGGCACGAGTAGCATTTATTTTGTCATATCTGAGCGGTAGTGCAGCAGACTGGTCAGTGCCGCTTCTGAGCTATGATGATCCGTTACTACGTGACTTTGGGGATTCCAAAGGGAAATGGAAAAGCTCTTTGCTCGACACACCCATGAACAAGCTGTAGACAACAAACTCTTATCACTCCGGCAGGGGAATCAGGACTTACTAACATACATAGCAACCTTCAATAGGTTAGAGGCTGAAACCAGTTGGCCTGAAGACAAGAGAACCACATTGTTTCACCGAGGCCTTCGAGGGGAATTGAAGGACGTCTTGGCTCAGGTGGTTGATCCACCTAGAGACTTTAGTGAATTTATCAACCTGGTGGTGCAACTATATCATCGACTACAAGATCGGAAAGCAGATCGGTCCAGATCAGATACACAGGCTGTGTTCTACGAACCAAGGATGCTACTCCACGCACATCAGAGAATACCACAGAGCCAATGCAAATCGGAGTCATACGACCACCGTTAACAAAAGCTGAAAGAGACAAGAGAAGGCAACAGCAGTTATGTTTGTACTGCGGACAATCGGGCACTTCCTAAAAGACTGTCCGATAAAACCCCCCAAGCGACTTGTGGGAGCTACAGAAAAGGATGAGAGTAAGGAGTCGGAAAACTGCCTAGCTCGACAAAAGTAGAGGTCAGTTTGTCGAGTGAGAAGAATGAGCCACCGACCTCACATTTTGCAATACCAGTGATCCTAATCAATCACCAACAACCATCAAGGATGCATACGGTTGAAGCTTACATAGTCAGCGGAGCAGTTGGGAATTACGATCTGGCCGCACAGATGGGGCTTCCCTTAAGTTTTAAGCCAAACACAGAAAAGGTAACCACAGTGGATGGGACAGAAATTGCTTCCGGACCAGTAACCCAATGTACAGCAGGAATAACTCTGCTGTGCCAGGATGGACACTGGGAATCAATTTCCTCTGATCTCATCAAGGTACCCCAGTTTTAGCTAATACTAGGGATGCCATGGTTAGTTGCTCATAACCCTCGGATAGATTGCGTACAAGAAAATTGACTTTTCCTCGTGATTGCGCTTCTACCTGTTATTTCCAAAAAGACAAATCCAGTTTCAAAGTTCCTACAAGTCCTAGAATCGGCATATCTACACTTGGCACAACTAGTACTCTCCCTGAAGAATATCAAGATTTCCAGGATGTGTTCCAGATGGAACAAGCTAATACACTACCGCCGCATAGCTCCTATGACTGTCAGATTGACCTCATACCTGGTGCACAGATCCCTTGTGGCAGAATCTGTGCGCTCACAGAACCAGAAAACCAGCATCTAAAATCCTATCTGGACCAGTACTTGGCAAATGGGTTCATTCACCCATCTAAATCACCGGCAGCCAGTCCCCTATTCTTCGTACCAAAGAAGGAAGGGGACTTGAGAACCTGTATTGAGTATCACGCCTTGAACCAGATCACCGTGAAAAACCGTTACCCCCTGCCACTTATTCCCGAGATGCTGGATCAAGTCAAAGATGTCCAGATTTATACTAAGTTAGACCTCAGAGGGGCGTACCACCTGGTCCGAGTTAAAAAAGGAGATGAATGGAAAACGGCCTTCCGTAACCAAATATGGATTGTTTGAGTACCAGGTAATGCCTTTCGGACTTTGTAATGCCCTGGCGGCGTTCCAATACTTTATGAACGATGTCCTAAGGGAATTGATCGATGTTTGCGCCCTGGTCTACATAGACGACATCCTAGTGTATTCAACCTCGAAACAAGACTATGTCAAGCATGTCCGCGCTGTCCTTGCCAAACTGCGCCAACATCGACTATATGCAAAACTTGAAAAATGCTTTTTCCACGTAACCGAAGTAGAATTTCTTGGTTTCATTCTTACTCCGAAAGGCATTCAAATGGATGTACACAAGGTGGATGCCATTCCTAAATGGCCTTCTCCGACCTCGTTAAAAGGGGTCCAGAGCATGCTGGGCTTTGCAAACTTCTACTGTCGGTTCATTCATTCATTCATTCATTCCAGACTTCTCTCAGATTGTGCATCCGATCACATTACTTCTACGAGAAAACAATAAAAAATTCATGTGGACAGAAAACGCCGAAAACGCCTTCCAAGAACTTAAGGAAAGGTTCACCTCAGCCCCGATTTTACAACATCCTCGTCCGGAGCTTCCTTACATCGTGGAAACGGATGCCTCCAGAATGGCTATGGGGGGCGGTCCTTTCTCAGAGAGATCCTGAAACTGGCCAATTGCACCCCGTGGCCTTCTGGTCTCGAAAGATCACACCCCCTGAACTCAATTATGCCATCACCGATGAGTAACTGCTTGCTATAGAATCCGCCTTCAAGGCATGGCGACATTACCTCTTGGGGGCCAGGCATACAGTCACGGTAATAACAGGTCATCAGAACCTACAATATTTAAAAACAGCAAAAGCACAATCCTCACGCCAATTACGATTGGGCCCTTTTCTTTGCCGAGTATGACTACGTGATCACTTATCGACCAGGCGTAAGAAACGGGAAAGCTGACGCACTATCTCATGGGCATCGATGAGGAAGTATTTGCAAGCCCAGATCCAATAGCCATTATAACTGAGGACAAGCTCTTAGGCCTCAACACAGCTTTGACAGAAACTGATCTTAGAAATGTGATCCAACGTGAAATAACCCCGAACGAATTACTGGAATGGCATACCAAAGGAAAACAATACACCATTAAAAATCAACTGCCATATTTTGATGAACACCTGTATGTGCCTAAAACAGAGCTACAACAACAAATCATTTCGGACTATCACGATTCTTTGATAGGTCATCCCGGAATTGCCAAAACCCTAGCCAAAGTGAAATGCAATTATTGGTGGCCCACTTGGCATCGAGACGTCATCCAATACGTTCAGTCCTGTGGGGTGTGTGCACAAAACAAGTCACTAAAACAAAAACCAGCTGGCCTCCTGCAACCATTAGAAATTCCTCCTGCACCATGCAACACACTTTCTCTCGACTTTATTACCGATTTGCCTCCCAGCCCAGGGTTCAACACCATTTTAGTAGTAGTAGACTTATGTTCTAAAATGGCACACTTTATCCCTTTCAAAGGCTTCCCGGATGCATCCCATCTAGAAAAAGTGTTCCTGGAAAACATTATCAAACTGCATGGATCCCTTCAGTCCTGGTCTCTGATCGAGGCAGCCAATTTGTGTCTAACTTCTGGAAAAAGTGCTGCTTTATGGCTCAAATCGACATCCGGCTATCCACCAGCCATCACCCCCAAACGGATGGTCAAACAGAGAGGATCAACCAGACTCTCGAACAATACCTACGGTGCATGCTGCACCAAGGCGAAGGAACCTGGAGAGATCTATTATGGATAGCCGAATATGCTTACAACAATTCATTGCATTCCAGTACTGGTCAAACACCTTTCTAGTCCCTCTACGCCAGACATCCACGTACTTCCGAACTAGACAGCCCTCCCAGTCTAGAAATGCCGGCCGTAAAGACTCTTCATGCAAACATCACTCAGGCCATTAAAAAGGCAACAGAACAGCTAATCCAAGCCAACAACATGCAAAAAAGGTTTGCTGACCAACATCGGAAAAAGGCCCCTGACTATCAGGTAGGAGAGAGGGTTTGGTTAGCCGCAAAATACATACCTCTAAAAGGAACCCATACTTTTCACACTCGCTATTTGAGACCTTATTCTGTTGAAGCCATTATCAACCCAGCAGCTCTTAAACTAGCATTACCAGCCAACATGTGAATTCACCCAGTATTCCACGTCTCACTTCTAAAACCAGTACAACCCCGTACACGAGTTAAGCCACCACCTGAACCCATAATGATCGATGGAGAACCCAAATTTGAAGTGAAAGAAATCCTGGATTCCAAATATACCAGATCCAAACTATACTATCTAGTCGATTGGAAGGGTTACGGCCCTCAAGACAGATCTTGGGATCCTAGTGAGAACATTCATGCACCGCGTTTGATTAGAATATTTCATCGAAACTTTCCAGCCAAACCTGGACCAGGCAGGAGAATCACCTTAGGAAGGGCCTTAGGGTGGGGGGGGGGGGCGGGGGGTAGGACAAGGAGTGCTGTCACGACCCGTGACCCAAAACCCCACTGGCATGGTCACATGCCAGGTAGGGTTAAGACTCAAGGTTCACTTGGGGCCCCTAGGGCCTTGCACTATCCTTATGGACTCTCCTGGATGTTCAGATTGGAACACCGTCTTGAAGGGACTACTTTTTCATTGGAGGCCTGCAGCCAACATGGAGGCATCCACACAGCCTAGTTCCTAAAACCAAACTGTGCGGTGCAGTGTTTTGGGTGTGGTAGCCTGGACTACTTTACCTGGACTACTTTACTAGAGGGCTATATAAACCACACCCAAGTTACAGAACGTGCTTAGCATTATTCTGCAGCCAGCAGCGTGACGCTCATCGTGTCCAGAGACCAGCATCCGGCGATCCTTGAACAGCGGACCTGCAGAGGAGACAAAAGAACATCATTGGCAGTCTCTGCTTACCTGCAACTTTCCATCCGTCGATTATCCGTCTTCCTGCTGCTCGCGGTCTTCCATCCAGTCGGCAGCATCATCGGGACACCACGCACGCACCGGAACAAAGCACCTGGAGGGATAGAGAAAGAAGGACAACGTTAAAACAGGTTACTCACAGCATTTACGGCAGTAATCACGAGAACCTCACCTGGCTGGGCATTACTTGGCTGGTTCCGCCCCAGAAATCTTCACACGCCCAGAAAGACCATTGCGACCTGAAAAGGAATAAAGAATAGAGGTTAGCAAGAAAAGACATTACCGTGCCGCACTTCGTGCTTAAACTACCATCCATCTTACGCTCCTGCGTCCATCATCCTGGTAGGAGCCTGATCCAAGCAGCGCATCCACCGAACCTCCGTGCACCTAAGGGGGAATAAATGAAGAAAAGACATTAATAGCAAGAAAGGAAAGCAAGGACATTTTAAGACTGCTATAACCGGACTTGAATGGGTTAGCACCAGTGAAGTTAACTCGGTCGCTCTAACCCGCAGAAAACTACGTGCCCCTGCACAGAAGGCAGGACAGAGAGCACGCCAGACATCACAACAAGGTGATGAGTGGGCCATCAGATCGAGTCTAGGAGGCAGGTTGGAGGAAACAAAATCTGTTCCTAAGTCCAGTCCTCCTGTGTTTTCAGGCCCAACCTCCATAGAAGGCACCATCCAGAATCGGGAAGGGTCCAGGGTGAATCCGGCAACCAGGGCATAAGGGTGTCCCCGTGGATACCAGGTGAGCGTAACAGCTCGGTCGCAATGGCATACTTGTGGAAAATATTTACACCCTCCAATAAAACAACTCACCAGCCACCAATGGTGGTTAGTATATTTGGGGCCCTGTCACTGCCCCTTCTTTCCCCACTAGGTGAAACATTAAAGCTTTGATAAAAAAAACAATTGCTTCTTTCACTTGGAGTAGTGCATCCCCCTTCAGCAGCAGAATCATAGAAATTGCACACATGGTGGTCCGGGCCGGCCCGGGTGGTGGCATAGACTGTGCTTTGGTAAGGACCTTGGGAGAGGGGCCTCAGCATGGCTCACAGGGGGACCCCCAAATGTTGTGCTAGCCACTGATTGGGCTCTGCTCGCCTTGAAGGCATTAGAGTGTGATTTGAATGTTTGAGAGGGGCTGAAAAGTCGACCAGGACCCTGCTCCAGTGCAACACTGTTTAAGAAAATAAGAGCTGGACACAGAGTCTCAGAAGTGAGAGAGCCATGGAGTGACCCACCCCTACCCACCCAAACTCCTTCTTGGAAAGGGCTATGTGGAATCTTCATTCACAGGATGGTCCTGGGGGGAGGGTGGTCATTGAATAAAACCCCTCCCACTGTAACGCTCACCTGGTATCCACAGGGACGTCACTCAGCCTGTTCTGACCTCTTACGACCTCGAACCCTTCCCTGGAGTCTACTCGACTGGAGACTGGGCCTGAAACACAGGATTGGTAGAGGTTAACTCCCTATTGTCTCTGTGGGCTTGAGCCCCTTCTTCCCCAGGGGCCAACCCTTCCCTTTGAGCCACAGCTCACCTTGTTTTCTTGGAAAGTGTGCTCTCCGTCCTGCTTTCAGCACAGAGGCGCGTTGATTGATGTGGGCTCGTTGCTGCCTAGTTACTTCACTGGCAAGAGTCCGACAGGTAAGTATAATGAGTCTTTTGAACAGTTCTCTAACTTCGTTCCTTTCCTTCCTTAGATGATGGCCGGCATCCGGGGATGGCGACGTGCTGCTGAGATGAGTAGCGCTGAAGGTGAGTGAGAGCGCGATGTGCGATGCGACCCTATCCTTTTTGTATTCAACTGAGTTCTTTTTCTGTGTCTTTTAGGTGCCGCAACGTTTTCAGCATGGATGCCGGTTATGAAGAAGAAATGCGGTGAGTAAGCGTGGTATGCAGCGCCTCTAGATGTTTCCACGCTAACCTGGAGTGTCTTTTCCCTCTTGCAGATGGATGAGAAGTTCCGGAGACAGAGTTCCCCCATAGCAGCTGGGATTCAGGTAAACGTTTGAAGCTCCTACAGTCTTTAAAAATGAACAAAGATTTACTGAATGCTTACTAATGCCTTTTTTCTGTTCTTTTCCCTTTTCCTTAGGAAGCGGCGTGCCGGGATGGCAATGACACTGCCGAAGATGCCCGCAGAACAGAAGGAGCGATGAATGATGGGCAGAAGCGCCGCAAGGTAAGGCTGTTCCTAATGGTGTTCTTGTTCTTGCAGGAGCTGAGAACAGAAGAAAGATGCCGGCCTACTGGAGACCGATCCGAACACGGTGAGTGTCACGCTGCAGGTGCAGAAAACACAAAGCAGGTTTCTCAGCCTGGGCATGTCTTAAATAGTCTCTGGGTATCCCAGGTGTCTCTGGGCTGAACCACACCAAAAAGACTAGACTGCACATGCAGTTCTGGGAACCGAAATATGTGGAGGCATCCATCTTGTCCCCATCAATGCACTACAAGTCCAATCCCCAATGTTATCCTATGGGAGTGAGTGAGTCTGGTGCGACAAGCGCCAAGTCTGACTCCAAGTGGGTCTTTGGAGGGATGGAGAGGCCCTTTAGGGCCATGTAGGTGATCGTGGCCTGGCTCCAGCCTGACATCTTGGAGGGCTGGGGACATGAGGGGCAGGAATCATGACACCCACATAGAGCTCTGAAAATCATAGATGCATTGGCCAAACTCTTGAGATAAGTGCCGCTCCCCCTCCCACATCATCTCACCCCATTAAAAACAATTGAAGAAGAGGCATGTATCAAAGCCTAGGACATTAAGGTGTTATGTTCGGCTCTGGGTTGTGGGGGACAAGGTGTGGCTGCTTGTCACATAACTTAAAGATAAATGCACACAGAGACAGATGTCCTCAGCTCACACCCGCACAATAGGTTTAGTCTATCGTAGTGATAGCTGACTCATAGATATATTTATAACTAGGGAATTTTGTTGCTGCTAAATCCTGGTGAACGATTTAATTTTCACGCCTTGCTCGTGCAGCATTTTGCTCTTGGATAAACAGACAGCACACGCCTCCCCAGATTAGTGCTTGTTTGTCTTGTTTAACACATCAATGCCATAGATAATGAGTACTCCTGTGTCCATTGATCTATAGATGTTTCATACACTAGCTATGATCTGCATTAGAGATTTCAGTTACCCTGTTACAAGTGCTGCATTATGTATGTTTTACGTATAGGCCCCACGTCAAGTCGAGAAAATTACATTACCCAAATGTGTGATCGTGGATACATCACACATCCCTCTGTGCTTTGGTTCTCATATCTGGTTGAAATGAGAGCGCCTAGAAACACGGTTGTTCAATGCATCTAAAGGTCGTGTGCCATCACTTCCCGTGATGTCATTTGGGGATGGGGTCAAATTACATCACTTCCGTGATGTCCAGAGGTCGAGGGTCGTGTAATGTCCCTTTCACTACCCCAGGCATTTTGGTGAAATGACGTCCCTGAGTGTAGTCTGTAGCAGTGTGGTTTGTAATGCTCTGACTTGGAGCCAGCAAGAGACCATACAACATGATTTATGTCCTAAAGTTGTCAGAATTTGCCTGACGGTTAAATCAATTCTGAAAGAAATGTGAGTGAGGTCATTTTGGTGGAACGCTAAAACAACCCTGCATGTACATCACCAATTGGAAACTGAAACGGCCAAGGAAGGGGAGTGTCCTCATCACTGTGGCCCTGGTGGCCTATAAAGGTTGGGTGCCAAAGCACAGCATGTGTCTGGTGTGCCTAATGGATAATCTGGCCCTGTACACTGAAATGGGTCCAACCTTTATGCAGCCGATATTCTAGGAACCCTAGTTTGATTGTGCCGCCTGGTATACAATGCGCCCTTATTTCACAGGCAAAGGAAACATTTAAAATGGGTCAGTAATCGCAGAATTCTGTTCATGCCATTGGCATCCTCTCTATTTGTTGCTAGAAGGGTGGTGCACTTTTATCTCGTTTCCTGTTTGCTCAAATTCACACTTTTGTTACAGAGCGATCCAGTGCGAAAATGAGGAAACCAACCAGAATGGCGCTGACACTGGGGCAACTACTTCCACAAATGGCACTGTTAGATGCATGGCGCACATTACACCCAGATGCTAGACGTTACACCTACTACTCATCCGTCCACTACAGTGAGTCACGAATAGACTATTTCTTTGTATCACAGGGCCTATCAGAGACGCTGCACAGCTGCAAAATCCTTCCCCGTACACTGTCTGACCACTCCCCTGTTGTACTGGAGCTTTGGCTGAGAGATGCTCCCAGGCCTGCTAGGAGATGGAGAATGCCGGGTGGGATGCTTGGCAACCCAGGGGTAGTGGAGTCCCTACGAGAGGAAATACGTTTTTTACTAACAACATTGAAACGGTGGCACGGGTCTCCACAGTGTGGGAAACCTTCAAGGTCTGGGCTAGGTGGGCACTTATCTCGAAATCTGCTGGCCTCCTGAGGGGAGTGAGAAGGGAGTTGGAAGAGGTAGAAAATGCCTTAGACAACCTTGAGGAAACCTATAGCCGCACATATGATGGGGCATTTCTGGCCGAGATTCATAAATGTATTCGAAGATTCAATGATCTGGCTACCAGAGAAACACAATATATGACAGCCCCTGCCAGAGCACGCAGATACGGCGAGGGCAATAAGGCGGGTAGAACATTGGCCAACCTGATTAAGCATGGGAGACAGCCACATTCAATTACTAGCATACAAGATGCGACTGGCGAGGTGAAGACAAGCGAAGAGGGTATAAATGGGGAATTTGCCAAATTTTATCAAACACTGTATTCAAATAGAGATAGCAAAACGACCACTTAAGAAATACTTAGCATCGTTGGGGCTCTCAGAACTCCCACTCGAAAATAAAATGGCCCTAGATCAACCGATCACTGTGGAGGAAGTAGGTGAGACAATCATGGGGCTAGCATCGGGCAAAGCACAGGGCTCCAATGGGCTAGGGGCTGAATTCTATAAGGAGTTCCACAGTGAACTAATTCCCGTAATGCTGCAGACCTGGGAGGAAGCCCTAGAGGGAGGCATACTGCCCCCAACAATGAGGGAAGCCATCATAACTGTGTTACCCAAGCCCCAACGCCCACCTAGCGACATGTCACCATACAGGCCCTTATCGCTTATCAATGTTGATGCTAAGATATTTGCTAAGGTGCTGGCGAACCAAATGTTACCCTTAGTCTCCACATTGGTCCACCCCGATCAGAATGGGTTTATTCCCCTGTGATCCACCGCATTGAGCCTCTGTAGACTATTTGGTATAATGGCCCAGATTGACCCCGCGAGGAGGGCAGTTGCTGTGGCCCTTGACGCCGAAAAGGCGTTCGACTCCATGTCATGGGTATATTTCTTTACTGTGTTGGAAACACTTGGGGTGGGACCTGCTTTCATTGGATTTGTGCGGCTGCTCTGCACCACTCCAGGAGCCAGAGTATGCACCAACAGAACCATCTCCGAGCTGTTCCAATTAGGTAGGGGCACAAGGCAGGGATGCCCCTTCTCGCCCATCTTGTTCGGCTTAACCATTGAGCCAATGGCAGCAGCTGTTCAGCTAAGACATGGGGGCAAGGGAATAAACATGAAAGGTTCAATCCAGCTAATTTCACTTTATGCGAATGATACGCTTCTATACGCCCGCGAACCAGAGAAAAACATAGCGCCCATTATGACTGATATACATGAGTTTGCGGACTATTCGAGGTACGTCATCAACTTAGCTAAATTGGAAATGTTTCCACTCACACCTTCCAGTAAATGCCCTGCGACTACCTGCGGCCTTAAATGGTCGGAACAACACATCAGATACCTTGGGGTGTTAGTATCTAGAACCAGACAAACCCTTTGTGTGGACAACCATGAGAAGGCACTGCAGACATTGAGCACTAAGCTAAAGATCTGGGGACACCTCCCCATATCCCTATACGGTAGAATAGCTCTACTCAAGGTGATAGCCCTCCCCAAACTATCTGGGAAAACACCACACACCTGGGTGGAAGCGCAAACTATATCCGCAGCAGACATTAGGTCAGTCATATTTAATCCAAGACACAAATATATCTGTGATTATGACCCGGTCAGCTGCATGGTCTGGGCCTGGGGCGCATTATTTAAGAGACTGAAGCTGGAGACACCATATAACCCGGAGGTCCCCTTGTGTAACTTTCCGGGTATTCCCCCCACGTTCGATGCGGGTATTCAGGAGGCCTGGGAACCACCGCATGGAAATGAAGGTGGGCGATATGTTTATAGATGGTAAATTTGCAACTAAGGAAGACTTCACGAGAGCGATGGGGAGTGGGCCACTCAAAATATTACAATACTATAGAGTAAGGGCCGCATTTCAGAAGAGATGGCCACTGAACCCCCCCCCCCAACACCCCTGCACAACACTCATTACCATGAATGCTGGGCTGGGTATCTCTAAACTATATGTAGCAGTACAAACCCATACCCCCACAATAAACCGGGTGAAAGACAAATGCGAAACGGACCTGCAAATGCCCATCCCGGAAGACAAATGGAGCAGATACTGTGCACTCACAAAAAAGGTTTCATTAAACGCGGGACCACACTTGATACAATTTAAACTCCTAAATAGATTGCACTACACGCCAGCTAAATTGGCAATTTTTGCTTCAGAGCATGGGGGGGAGTGCCCCAAGTGTTGGGCCCAGTCCGTGGGCTCTTTTCACATGTACTGGGAGTGTCCTGCTCTTCTGAAATTCTGGGGAGAGGTGAATGAACTGTTGGCTGAAATCACACAGATACCCCCACAGCTAACTCCCCATAAATACTTATTCGGAGACATTGGCAAGTGCTCGGAGAAAACCAGGTGACTATTCAATGTGGCGTGCGCAGTGGCGAAGAAATGTATCCTACAAGTCTGGAAAATGCCCACCCCGCCAAGCATGACCACTTTCCTTCGTGAACTGACATATATCAATGAATGTGAGGAACAATATATTTAGACTCTCCCGGGGGCAAGCCAACCTAAAGACATATGGGGCCCCTTGGGAATGTATCTGTGTGATTTGCCCTCAGATGATGAAACATCCATGTAACGTTAAATGTAAATGCTATATCTGTTTGTCGACTTGTGTGAATTGATGGGAGAAGGTTGCTGTAACTGTTGAGACCACCGTTGAATAAAAAGAGTTTTAAAAAATAAATCACACTTTTGTTGATTGTGAAATGCTCTGGTTCGCTATCAAATTCGGTAGGGCGCTTGTGGTCAGTTGTAATGCGCACGGCCTGGGTCGTGTCTGAAGTCCTGTATAGAATGGGTGTTCTACTGTGTTTCACAGTATGCAGCGTAGACAAAAGATCTCAAAGCCACCAAACGTGTATGACCACAGGGCTTTTACCTGCCCTTAGACTTCTGAAAACCTACTGCTACTGCAGAATTCATCAGTCGACATGTTTTTTTGGTATCAGGTAATATTATCCCCATATATATGGTCACCGTAAATAATATCGCCGGGAAAAGGTTGTGGCGATATTATATGGGTGACCATATATATTGGGACAGGAGCAAAAAAAAAAACAAATAAATAAATAAAAATTGGGGGTTGCGGGGGTGTCGCCCGCATGTTCCATGCAATAATGTCGCCACAAAAAACGACCATTTCTCGGCGATATTTTTGCATGGCGAGATTTTTGTGGCGACATTATTACATGGAACCGTTTTTTTTAATTGTTTATGGTTAACATTAACCTTTTACAAACAGTTCACATTATTTCCATACTTTACATACATAAACCAAAACATACATGATTTGAGTCCTGATAAAAATCATGAATAAAATCAACTTTAAATAAAACAACCTTTCCCACTCAAAACAGGAGAAATCATAGCCATGACACTGCACACCCTCTTAGAAGTGGGAACAGAACATGACATTTGCATTAATGTTAGACTGGGCTCTTAGCCATTTCTCAATAGTAGGCCCAACTATACTAGAATAACATTGATTAATTACGTGTACTCACCCCTAGTCTACAGCCTAGAGCTCAATTTTACAGCTCTCCAACATTTGTATTACCGCAATTGTCATTTCTTGTGATTGCCCACCAATCAGTCTTTCCCACAATGATTCTTGCATATGGTATAATACAGGGTGTGTGAATTTGCTAAGGAAATGTTGCCTAGCCAGTGCTGTGCCTTCACAAACCAACAATAAATGTTTAGCAGATTGTAATTCTATATTTTTACAGATCTGACACAATTGTAATGCCAGATCACCCATTCCTCTTTTTGCCAATACTTCTCCTGTATGGGTGACATTCAACCTTAATCTTAAACATTTGGTCCTGATTCTCCAATCAGGAAACTTTACCAAATACTTGCTCAGGAAGCCCAATTTCCGATCTACAACCTGGAGGGGATTTGGATTGGCACCTGATCTTATTTTTTCAATAGTATGAATCCAATCCATTTCATCCCATTTCTTTTTAGCCTTCATCGGATCTTCTGTTAGTAATTTACTTTCTATATCGGCATTCGACAATAACTTTTTCACCAGTAGATTTAAGTTACCCGATAATGTTGATTTTCCCATTTCCATGTGGGCTTTTATAGCTGAGTACAATGAATCTTCCTGCGCAGTGATGATTTGTTGCCGAAGTGATATCAATTTCCACCCTGCCTGGGAATTAAGGGACCTGAGGCCCAATTCAAACCTAAGATTGTCCATTGAGAGGCTCAATGGCAGCCCCAGTGCATGTTTCCACAAGAGACCTTCCCATTTTTGCCACGGGGTGTTCCACAACTGAGGTTTTGCCTCCAAACAGTAAAGTAGTACGGGAACAACTTTTGCTTGGTAAAATTTTATTACCGGGATAATGGAAAATCTTCCATACCTTCTGAGTATTTTCTTCATCTTTGCCACCAGAGGTTTTGGTTTCAAAGAGATCTCATGCTCCACTTTATATACTGTCAGGGTAGCGTATATTTTGTAGCCGAGGTATATCAATTCTTCTACTCTCGTTATTGTATCTCCCCTTCGTTGACCATTGTTGAAATGCAACCTGTTTATTTTTCTGCCTGAAAACCAACATTTTCGATTTTGTTGAGTTTAGAGAGAGCCCATTTTTACCCACATATTGGTGAAGAGCATTCAGCAATCATTGCAAACCTATTGCCGTTCTGTCCAGGACTACCATGTTGTCTGCATAGGCAAGCCAATGGAGTTTTACCCCATTCATTACTGGACTTGCCATTGCATAGGACGCCACGAAGTCCCCCATATTTGCTGTGTACAGATTGAAGAAGAATGGTGCCCCCAAGCATCCCTGCCTCACCCCCCAGTTCACCCTCACGGGTTCTGACAGATGGCCCTCCTCATCCAACCGTACTCTGATGTCATTCTCTCTGTGGAATTCTATTAGCATGCCCAACATTCCTTCTGGTATTCCCTTTGTCCTCGATTTCTGCCAAAGCCTTCCCCTATCCACTTGATCAAAGGCTTTGGAGAAGTCCACCCATGCCCCATGCAGTTGTTCTTCACCACTCTTCTGTGTTCTCTCACTTAGCAGATTTAACATTATGCCGTTTAGGGCGGTGGAAAGTCCCCTCCTGAAACCTGTCTGGCATCTTGATAAGATCTTTACTTCTCTTTCCCAGATCTCCAATTCTCCCAACAGTATTTTCATGAATATCTTACTGTCGATGTCCAGGATGGCAATCGGGCGGTAGTTTGATGCCACCATCCTATCCCCCCCCTGAAAAAAGGAATTATGGTTGCTGAGCCCCAGGAAGGAGGCAGTTGTTTTCTTACCAGGATCTCCTTGAAAAGCCAATTAAGCATTTTTGCCCATAAACCCAGACTATTCCTCATTACCTGATAAGTAAGGCCACTGGGGCCCGCCACTTTTGATGAACATCCTTTCATAATCAGTTCTTCAATGTATGTTTCATCAAATGTTAAATGCCAATTTTCTTGTGTGTCACATTCGCATATGGTTTTTTGTGGCTTTCCAAAAAACAATTTTAAGTGACTGATCCAATCTTCTTCACTAACCAGATTACATTGTTGGTTAGCCGATTTTCCCTCCAATGCATGAATGATGGACCAGAATTAATTCAAATTCCTTTTACATAATAATTCTAACATATGTTCCCCGTCTTTTTGGT